>NW_028270148.1:82406438-82747688 GCF_037043375.1 Chiloscyllium plagiosum
GGCAGTGGGTGGGAACATTTTAGCAATAGTGACAACACAGTATGGTTCAAATTTGTTCTGGAAAAGGAAAAAGATGGCCTAAAAAGATAACTGTTGGATGGGGAGAAAGCAAATTTTATTAAAATAAAGCAGGATCTGGCTATCGTAGATTGGGAACAACCCCTTGTGGGTAACACTACATCAGAGCAATGGGAGACATTCAAAAAGTAGCTGAGGAGTGTACAGGTCCAACAATTGCCCTGTAGAGGGAAGTGTAGGAGCTTAAGTTCAGAGAACCCTGGATGCCTATAATAATTCATGACTTGTTAAGGAAGAAGAATAGGGCTTTTAGCAAGTCCAAAGGAAGCAATTCTGCTGTGGACCTACAGGAAGTGCAGGAGGGAACTTTAAAAAGCAGAAGAGCAAAAATGGGGCATGAGAAAGGACTTGTGAATAGGATTAGGGAGAATCCTAAGATATTTTATAAATGCATTAAAGGAGTCAAGGGGGAATACTGTGTGTGAAGCTGCAGGATATTGGAAAGGTGATGAATGAATACTTCTTTTCAGTTTTCATACTGGAAATGGAGAACACAGGAACAGAATTCAGGAAAAGGGACTGTGAAGAACTTATGCAGTTTGCCTTAGGAAATTGGGGTGTATTGGAGATTCTGTCAGGCTTAAAAACAGACAAATCCCTGGCCTAGTTAGATTGTATCCAAGCTGCTGTGGGAGGTGAGGCAGAAATTTATGGGGGCTCTGACACAAATTTTTAATTTGTCTCTGGCCACTGGGTAAGTCCCAGAGGACTGGAGGTTAGTAAATACAGTTCTACCTTTTAAGAAGGGTGGTAGAGATGAACAAGGCAATTACAGACATGTGGTGGAGAAACTACTTGTTATGGACCAGGCCAGACCCCCTCAAAAAATTTGAAGAAGGTAGTCCAGGCCCTAACTTTTGTTTTTAGGCAGATGTAAAGTGGATATTCCAGGAGAGATGCAGTTGGTCAAACCTCTCAGCTTTAAACAAAACAGAATTTATTTAAGCATTATGGATGAAACACAAACTGAAAATAGAATTTAGAATAATGTAACTTATTTGATAACCCAATACGACATTGCAATTTAACAAAGCTGTTCCAATCCTGCAACATGCTAAAAACACACCCCTTCGCGAAAGGTAAATTCAAGCATAGGCTCTTACAGACAGGAGAGATTTCAGAAAGAAAGTTCATGCAAGACCTCTGTTGAAACATGGAACCTCTTTTCACTGTAGCTGCTTCTCTGGTCCTAACAGCTTTTTCATTGCCTTCTAAAACTAAACCAAACTGGAAAAAATACCTGAATTGGGAGAACTGGCCACTCCTTTGCCAGTGTCCAAAGTAACCATTTCCAGACAAATAAGCACCTCTGCCTTTATGACCCCTCTTGAAAAAAAAACAAGGACAACATAACCTTGTTAAAGGAGCAGCATTGTCACACTACTGGAAACAATTTTGAAGGAGTTAATTAATACCCACTTGAAAAGGCATGGTTTAATTTGGGTAAATCAACATGGCTTTGTCAGAGGGAGGTCATGCCTTAACAAATCTGTTAGAATTTTTTGAAAGTGCAATGAATTGTATGGATCAGGGAAGTTCAGTTGCTGTCGTTTATATGGATTTTAGCAAAGATTTTGCAAGGTCCAACATGGGAGACTGATAGAGTAGGTTGAAGCACATAGGATTGAGGGAAACTTGATGAGATGGATCAGAAACTGGTTTAGTAATAGGATGTAAAGGGTAATGGTAGAAGGCTGTTTGAGTGACTGGAAGACACTGTCCAGCAGTGTTCCACAATGATCAGTACTGGGACCCTATCATTTGTTAGATACATAAATGATGTAGATGAAATTGTAAGGGGAATGTTAAGCAAATTTTCAGATGAATTTAAGATTGGTAGAGTGGTTAATAGTGAAGAAGATGGTTGTAAGTTATAGGAAGGTACAAATGGGTTAGTCAGGTAGGCAGACCACTGGAAGATAAGTGTGAGGTGATGCACTTTGGAAGAGGAAACAAGATGCAGGAGTATTTAATTTAGAGGAATAGAGGGATCTTGAGGAATTATAGATTCCTGAAGTCGGCAGAGCACGTAAATAGGCTAGTTAAGGCAGCATATGCGACACTTGTTTTCAGTCGTGGCATCGAGTTTAAGAGCAAGGAAGTAGTGTTGGAGTTGTATAGCATGTTGGTCAGGCCACAACTGTGCATAGTTCTGGTCACCTCAATACAGGACAGATACGGTAGCACTAGAGGAGATACAGAGGAGGTTCACCAGATTTGAGCAATAAGGAGACACTGGGTAGGTTTGGATTGTTTTCTTTAGAGTAGAGAAGACTGAGGGGGGACGTGATTGAGATGTATCAGATTATGAGTGGTATGGACAGGGTGAATAGAGAGCAGCTGTTCCCCTTGGTTGAGGGGTCAGTCACAAAAGGGCACAGTTTGAAGGTAAAGGGCAGAAGATCCAGAGAGGATTTGGAAAAATCCTTTTCACTCATTGGATGGTGGTAATCTGGAATGCTCTGTCAGGAAGGTAGGGGAGGCTGGAAAGCTTACAACCTTTAAAAAATATTTGGATGAGCTCTTCAAAGGTCATAACATTCAAAGGTATGGGACAAGTGTGGCATGGTCATTCAATGGTTAACACTGCTGCCTCACAGCGGCAGGGACCCAGGTTCAATTGCAACCTCAGGCGATTCTCCCTGTGTCTGTGGGTTTCTCCTGGGTGCTCCAGTTTCCTCCCACAGTCCAAAGATGTGCAGATTAGGTGAATTGGCCATGCAAAATTGCCCATAGTGTTCAGGGATATGTAGTTTAGGTGCATTAGTCAGGGGAAATATAAAAATGAAGTAGTAGGGTAGGGGGAATGGGATACCCTTCAGAGGGCCAGTGTGGACATGTTTGGCTTAACTTTTAGATTAGATTCCCTACAGTGTGGAAAAACAGGGCCTTTGGCACAACAAGTCCACACCGACCCTTCGAAGAGCAACCCACCCCCCTAATTTACCCCTGACTAATGCACCTAACACTACAGGCAATTTAACATGGCTAATTCACCTACCATTGTTGTTCACCGAACTGGACATCGTTGGACTGTGGGAGGAAACCCACGCAGACACAGGGAGAATGTGCAAACTCCACACAGACAGTTGCCTGAGGCAGGAATTGAACCTGGGTCCCTAGCACTGTGAGGCAGCAGCGCTAACCACTGAGCCACTGTGCCACCCGAGCATTCTACGAATGCAGGAAATTTAGATTAGCATACTTTAATGGTAGCTGTGTTGGTACAGACTCAATGAGCCAAAGGGCTTTTTCTGTGATGTATGAATCTATGAATGATTTCAAAAGGAATTTGTATGGCATTATGATTCCAGCTCATATTCTTTCTCGATAAGTTAGATCCCAGACTGCATATTTGTTTGAAACAATAAAACAGAAATTCATTAAGCAGACTTTCAATTACAACACAAACTTTTAAAAATCTTTGAACATGCATCTCAATAACCCCAAACACTCTTTTACAGATCCCAAAGCACCACTGTATAATATCCAAAAGCATATTTTGTACAGTACTCACTCCAGAAATTGCCTTTCTTTAACACCTCAATGGATATATGTTGACATCAAATCCCAGTTTGGAAAATTTGATAAGCTTTTTCCTGGAGTTATCATACACATGAGCTGAAGTATACTCAGCTTCAAATTATCTCTTCAGGGTCTTGCAAGCACTAATGGTATGGAATTGTTATTAAATCCTTATTCTAAGGTAATCCAGTCATAACAAATTTAACTATCTTCACCTTTTCTCAGGAGCAACTTTACACATAAAAACTTCTGCAAAGCTGCCCAAAACCAAAAATAAAATTGCAGAAGGCCTTTCTATCTAAGCTATGTGTATTTCCCCAAAGCTTTTTAAAAATGCCCAGAAATTTCTAACTGAAACTTTGAGGCACAATTAACTTGCTAGATCATAAACCCTGCTAAGGTGAATAAGAACCCATTTGTTCTGAAACCAAGCAGATATAAAATGTTTATGATCATCATGGTTACAGAAACACTCAAATGTTAATTATTAATTCCTACATACACACAGAAAAACTCATATGTCACTTCTTCAAAATCCAAAAATCTAACTTGACACAAATGTAAATACAAACTATATATGCAATTCTCAGAGACAACATAATTATGGATATTTGCAGAAAGTAAACTTTTGGACATATAGGGATAAGATACAGGGCTTAGACTTGTTATCTCACTCTACAGCGAACCAACACAGACCTCATATGCTGAATGCCTTCTTTTGATTCTATAATTACTGCTCCATGACATCCAATTAAGGACAGAAGGGGTCTGAAATCTGTGACAAAAACTGGTGGTGCAATTGCTATCTCAATCTCCAGAAGGACAACTGGAGGTTGAGACAAATTAAGTTTCTAATTGTCAGCGGGAACTCTGCCACAAAGGCTCCTAACTCGATGAAGGGCAATTGAATGCAGGCCTTCCCTCAGTGAGCTGAAATCTCACCTCTGAATGCTGCCTGCATTTCAGAAATCAACAGGTTCATTACTAGTAGTGTCAATGTGAGTGGGGGTTGCTGTCCAGAATTCATTTGAGTTCCCAGGAATTCCTGGAGTAAGAAAAACAAAGGTGGGATTTTGGGATTTCATGGAAAGAGTCACTGACAAAAGGTGAGTGGTGTTGGAGAAAAGGGCAGAGGCATTAAATTCTGTCTCTTTTTTTGTTAAATTGCTGACTGTTTCTTTTTATATCATTTGATAAGTTTATTTTGAGTTTTGAAGTTTCATTGTTCACATAGGAATGAGTAATATATGTAGAACCAGGATTTTTTAATTCTTTCATGGGACACGGGCATCACTGATTAGCCAGCATTTACTGATTATCCCAAATTACATTTCAGAAGATGACAGTGAACTGACTTCTTGAATACTGCAGTACCTGGGTAAACCCTCAATACCATTAGAGTGGGAATTCCAAGATTTTCCACCAGTGACAATGAAGGAACAGGAGCAAATTTCCAAGTCAGGATGTTGAGTGGCCTGGAGAGGTACTTGCAGGTGATGGTGTTCCCATGTATCTGCTGCCCTTGCCCTTCTCGATGGAACTGCTTGGGGGTTTGGAAGGTGCTGCGTCAGCAGTACTTAGGAAAGAGGAAGCTATTAGGATGGGCTAAACCTAAATCAGATTGGGACCAGTGTTTTGTCCAATTATATTACCAGGGTTGTAGACAGAAATCTTGGGGGTTGTGACAGGGTTGGGAGGAGGGCAGGGTTTAATTGAATTGAGATTTAGAAATTCAAAAAGAAAGATTGAAGCCTTGGGACATTTTTATTGTCTAGATAATGACACACGGAGTGGGACAAAAAGAAACAGAGTTTACATTTATTATGCGTCAGCAAGTAAAGTCAATGTGTAGAATTGAAGTAAAAGAAAATGAAATTAATTTTTTTTATCTGAATTTGTCATACATATGCAACAAAATTGATGAACTAGTGTCATAAATGAGTGTAAATAATTTAATTTAATAACCACTACAATAAAATGATTGCAAGCTGATAAAAATTGGAAATATATATTCCAGGGTATACAATATTTCTGTAAGGTAACACAATGGCAAAGAAAGAGAGATAACCTGATGACAAAGGAAGACATAAAGACAATGGTGAAAAAGGATGTGGTCTCAAAAGGTCATGATTTAGAGTCAGGGCAGGTGGACACTGGGTTTGACCAACAATGCTATTGGAAGTAGTTCATAGAAATCCTAAATGTACTTATTATACCATTAGACAGAATATTAAACAAGAAATTATTGGAGCTTGTAATAAAGACCACCTTAAACACAAACTATTTTATAAAATATAGGAACTATTTGACACTGTTTTTTTACAAACATTAGAAATAAAAATTTAAACCTTTTACTCTCAACAACAACCTTACACATTCTCAAACCTTAGTGAAGCAACACCCTGTTCTCAAAGTTTCTTATTCATTTGTCAATGGCTATATTTGAATTCTTTCCAACAAATCTCTGCATTCGTTTGATGCTATCCTATTTAGTGAATGCCTCTGCATGAGATCTTTAAACAAACTGCTAACACAGCTTACTTACACCTGAACATATGTTCTTTAAGTTCATTCTTTCAGCAGCTTTGTAGCAGCTTTGTCTTCCTCTCAGATACCTTAAACTTGCTGTTTCTGGAGCTGTTTACATATTAAATTCTAAGCCACCTAGGGCTTCACTTCTTCTTTGCAGGTTGCTTTGGTGATTGCTAAATGACACTGCTGATATTACAGGACTTTTCTCTCTGACTGACCTGCATGCAAGTAAATTTCTATACAACCTTGTATGTTTCAAAGAACTAATTTAAAATCAAACTAAACCTGTATCCTTCCCTTCCTAACCAAAACAATATAGAAATACAGATTATTGTATCATTCCAAACTCAGACTTCATTCACTATCTACTCCATTCTTATAGCTCTCTTACATCTAATTATATCCCCAGTGTACCACATGCCATTCCCAGATGAATTTGCCACTCAGCTGATATCTGCCAAAATACCAGCAGATATTTGCACCTTTACCATATTTAAAGTACTAGCAGAGGAGGCTCCATCAACTGACCCAGCAGTCTGGTCCACAGTTGTCATTCAGGTCACTGCTTTCTCAACAGTATGGAGGGACAGCCAGTAGGGTTCTAAGAAGGTAAATGATCTTCCCTATTCCATCAGGGTAAGTGCTGCACGTTCTCTCTGCTATCTCACATTCACTCTATCTTCGCTACTGCACCCACTAAATATCAAGACTCACACATCTATGACCATTACCTGAAACATCTTCCTTCTCTTCTTTTTACTCCCCACCCTGTCATACCACTAACTCTACATGGTCTATGCACTCACTATCTTGGAACACTTTAATGTCTTTCAACCATTTGTAATAGTACTAACAGCCATGCCACCTACTTTCATCTCACTCGATCCCTCCCTTTCCAATCCTTGAAAAGGCAGAGCACAATAGGGCAGAAAGGGTAAAGAAGCATGGAGGATTGTCCAACCTTTACCCCCACACTAGCAGACAATCCTGGTTGTCACAGGAGAAGACTGGGACAACTCCTGCAGGAATGTTGAGACATCAATGTCTTGTCAACCAAAATGTACCATTCCACATTTTACTGTAACTCTCACACTCACTTTACAAGTGAGTATCATTCACTTGTAAAGACTTTTTTTTACATTTTTCTGTATTTTCAATATGGACTGAAATGGGGAAAATAACTGCTTTAAAAGATGTTGACTTTTGAATGATTACTGCATCATTTAAATAAAAACAAGTTACCTGGCACTCGTTGTAAGTGCTATTTACAAAATCGTTCATTTAAGCAGTGGAAAAGCCTAATTGTAGATGAGTTGTTGCCAGAGTGCTCAGTATGAATGGAGGTTTCACTGTTATCAAGTTAGATGATTGGTCTGTGGATTAATGACCGGTTATTGATGGCAAACATCTCTTACCTGCCAATACTATCTGATTGACTTCAAATTAACTGAACAACTTGGGATGTGAATGTTTGGGTCAGTAGCCATCAAACATCTGTAAGGGAAGAAGCTGTCTTGTCTCCAAGTTTAAAAGCATCTCAAGTCTGAAGATAGTTTGTTTCCCTCATTAATTGCTGTAAGCTGTGCCTTTTAATTAATATGTCAGAAACCTTTGAAAGTGTAAACCAGTCACCCTGTGCCTCCTGAAAACATGTGAAAGTATCTGGAGAAGGAAGATTGAGAAATAGTGTTCTGATCTGCAAAAAGGTCATCTTTACAAACCCCATGGATAGGGACCATTGAACTGCCTTCCAGTCTTCCCCTCTACCCATAATATTCATTTTATTTTGTTTCTCTACATGTGCAAAGAAGGGAAGTTTTGTAAGTGGTTAGAGTTTTAACTAGTAGAGCTATATGTCAATAGTTCATAATTTTTGTGTGTTGTTATAATGTATTTATTTGGAAGATAGTTAAGTACAGGAACTGGTCCATGGTCTCTATTAACAGGGGCTAAAAGACAGTTAAATTGGGGAATTCTGCATACTTTTAAAAATCTTTAACTTTTATGATGACTTCAAGAATAATGGGGACTGATTTCCAGAATGTTACCCCAGAGAAGTGTAACACATTACAGATAATTTCTAATAAGTAGCTGCAACATCTTCTCTTCCTTTTGACTTGCAGATACCACCAACATATCCATTACCACCAGGGAGACAGCACCAACTGCCCCAGAAGCTACCTCGTTAGCCTCTGAGGAGCAGCAAGCAGGTATGTGGGATATGATGGCCCTCACTGCCCAGGAGCTTCAGCAGTACAGTGAGTCATGCAACTGTCTGGCTGCCTCCAGACACATGTTGGTGATTGCCATGGAGAGCTGAGGCTAAGACTTCCAGGGGCTGTCAGAGACATGTGCACAATTGCACTCCATCATCCTAGCCATTAGTCCTCAGGACTGAAGACCTGGTGACAAGCAAACAAGCAAACACAGTGAGCGCCCTTTCCTCACAAGTAGATAGTGCAGTGGCAGGAGACCCACAGCTGGAAGAGCCCCAATAATGATGCCCACAGGACTCTATCCCCGAGACACTCCATAAGTAGCCATCACCTCTACCCCGCCTGCTCTCCTCATACCCTTACAAGTTGCAGCCACAGAGGATTCACTTGTCTCTGGCAGTAAGATCCTTGATATAGCTGGTCCAGCCAGACACAAAGACTTCAAGGCCATTGGATTTCACTGCCAAGAGGCTACCTCTACCCCAGCCTTGGAACCAGGGAGTAGATTAAGATGTGATCAGAAACAGAGGAAGAATAAAGCCTATTCAGGGCATTTTGGTGCATGGGTGGCAATGCACTGTACATGATTTATGATGTTGCTACAAAATTCTGTTAGGACCTTGCATTCATCTTTGTAATGTTGAGTGTCACTGTGTCGATGTGATGGCTAACTTTATGTCCACACAAAATGCACCATGGATCAATGTCTGTAATAAGAGCCTGCTGTAGGGAGAACATTGCAGCTCATCCTTCAGTATTCCTACTCTTTCCCTGACCTTTGTGTCCAAACATATTGGTGTGTGCTTAGGAGTGGCAAGTATAGAGTACACAGGGAACCAATGCAATAGCAAAGCCAGGGACGAGGAACCCCACAGGTCTGTGCATGAGTCTGTGTATAATGCTGCTTCACTTGAAAGTTCCTCAGCCACCTCCTGCACAATTTGAGTCCCTTATACAGTCTACTCTAAGTGTACCCACAATCATTGTCTTCTACATTGTGCATTTTCAATTTCTAACATAATAGGAATTGTCCATGAGCGTTCTTCAGCCAGTGGCTTCCAGCATCTGCCTCTCTGTTGGTGAGACTCTGAACATTCCTTTTCTGGTAGCCCTTTATATAAACCCATCAGCTTTGCAGCACCCATACCATGCTGGTCCAAACCCATACAGTCTACATGAACCTGCACCTGCCCATCTTTACACCCCAATCTCCTGGCATATGAAGTGACCATGGCAGGAGTGGTCACACATTGTCCTCCCTCAAAGCCAAGGTGCTCCTGACTGTGGATGAATCCTTTTTGTACATGAAACCCGTATCATCCATCCTTTACCATATCCAAACCTCCCCCCCCCCCCCACGACTCCCAAATCCCCTATACAACTTTCATACTGTGATACTGCTGCTCCTTTGAAAAGGTTATGTTGTCCTTGTTTTTTTTTGGCAGGAGGTTGTAAAAACACAGGTTCCGAAAAGTCTGGACTTGGATTGGTGTTAGGGCCAATTTAATTATAGCTAGTAGATACTTACTTAGTCAAAAAGCTTTCAAGCTTTTTAAAACAAAACACTTGTACAATGAAAAGAAAGTGTCCATTTCTCCCAGCTCAGCTTTTCTCTGGTTTGATTTGGTTTTTTGGCAGTTTGGCTGTTCACTGAAAGCAGTCAGGCAGTTGTAAAAGCTACTGGACCCAAAGAAGCAGGTCCATGCTGATTCACCTCTCTCTCTGACATCTCTCTTGTCAGACCCTGGGTTTAATTTTACCTTTTGTGCCAAGGGATGTTTATGGGGATTGTTACAAGTATTTGGAACAGCATCATTAAGTTGGGATGATCTGTTGGGTTTTCAGTTTGATTAAGTTATTCAGTATTCTGTCCTTTTCTGTTTATGTTTCATTTGGTAATCTTGTAAGTAAATTCTGTTTTGTTTATAACTAAAGGATTTGACCAGCTGGAATATCCAGGTTACAATTGCGTAAACAATCATCAAAATTAGGGTCTGGGCTATTTTTTTGAAATGTTTTGAGGGGGTCTGGCCTGGTCCATAACAAATTAGGGGCTCTTTGCGAGATTTGACCTATCATTCCAAATTGGGGTTAGGGTTGTTGGACTCAAAGGCGGTGAGTGGTAGGTGTTAGTTGTCTTTGGTTCCGGGTGTTGAATTTGGTTGTTTTAAGCAGTGCTTGGGATAGCGATGGCTCTTTCCATCACCGAGAGATTTGTGGGTGGTGGAAGAAGATACCTTGAGTTTTTGGAAAGTTTTTGATTAAGGCCAAGCTGCTGGGATTAGCAGACAAATTGGGGTTGGAGCTGTCTCCTTCCTTGCGGAAATGAGAGATAATTGCAGCAATAGCTTGGCATTTAAATTTGCTGGAAACACCATCAAAATCTTTAGAGATGGCTAAAATTCAACTGAAAATTAAATAGCTTGAGTTAGAGGTAACAGACAAGGAAAAGGCAATAGATAAGGAAAAGGCAAACAGTTTGAATTATGATTAAGAGCAGAGGAAAAAGAAAAAAAACAAATCACTTTAGCAAAACAGAAAGAAGAAGAAAGAGAAAGAGAGAAAGGAGAGTGAGGAAGTGAGAGAGAAGAAATTAAGAAAGAGAGGGAGTTTGAATTTCAGAAATTAACATTTAGACAGGAGTTCAAAAATTCATTTTTAGAAGTATGAGAACTCATGTGGAAGAGCAGAGAGTTAAAATGGCCAAATTAGCAGCTGAAATGACTGATGGTTATGAGTTGGTCCAGAATCAAAGTTTGGCTTCCAACATCAATTTCAATCTGTGAGGGATAGAAATTGGGGAAAAGAGAAATCCTCATGTGGAAAGGGAAAGGTGGATCTCAGTGAAGATCATAAGGATAACTTACAACAGGGTAAAAAGGAAACACTTGAAGAGGAAAGAGAAGTTAAAAAACTTCAGTGTATTCACTGTAATAAAGTAGGCCACATGAAATCACATTATTGATGGGTTAGGAAAAGCACTGGGAAGCCAGATGTAGGAAAACAGGATAAGCCAGTGAATTTTATTGGAGTGGTAACAGAAAGCACAGTGGAGGCTAGAAAACTGCACCAGATTGTACAAGTTGTTCAGAGGTTGGTTAAGGAGGAAGTGCCAGATCTTCTTAAACCATTTACCTGCAATGGTAAAGTTAACTTACATAGGTTAGGAGCAGTAGGTAAAGATGTTACAATATTAAGAGATATGGGATCCTTTCAATTTGTGATGTTGAAAGATGAGGAGATATGCACTTCTGAAGGACTATTGCCAGAAAAGGTGCTAGCAACGGGAATTCATGGTGAGACGAAAGCGCTCAATTATGTAAAGTGAGGTTAGTGTGTGCAGTGAAGAGTGGAGAAGTTGTGGTAGATGTACTGGACAAATTCTCAGCTCCAGGGATACAATTTGTCTTTGCTAATGATATAGCTGGATCACAGATGGGAGTGCTGCTTACTGTGGTTGAAAAGCCAGTGGAAACTCAGGCTTCTAAACTACCACATATCCTGGGATTTTTCCTGACTGTGTGATAATGAGGTCACAAAGTCACCAGTTGAAACAGGAGAGATCAAACAATACAGATAAGGAAGTTGAAGTGGAATTAATAGAGACCTGTTTGATCAAATATTTGACATAAACCAGGAGCAGATACTTTTAGCTTAGATACATTAACTGAGTTACAGCAGAAAGATGAAAATTTAAAGCAATTGTATCAAAAGGCTTATACAGCAAAAGAATCCAAATGTATCCCTGAATGTTATTATTTTAAAAATCATATCTTAATAAGGAAATAGAGATGATCACATTCTCAAGCAGATGAGAAATGGGCAGAAGTTCATCAAGTCATATTGCCAGTGGGTTATAGAAAGATGTTATGAGTGGCATGTGAGCTACCATGAGGGGGTCATTTAGGAGTGAAAAAAACTCAAACTAAAATACAAGAACATTTTTACTGGCCTGGACTACACAAGGATTCTGCCGAGGACATGGAGTTCCTGGGCCTCCTTCACCGCCGCTCCCTCACCACCAGACGCCTGGAGGAAGAACGCCTCATCTTCCGCCTCGGAACACTTCAACCCCAGGGCATCAATATGGACTTCAACAGCTTCCTCATTTCCCCTTCCCTCACCTCATCCTAGTTTCAAACTTCCAGCTCAGCACTATCCCCATGACTTGTCCGGACTTGTCCGACCTGCCTAGCTCCTTTTCCACCTATCCACTCCACCCTCTCCTCCCTGACCTATCACCTTCATCTCCTCCCCCACTCACCCATTGTACTCTATGCTACTCTCTCCCCACCCCCACCCTCCCCTAGCTTATCTCTCCACGCTTCAGGCTCACTGCCTTTATTCCTGATGAAGGGCTTTTGCCCGAAACGTCGATTTCGCTGCTCGTTGGATGCTGCCTGAACTGTTGTGCTCTTCCAGCACCACTGATCCAGATTCTGGTTTCCAGCATCTGCAGTCATTGTTTTTACCTACACAAGGATGTAGTTGAATTTTGCCAGATGTGTCATCCATGTCAGGTAATTGGAAAACCGCAGGCAGTAATCATACCCGTATCTTTAATACATATTACTATATTTGAGGAATTTTTTACAAGAGTCTTAATTGATTGCATTGGACCCCTACCTCAAAAAAAAGTGGGAACCTGTATTTGTTAACAATAATGGATTTGTCCACTCGATTTCCAAAGGCCGTTCCATTATGTAATATCACAGCTAAAAGGATTGTATAGGAATTACTCAATTTTCACTAGATACAGACTATCCACAGAGATACAATCAGATCAAGGATCAAACTTCACATCAAAATTATTCAAACAAGTTATGGACAGCTTAGGAATAAAACCATTCAAATCTACTGTGTACCATCCAGAGTTCAGAGACTACATATTTGAATTATGTATCAGATTTTACCGAACAATTAAATAGTGCTGGGGTGTTGGTTAAACAGTATTTAAAAATATCACAGCATACAAAGAAACAGGAAGCTGGCAAGAAATCAAAAACTCGCAATTTTACTATCAGGGATATTATTTCCAGTGATAGGTGAACCTTTAGTAGCAAGGTTTAGTGGACCTTATCAAGTCAAAAGAAAATTGAATGAGGTGAACTATTTGATAAAGACCCCAGACAGAAAGAAAGCTCACAGAGTGTGTCATGTGAATATGCTCAAACGATATTTTGACAGGGAAGGAAAGCCAAAGGAGACTGTGCTATTGGTTACAAAACAGATGGAAGAACCAAGTTCAGAGGATTCTGAATTGGACATTCCTCAAATTAAATTGGACAATGAGGAAGTTGTCAAAAATTGAGATAAATTCTTGTGTACCTTCCAGAGAAAAATCAAAAGGACATGGAAGAGTAATTATTATCACATGGTGAGATATGTGGAAGTAAGCTGGGAAGTACTAACCTAATTATCCATGATGGAGATAAAGGAGATGTCTGATGGCCTTAACCCTCTAAAGTTGACTCAGGTTCAAAAGGAGATTGAACGCATGCTCCAAGACAACATAACCAAAGTGAATAACAGTGACTGGAGCTCACCCGGAGTAATGATGCAAAAACCAGATGGTATCCTACAGTTATGTGTGGACTATCGCAAAGTCAATGCAGTTACAAAGATGCATATCAGATTCCGCATTTGTAAGACTGTGTTGAAAAGGTGGGACAAGCAACTTATATTTTAAGTTGGACTTGCTTGGACAATATTGGCAGGTACCTTTGTAAGAAAGAGTGAAGTCAATTTTGATTTTCATAACACCGAATGGACTGTAACAGTTTATTATGAAAAATGCACCCGCCATATTTCAAAGACTAACCAATAAGGTCGTTGCTGGATTATCCAATTGTGTCGTGTATATTATTCAGTATTCTGTTCTCTTTTGTTTGTGTTTCATTTGATAATCTTGTAAATAAATTTTGTTTTGCTGCATCTCTCCTGGAGTGTCTACATTACACCTGCATAAAACAACTAGCAAAGTTAGGATCTGAGCTACTTTCATGAGTTGTTTTGAGGGGATCCAGCCTGATCCATAATAATACTTCTTTCCTTAGAACCTGCAGCTCACAATCCTGAAGAGGTTTCTTGAGTCTTCTTCCCATGGCAGCTGTCCTCCTTGTTCCCTCTCCCCCATTCTCTCTCTCCCTCGTTTTAGTGGATGAAACTGGCAGAGTGTTGGGTGACGTAACTGGACAGCCTTAGATGAAAAGTGCCCAGATCACTGACTGATGGCTTGCCCTGACCATATTTGCCCTACCCTTTGGACAGGTCCTGATGGAGCTTCAGAATTGACCTCGATCCACTCCCTGGACTGCAGAGGCACCAAATCCCTGATAGAGAATATTTGACCGGACGGCTGACTGTGGCCAATCCTCTAAGCTGACATAGGAGTCTGCTCTTGACTTGCTGTAGCTTAGCCCCCTGACTGATAATTGTCTTCATGGATTTTGGTAAAAACTACTAAAACTTTGTGACATGGCTACCTGATGCTCCACCTGGTGGATGGACTCCACCTGAACCTATCTGGGACAAATGTCCTACAAGAAAAGCTAGATAGGGTGGTCACAAGAACTTTAAATTAGTAGATGGCAAGGCCTCAGGGAAAGTCAATACAACTGCAAAAACAAGTAGCAGTACACAGAATTAAGAAACAGCCAAGAATCCTACTTCAAGTACAGCAGGTAATGGCAAAACTATCCATACATTGATTAAACCATAATAAACAGGCAATTAAGCCATCAGTACTGATGGACAGGTTAATGTGGTACATTGACTTAATAAGAGTCATATATATTAATGCACAGATTGGAAGGAATAAATTCAATGAGCTGCAGACACGAATTCAAATTGGAGGTTATGGTATTACCATTGTTAAGACCTGGCTGTCAGATGATTGGGTCAAGGAACTAAATATATCAGGTTATAAGTTTACAATATGGCTACGGAAAATGGCAAAGGGGGTAGAGTAGCCATACTGATTAGGTATCCCTTCAAATGGTGAAGGAGGATATAATGAGGGGAAAGTATCCAGTACAAACCTTATATGTGGAATTGAGGAAAAGTAAAGAACCAAAAACCACAATAAGTGTTGTGTATATATCATTTGTAGCAGCTCTTAAGTGTGAGATTGTATACATCCATAGACTAGGCAAGTGTGTATTAGGCATACAATCCAAAGATGTGCAGGTCAGGTGAATTGGCCATGCTCAATTACCTATAATATTAGGTGCATTAGTCAGGGGTAAATGTATTGTAGGGGAATGGGTTTGGGTGGGTTACTCTTGGAGGATCAGTGTGGACTGTTGGGCCAAAGGGCCTGTTTCCATACTGTAGGGAATCTAGTCTAAAAAAAAAGTCAATAGGACTCAGAGGGAAAACTCTCTGTTAAACATATCAGTTCCAGGACATCTCTCCAGGAGTTCCTCAGGGCAATATCCTTGACCCAAACATCTTCAGCTGCTTCAGCAATGTCCTTCCTTCCATCATGAGGTCAGAGATGGATGTTCACTGATTATAGCACAATGTTCAGCAGCATTTGCGACTCCTCAGATATTGGAGCAGTCCACGCTCAAAAACAGCAAAATCTGGACAATATTCAGATTTGTGCTGACAAGTGGGAAGTGATATTTATACTAAAAGATTGCCAGCTATGACCACCTCCAAGGAGATCTAGCCATTGCCTTTTCTCATTGTTGAAATCTGGGATATCAACATTATTGACCAGAAACTGAACTGAACTAGCCATATGAAAAGTGTGGCTGCAAAAGAATGTCAGAGGCTAGGATTGCTACAGTGAGTCACTCCCTGACTCCCAAACCTTGTCCTCCATTCACAAAGCACAAATCAGGGAATAGTCCCCAGTTGCTTGGATGAGTTAAGTTTCAACAATACTTATGAAGCTTGGTACCATCCAGAACAAAGCAAACAGCTTGATTGGCACCATGTCCAGAAACATACACTTCCTTCACCACCAAAGCATATTACAGCAGTGTACCGTCTATGAAATTGCAGAGAGTTGTGAACGCAACTCAATCCTTCCCAAAAACCAGCCTTCCTTCCATTGACTCTGTTTACGTTTCCTGCTGTTTATGTTTGTAGTCTGTGCCTGTGTCGTGAAGCATTCCCCTGTAAACGTAAGTGAAAAATAAGCCCTCCTTTTGATTTACCTTTTCCACAGTGTTGTTGCATCCTGCTGAAGTCAGAATCCACAAGTGGAAGAAATGGCGAAACATGCCACTACCTTTTAAGTAATTTTTAAAAACAAATCACAAGCTGCTTGTGGATGGATAATGAAAAGAGAGGAAGATCTCTTTTAAAATGCACAATCTGTCCATGAACGAAATTGAGCACTCACATCTGGAATTGGATCAAAGGATTTCACCAACGGGTACAAAATTTGATCAAAGGATCAGAAACAATCAAAATTACATTGATTTGAAATCAGAAGAGGAAAAGTAGATTGCTAAATTCAGCTGTAAAGCAAAATAAACAACTGCAACAAAAAACTTTGCTATTTTAACATTTAGAAATGGCACATTTTGATTCAAAGACATTTATGCAGCAGGATAGTCTAACTGCTAAAATGTTAGCTAACCTGAGTACAGATCCATTTAAGACTGTAGCTCGGGAAATACAAGTGAAAGTACTTATCAAGGTAAAATGGAATGAAATCCTTAAAGTAGTGTTTGATAACCTAGGTCATCATCCCATTCCAGAGTAAGGTAGCTGAGGAATCAGCTCCTGAAGTTGACCCAGCCCTTGTGACCAGTATAGTCATTCAGTTGCTCTGCACATAAGACTGCAATATAAGTGTAACTCAATTCACTAGCAAAGTACACATTCCTCTCACAACGCTTCCAGGTTAGAGTGATGTCGAATCAATTTGCTCCCTTTAGTTTAGTATGAGAGGACATATGATGCTTGATCTGTGAGACCTTTTCCTCCAAAGTGCAAAGGTACATTTGACTTTATGACTCTATTGCTAATGAACAATCTGTAGGATTCTATTTAACAGAGTACTTTGGATCCCTCCCCCTAACACAGATTTGTGAGGAGAACTTGCTTATGGTCCCAATTGCTACTCCGCAGCAATTTAATGCTGGGAACGTTGTTGATTAACTTAAGATAAGAGTTCTGTTCTTATTGCAGGAGAAAGTCTGTTTTAGATGGTTAGTCAGCTGGCTCCATATGCTAAGGGAAGGAGGTGGCATTGTGATAATGTCATTAAATTAGCAATCCAAAACCCACACCAATGTTTTGGAGACATGGGTTTGAATCCCACCATGAAACATGGTGAAATCTGAATTCAATGAAATCTGGAACGACAAGCTAGTCAAATGGTGACGATGCAACCCGTTCACCGTTTGTTGTTAAAAAACTAACCGAACCAGTTCACAAATGTCCTTTTGGGATGGAAATCTGCTATCTTTAACTTGTCTGTCCTATGTGTGACTCCAAACCTGCAGCGATGTGGTTGAATTCTAAGTGCAGTCTGGGCAGTTAGGGATAAGCAATAAATGCTGGCCAAGCCAGTGATGCCCACATCCTGTGAAAAAATTAACAGAAAATAAACTACTATATAAGAGAAAGCTGTAGTGATCATAGTTTTGTCATTTTCTGCAAAGCACAATTTTCTGGCTGGTCAAAAGAGATTTGTTTTACTTACTCGATTATATTAAAGATAAATTTAAGTTTCTGAAAATGGACAGAAGTGCATATTGAGAATTCAAAAGTGAACATTTATAAGTCCATTTTGTAGCTGTCGTCTTCACCGTGTGAAGCCAGTGTCAGACATTATACTGATACATTCACATCAACAGCTTACCGATGTGGAGCTCACACTGTGAGGTGCACTGCCTTGGAAAGGAGATTCCCAATATTGGATCCTTTGTACTTTGCACAGATTTAAAATAATTTAGAGAAAAGAGGGCATTTGACCCATTAGATTTCAGTTGCTGTTTATGCTCCATCTTTCTCCACTCTATCTCACCTCATCAACATATTCCTATATTTATTTCTTCCTAATGTGTTTATATGTATTGATTGTTGTCAAGTGGACTCAATTGGTAGCATCTTGTCTTTGAGTCACAGGAATCTGGGTTCAGGTTCTATTTCAGAAAGTGAGCAGAGAAATTAAGGCTGGCATTTTACCATGAAGATATTGGGCTGAATCTTAAGATTTTTTGACTAATTTTGTTTTGTGTTGAGTTTTTTTGGAGGTTCTTTGCCTCAAGGGTTTCTTCATCCTATCTTATCAAACCTTTCTCATTAACTGCCTACCTCGCCCATGTGTCCCTCTTGTCCAATTCTAGCTTCATTTTACCACGTGTTGTTCCCGGAACAAGTCACTACTCAACATATACCCCGGAGTTGACTGGCATCCATTGCACAAGAGCCATCTTTGAAAGGTCATTGTATATCTGGACAAGCACTGTCAGAATGGAGTTGCCTTGCACGGGCCCTGTTATTTGCCCCAGACATTACAGACAAGGGAAACTTGTTGCCTGGCTTTGTGGTCAGAGACCTGGAGGTCCTGTTAAATGGGATTGTGTACAGGTGGGATGTCCTGTTCTTCCAGAAATATAGTCAGCCTAGTGCAAGATTGTCACCCATATCAGTGCATTTTCAACTGTCTGATAGATAGTTATATAAGAAGGACAATCATCTTCTCCATTCTACCAGAACAAATGGCACATTCTTCTCTCAGCCACCTCAAACTCTCTCTTATTCTGCTATAGTATACACCTCCTAGTGTTCTTCCCTAATTCACTATCATTGACCTAACCCCCCCCCAACAGTACTGCATGCCCTCTGCGCTGCACACTCATTCTCTTGCATTAAATCCCCACTTACACCAAAGATAACAGCTGTGTTACTTATTTCCATCTTCTTTAATACCTGCCTTGCTCATTTCAGAAGAAAACAGCCTGCAATAGGGCAAAATGAGTAAAGATGGCTCGTGAGCTGTCTGATATTTGGCTTTCATAGAATCCCTACAGTGGGGAGGCAGGCCATTTGACCTATTGAGTCTATGCCAACTCTTCAAAGAGCACTCTACTCACACCCACCTCACTATTTTATACCTGTAACCTTGCATTGCCCATGGCTAATCCATCTAACCAGCACATCTCTGAACACTATGTGCAATTTACCATGGCCAACTTACATAACCTGCATATCTTTGGACTGTGGGAGGAAAATGGAGCACTCAGAGGAAACCCACACAGACATGGAGGGAATGTGCAAGCTCACGATAATAACTGAGCCACTGAGCCATCCAAAGTGTTCAGAATCCTTATTCTGACTGACTGCGTCCAAGCCCCTGGACTGGTATCAAAGGCTGCCCTTGACTTGTGTTGGGCCCCCGAGCAAAGGAATTCTTCTCTGACTTGACTGAGGACTGCTGACAGACACGATGCTTCCTAACTTTGTGTCTACGCTAAACTGCATAGCAATACAGCAGAACTGTGAACAAGGGTATCTCTGGCTGAGATGGGAAAGCATAATAAGGTAAGTTAAGATAAGTCAATGATGTTGTGGGCTTCCAAGGTTCAGAATGAGCATTATGACAGCAAACAAACAGGACAGAGATGCAGCCTGTCCTAGATCATGAGCTGGATGTGTGGTATTAGCATTACAATGATAGTTGCTGAAGTGCAGAAGCATTCTTTAAGTGGATCGACTATAACTAATGAAGCATGTCAGTTGTCCTGTGCCTAACATGGAGGTCCTTTGGAGAAAGCAGTAAGCTGAAGTTGCCAGGTGCCTAATCTGAATTCCAGTTTGAGAATTCTCAATGTCAATTTTGTTTGGTGTATTTAACAAGATAGAAGTTGAATATTGATGAAGTGAATTGTGGCATTAATTCGGCATTTAACAAATTTTATTCCTCTTTAATTAACAATTGCCATTGTCTGCTGAGAAACCTACCCTTCTGTTTGGCAAATGCCCTAAAAAATATGCTAAACTCAGTCTTCATTGCGGCACCAGCAAATGGCATGCCTGGAGGTGTAGATGATGAGGAGGTAAAGTAATGGCTGCAGCTATATAAGGGTGAGCAAGCCTGGTACTCCTGTTGTCCCAAGGTGGCATTGGCTCTAGCAAATGCCCAAAGTGATTAGGCATTGCTCTAGTTCTAGTCCACAGGAGCAGAAGGTTCAGAATACACTGGAGGACATGGACGAGTGGCAATATCCTTTTATAGAGCTGGTAGCTGCAAGGGCTTCATTTCAATGTGGACAATGAGGCCAGAGTATGATCTATTAAGGGGGAGTTGTTTGTAAATTGATAGGGGGAAACCATGAAGAAAAGATGTGAAAATTCACCCTTCCAAATAGTAGACATCTGTTTGAACTGAAGTTCAGTCTGTGGTTCTGCTATTTGGCTAACTGAGTGTGCATGATTATTCTGTTTTCTCATCCAAATCAATCACAGGTCAGAAAATTGTCATCTTCAAGCAACATTCTTCACCTTTGAGGTGGAGAAGGGGTCTATGATAGTCATAAAGTCATACAGCAAGGAAACAGACGCTTTGGTCCAAACATTCATGTCAAACATAATCCCAAACTAAACTAGTCCCACCTGCCTGCTCCTGGCCCATATCCCTCCAAACCTTTCCTAACCTTTCATATCCTGAAAGGATATAAAATAACATCTTTGCCTTACAGAAACCAAATGAAACCTTTATTAAAAACACTCTCTGACACAAATAGTAGCATTAGACATCTACTCATGTTGTCCAAGTGCATCAGACGTGTTTTTCTACTAAATGTTCTCCCTTCACTGTCAGATGTGGTGGAGGTAGGCTGTTGGTTGTTTTCATAGATTCATAGAATCCCCACAATATGGAAACAGGCGATTTGGCCCAACAAGTCCACACCGATTATTTGAAGACCATCCTACCCGGACCCATCACCCTATCCTATCCGTGTAACCCTGCATTTCTTGTGGCTAATGCACCTAACCTACACATCCTTGAACACTGTGGGTAATTTAGCCTGGCCAATCCACCTTACCTGCACATCTTTGGACTGTGGGAGGAGCACCCTGCAGAAACCCATACAAACATGGGGAGAAAGTGCAAACCCCACACACATACAGTCGCCTGAAGTAGGAATTGAACCCGGGTCTCTGGTGCTGTGAGGTTGTAGTGCTAACCACTGAGCCAGTAGCTAACAAGATCACAGTGGCCCAGTCAGGCAGTTTCCTGGTGCATAGCTAAACGATTGGCAGTTAACTGCCAGCTAACCTCCTCCGTGAGGTGTTTAAACAATCAAAGGGGACCCAATAATCTCACCAGTGTTGATGGGGTGGGAGTGGAATGTGCAAAGACTGTGAAAGGCCCCTCAACACTCTACTCTGACACTAAGGCAAACTCCTCTCTGTGACCAGCCAGTCAACAGAATTTGCCATGCTCACAGGCTCAGGGAAGGGGGTAAGAACTGAGGCTTTAAAATCCTTAAGCACTTCCCAACACCTCCAGGTCTTGAAGTTGGTTCCCAAGATGAGACAACTGCCCCTTGGTGAGAGATAGGCCCTAACTTTGGTCGCCCTTCTATAGAAAGGATGCGGTTAAGCGTAAGAGGATTTACAAGAATGTTGTCGGAACTGGAAGGTTGAGTGATAGGGAGAGGCTGAATATGCTGGGACTTTATAGACATTTATAAAATCATAAGGGGCATGGATAGGGTGAATAGACAAAGGCTTTTTCCAAGGATGGTGGAGTTCAAAACCCGAAGGCATAGGTTTAAGGTGACAGGAGAAAGACTTAAAAAGGACCTGAGGGGTCAGAAGAAGTGGTGAAAGTGGGTAAAATTATAACATTGAAAAGGTATCTGGATGGGTATATAAATATGAAGAGTTTAGTGGGATATGGGCCAAATGCTGGCAAATGGGACTGGGTCAGATTGGGGCATCTACTCAGCTTGGACTGGTTGGACCGAAGGACCTGTCTCCATGCTGTACGACTCTATAAATTCCTATTCTTTGTGTCCTTGATGATCAAGGCTTATCACCTCTTGTTTATTGAGACTTTGAGGACCCTGGCGTGTCGAGGTAGTTTCACACAGTTGCAGAAGCATGTTCTTAGTGTCATTGGCAGAAGGACTGAGAAGCCACTGTTTAAAACAGGTGTACCCTGAGAAAAAGATCAGAAGCTGGAGGTAGTTAGTCCTCCACCCTTATAGGATTCTTGCCTCCCAGCCCGATGCAAAAGTCTCCCAGCCCAGTGTGATAGTCTCCAAACCCGGTGTGATATTCTCCCAAACCGGTGTGATAGTCTCCTGCCCAGTGTGATAGTCTCCCGCCCAGTGTGATAGTCTCCCAACCCAGTGTGATAGTCTCCCGGCCCAGCATGATAGTCTCCTGCCCAGTGTGATAGTCTCCCGCCCAGTGTGATAGTCTCCCAACCCAGTGTGATACTCTCCCAGCCCAGCATGATAGTCTTCTGGCCAGTGTGATAGTCTCCCGCCCAGTGTGATAGTCTCCCAACCCAGTGTAATAGTCTCCCGGCCCAGTGTGATAGTCTCCCGCCCAGTGTGATAGTCTCCCAACCCAGTGTGACAGTCTCCCGGCCCAGTGTGATAGTCTCCCAGCCAGGTGTGATAGTCTCCCAACCCAGTGTGATAGTCTCCCAGCCCAGTGTGATAGTCTCCCAGCCCAGTGTGATAGTCTCCCAGCCAGGTGTGATAGTCTCCCAACCCAGTGTGATAGTCTCCCAGCCCAGTGTGATAGTCTCCCAACCCAGTGTGATAGTCTCCCAGCCCAGTGTGATAGTCTCGCGGCCCAGTGTGATAGTCTCCCAGCCCAGTGTGATAGTCTCCCAACCCAGTGTGATAGCTGCCCAGCCCAGTGTGACAGTCTCCCAGCTCAGTGTGATAGTCTCCCAGCCCAGTGTGATAGTCTCCCGGCCCAGTGTGATAGTCGCCCAGCCCAGTGTGATAGTCTCCCAGCCCAGTGTGATAGTCGCCCAGCCCAGTGTGATAGTCTCCCAGCCCAGAGTGATAGTCTCCCAGCCCAGTGTGATAGTCTCCCGGCCCAGTGAGATAGTCTCCCAGCCCAGTGTAATAGTCTCCCAGCCCAGAGTGATAGTCTCCCAGCCCAGTGTGATAGTCTCCCGGCCCAGTGTGATAGTCTCCCGGCCCAGTGTGATAGTCTCCCGGCCCAGTGTGATAGTCTCCCAACCCAGTGTGATAGCCTCCCAACCCAGTGTGATAGTCTCCCAGCCCAGTGTGATAGCCTCCCAGCCCAGTGTGATAGTCTCCCAGCCCAGTGTGATAGTCTCCCAGCCCAGTGTGATAGCCTCCCAACCCAGTGTGATAGTCTCCCAGCCCAGTGTGATAGCCTCCCAGCCCAGTGTGATAGTCTCCCAACCCAGTGTGATAGTCTCCCAACCCAGTGTGATAGTCTCACAACCCAGTGTGATAGTCTCCCAGCCCAGTGTGATAGTCTCGCAACCCAGTGTGATAGTCTCCCGGCCCAGTGTGATAGTCTCCCAACCCCGTGTGATAGTCTCGCAACCCAGTGTGATAGTCTCCCGGCCCAGTGTGATAGTCTCCCGGCCCAGTGTGATAGTCTCCCAGCCCAGTGTGATAGTCTCCCAACCCCGTGTGATAGTCTCGCAACCCAGTGTGATAGTCTCCCGGCCCAGTGTGATAGTCTCCCAGCCCAGTGTGATAGTATCCCAACCCCGTGTGATAGTCTCCCAACCCCGTGTGATAGTCTCGCAACCCAGTGTGATAGTCTCCCAACCCCGTGTGATAGTCTCCCGGCCCAGTGTGATAGTCTCCTGCCCAGTGTGATAGTCTCCCGGCCCAGTGTGATAGTCTCCTGCCCAGTGTGATAGTCTCCTGCCCAGTGTGATAGTCTCCTGCCCAGTGTGATAGTCTCCTGCCCAGTGTGATAGTCTCCCAACCCAGTGTGATAGTCTCCTGCCCAGTGTGATAGTCTCCCGGCCCAGTGTGATAGTCTCCTGCCCAGTGTGATAGTCTCCCAGCCCAGTGTGATAATCTCCCGGCCCAGTGTGATAGTCTCCCAACCCAGTGTGATAGTCTCCCAACCCAGTGTGATAGTCTCCCAACCCAGTGTGATAGTCTCCTGCCCAGTGTGATAGTCTCCCAGCCCAGTGTGATTGTCTCCCAACCCAGTGTGATAGTCTCCCAACCCAGTGTGATAGTCTCCTGCCCAGTGTGATAGTCTCCTGCCCAGTGTGATAGTCTCACAGTCCAGTGTGATTGTCTCCCAGCCCAGTGTGATAGTCACCTGCCCAGTGTGATAGTCTCACAGTCCAGTGTGATAGTCTCCCGGCCCAGTGTGACAGTCTCCCGGCCCAGTGTGATAGTCTCCCAGCCCAGTGTGATAGTCTCCCAGCCCAGTGTGATAGTCTCACAGTCCAGTGTGATAGTCTCCCGGCCCAGTGTGACAGTCTCCCGGCCCAGTGTGATAGTCTCCCAGCCCAGTGAGATAGTCTCCCAGCCAAGTGTGATAGTCTCCCGGCCCAGTGTGATAGTCTCCCAGCCCAGTGTGATAGTCTCACAGTCCAGTGTGATAGTCTCCCGGCCCAGTGTGACAGTCTCCCGGCCCAGTGTGATAGTCTCCCAGCCCAGTGTGATAGTCTCCCAGCCCAGTGAGATAGTCTCCCAGCCAAGTGTGATAGTCTCCCGGCCCAGTGTGATAGTCTCCCGGCCCAGTGTGATAGTCTCCCAGCCCAGTGTGATAGTCTCCCAACCCAGTGTGATAGTCTCCCAGCCCAGTGTGATAGTCTCCCAACCCAGTGTGATAGTCTCCCAGCCCAGTGTGATAGTCTCCCAGCCCAGTGTGATAGTCTCCCAACCCAGTGTGATAGTCTCCCGGCCCAGTGTGATAGTCTCCCAGCCCAGTGTGATAATCTCACAGCCCAGTATGATAGTCTCCCAACCCAGTGTGATAGTCTCCCAACCCAGTGTGATAGTCTCCCCACCCGGTGTGATAGTCTCCCGGCCCAGTGTGATAGTCTCCCAGCCCAGTGTGATAGTCTCCCAGCCCAGTGAGATAGTCTCCCAGCCCAGTGTGATAGTCTCCCAGCCCAGTGTGATAGTCTCCCAGCCCAGTGTGATAGTCTCACAGTCCAGTGTGATAGTCTCCCGGCCCAGTGTGACAGTCTCCCGGCCCAGTGTGATAGTCTCCCAACCCGGTGTGATAGTCTCCCGGCCCAGTGTGATAGTCTCCCAGCCCAGTGTGATAGTCTCACAGCCCAGTGTGATAGTCTCACAGCCCAGTGTGATAGTCTCACAGCCCAGTGTGATAGTCTCACAGCCCAGTGTGATAGTCTCACAGCTCAGTGTGATAGTCTCCCAGCCCAGTGTGATAGTCTCACAGCCCAGTGTGATAGTCTCCCAGCCCAGTGAGATAGTCTCCCAGCCCAGTGAGATAGTCTCCCAGCCCAGTGTGATAGTCTCCCAGCCCAGTGTGATAGTCTCCCAGCCCAGTGTGATAGTCTCACAGTCCAGTGTGATAGTCTCCCGGCCCAGTGTGACAGTCTTCCGGCCCAGTGTGATAGTCTCCCAGCCAAGTGTGATAGTCTCCCGGCCCAGTGTGATAGTCTCCCGGCCCAGTGTGATAGTCTCCCGGCCCAGTGTGATAGTCTCCCAGCCCAGTGTGATAGTCTCCCAACCCAGTGTGATAGTCTCCCGGCCCAGTGTGATAGTCTCCCAGCCCAGTGTGATAGTCTCCCAACCCAGTGTGATAGTCTCCCAGCCCAGTGTGATAGTCTCCCAGCCCAGTGTGATAGTCTCACAGTCCAGTGTGATAGTCTCCCGGCCCAGTGTGATAGTCTCCCGGCCCAGTGTGATAGTCTCCCGGCCCAGTGTGATAGTCTCCCAGCCCAGTGTGATAGTCTCCCAGCCCAGTGTGATAGTCTCCCGGCCCAGTGTGATAGTCTCCCGGCCCAGTGTGATAGTCTCCCAGCCCAGTCAGATAGTCTCCCAGCCCGGTGTGATAGTCTCCCGGCCCAGTGTGTTAGTCTCCCGGCCCAGTGTGATAGTCTCCCAGCCCAGTGTGATAGTCTCCCAACCCAATGTGATAGTCTCCCAGCCCAGTGTGATCGTCTCCCAGCCCAGTGTGATAGTCTCCCAGCCCAGTGTGATAGTCTCCCGGCCCAGTGTGTTAGTCTCCCGGCCCAGTGTGATAGTCTCCCGGCCCAGTGTGATAGTCTCCCGGCCCAGAGTGATAGTCTCCCAGCCCAGTGTGATAGTCTCCCAACCCAGTGAGATAGTCTCCCAGCCCAGTGTGATAGTCTCCCGGCCCAGTGTGATAGTCTCCCAGCCCAGTGTGATAGTCTCCCAACCCAGTGAGATAGTTACCCGGCCCAGTGTGATAGTCTCCCGGCCCAGTGTGATAGTCTCCCAGCCCAGTGAGATAGTCTCCCAGCCCAGTGTGATAGTCTCCCAGCCCAGTGTGATAGTCTCCCGGCCCAGTGTGATAGTCTCCCAGCCCAGTGTGATAGTCTCCCAGCCCAGTGAGATAGTCTCCCAGCCCAGTGTGATAGTCTCCCGGCCCAGTGTGATAGTCTCCCGGCCCAGTGTGATAGTCTCCCGGCCCAGTGTGATAGTCTCCCAGCCCAGTGTGATAGTCTCCCAACCCAGTCTGATAGTCTCCCAGGCCAGTGTGATAGTCTCCCGGCCCAGTGTGATAGTCTCCCAACCCAGTGTGATAGTCTCCCATCCCGGTGTGATAGTCTCCCGGCCCAGAGTGATAGTCTCCCAGCCCAGTGTGATAGTCTCCCAACCCAGTGAGATAGTCTCCCAGCCCAGTGTGATAGTCTCCCGGCCCAGTGTGATAGTCTCCCAGCCCAGTGTGATAGTCTCCCAACCCAGTGAGATAGTTACCCGGCCCAGTGTGATAGTCTCCCGGCCCAGTGTGATAGTCTCCCAGCCCAGTGTGATAGTCTCCCAACCCAGTGTGATAGTCTCCCAGCCCAGTGTGATCGTCTCCCAGCCCAGTGTGATAGTCTCCCAGCCCAGTGTGATAGTCTCCCGGCCCAGTGTGTTAGTCTCCCGGCCCAGTGTGATAGTCTCCCGGCCCAGTGTGATAGTCTCCCGGCCCAGAGTGATAGTCTCCCAGCCCAGTGTGATAGTCTCCCAACCCAGTGAGATAGTCTCCCAGCCCAGTGTGATAGTCTCCCGGCCCAGTGTGATAGTCTCCCAGCCCAGTGTGATAGTCTCCCAGCCCAGTGAGATAGTCTCCCAGCCCAGTGTGATAGTCTCCCGGCCCAGTGTGATAGTCTCCCGGCCCAGTGTGATAGTCTCCCGGCCCAGTGTGATAGTCTCCCAGCCCAGTGTGATAGTCTCCCAACCCAGTGTGATAGTCTCCCAGCCCAGTGTGATAGTCTCCCGGCCCAGTGTGATAGTCTCCCAACCCAGTGTGATAGTCTCCCATCCCGGTGTGATAGTCTCCCGGCCCAGAGTGATAGTCTCCCAGCCCAGTGTGATAGTCTCCCAACCCAGTGAGATAGTCTCCCAGCCCAGTGTGATAGTCTCCCGGCCCAGTGTGATAGTCTCCCAGCCCAGTGTGATAGTCTCCCAACCCAGTGAGATAGTTACCCGGCCCAGTGTGATAGTCTCCCGGCCCAGTGTGATAGTCTCCCAGCCCAGTGAGATAGGCTCCCAGCCCAGTGTGATAGTCTCCCAGCCCAGTGTGATAGTCTCCCGGCCCAGTGTGATAGTCTCCCAGCCCAGTGTGATAGTCTCCCAGCCCAGTGAGATAGTCTCCCAGCCCAGTGTGATAGTCTCCCAGCCCAGTGTGATAGTCTCCCAGCCCAGTGTGATAGTCTCCCAGCCCAGTGTGATAGTCTCACAGTCCAGTGTGATAGTCTCCCGGCCCAGTGTGACATTCTCCCGGCCCAGTGTGATAGTCTCCCAACCCGGTGTGATAGTCTCCCGGCCCAGTGTGATAGTCTCCCAGCCCAGTGTGATAGTCTCACAGCCCAGTGTGATAGTCTCACAGCCCAGTGTGATAGTCTCACAGCCCAGTGTGATAGTCTCACAGCCCAGTGTGATAGTCTCACAGCTCAGTGTGATAGTCACCCAGCCCAGTGTGATAGTCTCACAGCCCAGTGTGATAGTCTCCCAGCCCAGTGAGATAGTCTCCCAGCCCAGTGAGATAGTCTCCCAGCCCAGTGTGATAGTCTCCCAGCCCAGTGTGATAGTCTCCCAGCCCAGTGTGATAGTCTCACAGTCCAGTGTGATAGTCTCCCGGCCCAGTGTGACAGTCTTCCGGCCCAGTGTGATAGTCTCCCAGCCAAGTGTGATAGTCTCCCGGCCCAGTGTGATAGTCTCCCGGCCCAGTGTGATAGTCTCCCGGCCCAGTGTGATAGTCTCCCAGCCCAGTGTGATAGTCTCCCAACCCAGTGTGATAGTCTCCCGGCCCAGTGTGATAGTCTCCCAGCCCAGTGTGATAGTCTCCCAACCCAGTGTGATAGTCTCCCAGCCCAGTGTGATAGTCTCCCAGCCCAGTGTGATAGTCTCCCAACCCAGTGTGATAGTCTCCCGGCCCAGTGTGATAGTCTCCCGGCCCAGTGTGATAGTCTCCCGGCCCAGTGTGATAGTCTCCCAGCCCAGTGTGATAGTCTCCCAGCCCAGTGTGATAGTCTCCCGGCCCAGTGTGATAGTCTCCCGGCCCAGTGTGATAGTCTCCCAGCCCAGTCAGATAGTCTCCCAGCCCGGTGTGATAGTCTCCCGGCCCAGTGTATTAGTCTCCGGGCCCAGTGTGATAGTCTCCCAGCCCAGTGTGATAGTCTCCCAACCCAGTGTGATAGTCTCCCAGCCCAGTGTGATCGTCTCCCAGCCCAGTGTGATAGTCTCCCAGCCCAGTGTGATAGTCTCCCGGCCCAGTGTGTTAGTCTCCCGGCCCAGTGTGATAGTCTCCCGGCCCAGTGTGATAGTCTCCCGGCCCAGAGTGATAGTCTCCCAGCCCAGTGTGATAGTCTCCCAACCCAGTGAGATAGTCTCCCAGCCCAGTGTGATAGTCTCCCGGCCCAGTGTGATAGTCTCCCAGCCCAGTGTGATAGTCTCCCAACCCAGTGAGATAGTTACCCGGCCCAGTGTGATAGTCTCCCGGCCCAGTGTGATAGTCTCCCAGCCCAGTGAGATAGTCTCCCAGCCCAGTGTGATAGTCTCCCAGCCCATTTTGATAGTCTCCCGGCCCAGTGTGATAGTCTCCCAGCCCAGTGTGATAGTCTCCCAGCCCAGTGAGATAGTCTCCCAGCCCAGTGTGATAGTCTCCCGGCCCAGTGTGATAGTCTCCCGGCCCAGTGTGATAGTCTCCCGGCCCAGTGTGATAGTCTCCCAGCCCAGTGTGATAGTCTCCCAACCCAGTGTGATAGTCTCCCAGCCCAGTGTGATAGTCTCCCGGCCCAGTGTGATAGTCTCCCAACCCAGTGTGATAGTCTCCCATCCCGGTGTGATAGTCTCCCGGCCCAGAGTGATAGTCTCCCAGCCCAGTGTGATAGTCTCCCAACTCAGTGAGATAGTCTCCCAGCCCAGTGTGATAGTCTCCCGGCCCAGTGTGATAGTCTCCCAGCCCAGTGTGATATCTCCCAACCCAGTGAGATAGTTACCCGGCCCAGTGTGATAGTCTCCCGGCCCAGTGTGATAGTCTCCCAGCCCAGTGAGATAGGCTCCCAGCCCAGTGTGATAGTCTCCCAGCCCAGTGTGATAGTCTCCCGGCCCAGTGTGATAGTCTCCCAGCCCAGTGTGATAGTCTCCCAGCCCAGTGAGATAGTCCCCCATGCCAGTGTGATAGTCTCCCGGCCCAGTGTGATAGTCTCCCAGCCCAGTGTGATAGTCTCCCAGCCCAGTGTGATAGTCTCCCAACCCAGTGTGATAGTCTCCCAGCCCAGTGTGATAGTCCCCCGGCCCAGTGTGATAGTCTCCCATCCCGGTGTGATAGTCTCCCAGCCCCGTGTGATAGTCTCACAGCCCAGTGTGATAGTCTCCCAGCCCCGTGTGATAGTCTCCCAACCCAGTGTGATAGTCTCCCGGCCCAGTGTGATAGTCTCCCGGCCCAGTGTGATAGTCTCCCGGCCCAGTGTGATAGTCTCGCAACCCGGTGTGATAGTCTCCTAACCCAGTGTGATAGTCTCGCAAACCGGTGTGATAGTCTCCCAGCCCAGTGTGATAGTCTCCCGGCCCAGTGTGATAGTCTCCCAACCCGGTGTGATAGTCTCCCAACCCGGTGTGATAGTCTCACGGCCCAGTGTGATAGTCTCTCGGCCCAGTGTGATAGTCTCCCAGCCCATTGTGATAGTCTCCCAGCCCAGTGTGATAGTCTCCCGGCCCAGTGTGATAGTCTACCAACCCAGTGTGATAGTCTCCCAGCCCAGTGTGATAGTCTCCCAGCCCAGTGTGATAGTCTCCCGGCCCAGTGTGATAGTCTACCAACCCAGTGTGATCGTCTCCCAGCCCAGTGTGATAGTCTCCCAGCCCGGTGTGATAGTCTCCCAGCCCAGTGTGATAGTCTCCTGCCCAGTGTGATAGTCTCCCGGCCCAGTGTGTTCGTCTCCCAGCCCAGTGTGATAGTCTCCCAGCCCAGTGTGATAGTCTCCCAACCCAGTGTGCTAGTTTCCCGGCCCAGTGTGATAGTTTCCCGGCACAGTGTGTTAGTCTCCCAGCCCAGTGTGATAGTCTCCCAACCCAGTGTGCTAGTTTCCCGGCCCAGTGTGATAGTTTCCCGGCACAGTGTGTTAGTCTCCCAGCCCAGTGTGATAGTCTCCCAACCCGGTGTGATAGTCTCCCAACCCTGTGTGATAGTCTCACGGCCCAGTGTGATAGTCTCTCGGCCCAGTGTGATAGTCTCCCAGCCCATTGTGATAGTCTCCCAGCCCAGTGTGATAGTCTCCCAGCCCAGTGTGATAGTCTCCCGGCCCAGTGTGATAGTCTCCCGGCCCAGTGTGATAGTCTACCAGCCCAGTGTGATAGTCTCCCAACCCAGTGAGATAGTCTCCCAGCCCAGTGTGATAGTCTCCCGGCCCAGTGTGATAGTCTCCCAGCCCAGTGTGATAGTCTCCCAGCCCAGTGAGATAGTCTCCCAGCCCAGTGTGATAGTCTCCCAGCCCAGTGTGATAGTCTCCCAGGCCAGTGTGATAGTCTCACAGCCCAGTGTGATAGTCTCCCGGCCCAGTGTGATAGTCTCCCGGCCCAGTGTGATAGTCTCCCAGCCCAGTGTGATAGTCTCCCAACCCGGTGTGATAGTCTCCCAACCCGGGGTGATAGTCTCCCAACCCAGTGTGATAGTCTCCCAACCCAGTGTGATAGTCTCCCAACCCGGTGTGATAGTCTCCCAACCCAGGGTGATAGTCTCCCAACCCAGTGTGATAGTCTCCCAGCCCAGTGTGATAGTCTCCCGGCCCAGTGTGATAGTCTCCCAGCCCAGTGTGATAGTCTCCCGGCCCAGTGTGATAGTCTCCCAGCCCAGTGTGATAGTCTCCCAACCCAGTGTGATAGTCTCCCAGCCCAGTGTGATAGTCTCCCGGCCCAGTGTGATAGTCTCCCAACCCAGTGTGATAGTCTCCCAACCCAGTGTGATAGTCTCCCAGCCCAGTGTGATAGTCTCACAGCCCAGTGTGATAGTCTCCCAGCCCCGTGTGATAGTCTCCCAATCCAGTGTGATAGTCTCCCGGCCCAGTGTGATAGTCTCCCGGCCCAGTTTGATAGTCTCCCGGCCCAGTGTGATAGTCTCGCAACCCGGTGTGATAGTCTCCTAACCCAGTGTGATAGTCTCGCAAACCGGTGTGATAGTCTCCCAGCCCAGTGTGATAGTCTCCCGGCCCAGTGTGATAGTCTCCCAACCCGGTGTGATAGTCTCCCAACCCGGTGTGATAGTCTCACGGCCCAGTGTGATAGTCTCTCGGCCCAGTGTGATAGTCTCCCAGCCCATTGTGATAGTCTCCCAGCCCAGTGTGATAGTCTCCCGGCCCAGTGTGATAGTCTACCAACCCAGTGTGATAGTCTCCCAGCCCAGTGTGATAGTCTCCCAGCCCAGTGTGATAGTCTCCCAGCCCGGTGTGATAGTCTCCCAGCCCAGTGATAGTCTCCTGCCCAGTGTGATAGTCTCCCGGCCCAGTGTGTTCGTCTCCCAGCCCAGTGTGATAGTCTCCCAGCCCAGTGTGATAGTCTCCCAACCCAGTGTGCTAGTTTCCCGGCCCAGTGTGATAGTTTCCCGGCACAGTGTGTTAGTCTCCCAGCCCAGTGTGATAGTCTCCCAGCCCAGTGTGTTCGTCTCCCGGCCCAGTGTGATAGTTTCCCGGCCCAGAGTGTTAGTCTCCCGGCCCAGTGTGATTGTCTCCCGGCCCAGTGTGATAGTCTCCCAACCCAGTGAGATAGTCTCCCAGCCCAGTGTGATAGTCTCCCGGCCCAGTGTGTTAGTCTCCCGGCTCAGTGTGATAGTCTCCCGGCCCAGTGTGATAGTCTCCCAACCCAGTGTGATAGTCTCCCGGCCCAGTGTGATAGTCTCCCGGCCCAGTGTGATCGTCTCCCGGCCCAGTGTGATAGTCTCCCAACCCAGTGTGATCGTCTCCCAGCCCAGTGTGATAGTCACCCAGCCCAGTGAGATAGTCTCCCAGCCCAGTGTGATAGTCTCCCGGCCCAGTGTGATAGTCTCCCAGCCCAGTGTGATAGTCTCCCAGCCCAGTGAGATAGTCTCCCAGCCCAGTGTGATAGTCTCCCAGCCCAGTGTGATAGTCTCCCAGCCCAGTGTGATAGTCTCACAGTCCAGTGTGATAGTCTCCCGGCCCAGTGTGATAGTCTCCCGGCCCAGTGTGATAGTCTCCCAGCCCAGTGTGATAGTCTCCCAGCCCAGTGAGATAGTCTCCCAGCCCAGTGTGATAGTCTCCCGGCCCAGTGTGATAGTCTCCCGGCCCAGTGTGATAGTCTCCCGGCCCAGTGTGATAGTCTCCCAACCCGGTGTGATAGTCTCCCAACCCGGTGTGATAGTCTCCCAACCCAGTGTGATAGTCTCCCAACCCAGTGTGATAGTCTCCCGGCCCAGTGTGATAGTCTCCCAGCCCAGTGAGATATTCTCCCAGCCCAGTGTGATAGTCTCCCGGCCCAGTGTGATAGTCTCCCAACCCAGTGTGATAGTCTCCCAACCCAGTGAGATAGTCTCCCAGCCCAGTGTGATAGTCTCCCGGCCCAGTGTGTTAGTCTCCCGGCCCAGTGTGATAGTCTCCCAGCCCAGTGTGATAGTCTCCCAACCCAGTGTGATAGTCTCCCAGCCCAGTGTGATAGTTTCCCAGCCCAGTGTGATCGTCTCCCAACCCAGTGTGATAGTCTCCCAGCCCAGTGTGATAGTCTCCCGGCCCAGTGTGATAGTCTCCCGGCCCAGTGTGATAGTCTCCCGGCCCAGTGTGATAGTCTACCAGCCCAGTGTGATAGTCTCCCAACCCAGTGAGATAGTCTCCCAGCCCAGTGTGATAGTCTCCCGGCCCAGTGTGATAGTCTCCCAGCCCAGTGTGATAGTCTCCCAGCCCAGTGAGATAGTCTCCCAGCCCAGTGTGATAGTCTCCCAGCCCAGTGTGATAGTCTCCCAGGCCAGTGTGATAGTCTCACAGCCCAGTGTGATAGTCTCCCGGCCCAGTGTGATAGTCTCCCGGCCCAGTGTGATAGTCTCCCAGCCCAGTGTGATAGTCTCCCAACCCGGTGTGATAGTCTCCCAACCCGGGGTGATAGTCTCCCAACCCAGTGTGATAGTCTCCCAACCCAGTGTGATAGTCTCCCAACCCGGTGTGATAGTCTCCCAACCCAGGGTGATAGTCTCCCAACCCAGTGTGATAGTCTCCCAACCCAGTGCGATAGTCTCCCGGCCCAGTGTGATAGTCTCCCAGCCCAGTGAGATATTCTCCCAGCCCAGTGTAATAGTCTCCCGGCCCAGTGTGATAGTCTCCCAACCCAGTGAGATAGTCTCCCAGCCCAGTGTGATAGTCTCCCGGCCCAGTGTGTTAGTCTCCCGGCTCAGTGTGATAGTCTCCCGGCCCAGTGTGATAGTCTCCCAACCCAGTGTGATAGTCTCCCAGCCCAGTGTGATAGTCTCCCAGCCCAGTGTGATAGTCTCCCAACCCAGTGTGATAGTCTCCCAGCCCAGTGTGATAGTCTCCCGGCCCAGTGTGATAGTCTCCCAGCCCAGTGTGATAGTCTCCCAGCCCAGTGTGTTAGTCTCCCAGCCCAGTGTGATAGTTTCCCGGCCCAGTGTGATAGTCTCCCAGCCCAGTGTGATAGTCTCCCAGCCCAGTGTGATAGTCTCCCGGCCCAGTGTGATAGTCTCCCAGCCCAGTGTGATAGTCTCCCAGCCCAGTGTGATAGTCTCCTGCCCAGTGTGATAGTCTCCCGGCCCAGTGTGATAGTCTCCCGGCCCAGTGTGATAGTCTCCCAACCCAGTGTGATAGTCTCCCAACCCAGTGTGATAGTCTCCCGGCCCAGTGTGATAGTTTCCCGGCCCAGTGTGTTCGTCTCCCAGCCCAGTGTGATAGTCTCCCAGCCCAGTGTGATAGTCTCCCAACCCAATGTGATAGTTTCCCGGCCCAGTGTGATAGTTTCCCGGCCCAGTGTGTTAGTCTCCCGGCCCAGTGTGTTAGTCTCCCAGCCCAGTGTGATAGTCTCCCAGCCCAGTGTGATAGTCTCCCAACCCCGTGTGATAGTCTCGCAACCCAGTGTGATAGTCTCCCGGCCCAGTGTGATAGTCTCCCAGCCCAGTGTGATAGTCTCCCGGCCCAGTGTGACAATCTCCCAGCCCAGTGTGATAGTCTCAGAGCCCAGTGTGATAGTCTCCCGGCCCCGTGTGATAGTCTCCCAACCCAGTGTGATAGTCTCGCAACCCAGTGTGATAGTCTCCCGGCCCAGTGTGATAGTCTCCCAACCCAGTGTGATAGTCTCCCAACCCAGTGTGATAGTCTCCCGGCCCAGTGTGATAGTCTCCCGGCCCAGTGTGATAGTCTCCCAACCCCGTGTGATAGTCTCGCAACCCAGTGTGATAGTCTCCCGGCCCAGTGTGATAGCCTCCCAACCCAGTGTCATAGTCTCCCGGCCCAGTGTGATAGTCTCAGAGCCCAGTGTGATAGTCTCCCAACCCAGTGTGATAGTCTCCCGGCCCAGTGTGATAGTCTCCCAGACCAGTGTGATAGTCTCCCAACCCAGTGTGATAGTCTCCCGGCCCAGTGTGATAGTCTCCCGGCCCAGTGTGATAGTCTCCCAGCCCAGTGTGATAGTCTCCCTGCCCAGTGTGATAGTCTCCCGGCCCAGTGTGATAGTCTCCCAGCCCAGTGTGATAGTCTCCCTGCCCAGTGTGATAGTCTCCCAACCCAGTGTGATAGTCTCCCGGCCCAGTGTGATAGTCTCCCAGACCAGTGTGATAGTCTCCCAACCCAGTGTGATAGTCTCCCGGCCCAGTGTGATAGTCTCCCGGCCCAGTGTGATAGTCTCCCAGCCCAGTGTGATAGTCTCCCTGCCCAGTGTGATAATCTCCCAGCCCAGTGTGATAGTCTCCCATCCCAGTGTGATAGTCTCCTGCCCAATGTGACAGTCTCCCGGCCCAGTGTGATAGTCTCCCGGCCCAGTGTGATAGTCTCCCGGCCCAGTGTGATAGTCTCCCAACCCAGTGTGATAGTCTCCCAACCCAGTGTGATAGTCTCCCGGCCTAGTGTGATAGTTTCCCGGCCTAGTGTGTTCGTCTCCCAGCCCAGTGTGATAGTCTCCCAGCCCAGTGTGATAGTCTCCCAATCCAGTGTGATAGTTTCCCGGCCCAGTGTGATAGTTTCCCGGCCCAGTGTGTTAGTCTCCCAGCCCAGTGTGATAGTCTCCCAGACCAGTGTGATAGTCTCCCAGCCCAGTGTGTTAGTCTCCCAGCCCAGTGTGATAGTTTCCCGTCCCAGAGTGTTAGTCTCCCGGCCCAGTGTGATAGTCTCCCGGCCCAGTGTGATAGTCTCCCAACCCAGTGTGATAGTCTCCCGGCCCAGTGTGATAGTCTCCCAACCCGGTGTGATAGTCTCCCAACACAGTGTGATAGTTTCCCCGCCCAGTGTGATAGTCTCCTGGCCCAGTGTGATAGTCTCCCAGCCCAGTGTGATAGTCTCCCAACCCAGTGTGATAGTTTCCCGGCCCAGTGTGTTAGTCTCCCGGCTGAGTGTGATCGTCTCCCGGCCCAGTGTGATAGTCTCCCGGCCCAGTGTGATAGTCTCCCAACCCGGTGTGATAGTCTCCCAACCCAGTGTGATAGTTTCCCGGCCCAGTGTGATAATCTCCCGGCCCAGTGTGATAGTCTCCCAGCCCAGTGTGATAGTCTCCCAGCCCAGTGTGATAGTTTCCCGGCCCAGTGTGATAGTCTCCCGGCCCAGTGTGATAGTCTCCCGGCCCAGTGTGATAGTCTCCCAGCCCAGTGTGATAGTCTCCCAGCCCAGTGTGATAGTCTCCCAGCCCAGTGTGATAGTCTCCCAGGCCAGTGTGATAGTCTCACAGCCCAGTGTGATAGTCTCCCGGCCCAGTGTGATAGTCTCCCGGCCCAGTGTGATAGTCTCCCAGCCCAGTGTGATAGTCTCCCAACCCGGTGTGATAGTCTCCCAACCCGGGGTGATAGTCTCCCAACCCAGTGTGATAGTCTCCCAACCCAGTGTGATAGTCTCCCAACCCGGTGTGATAGTCTCCCAACCCAGGGTGATAGTCTCCCAACCCAGTGTGATAGTCTCCCAACCCAGTGCGATAGTCTCCCGGCCCAGTGTGATAGTCTCCCAGCCCAGTGAGATATTCTCCCAGCCCAGTGTAATAGTCTCCCGGCCCAGTGTGATAGTCTCCCAACCCAGTGAGATAGTCTCCCAGCCCAGTGTGATAGTCTCCCGGCCCAGTGTGTTAGTCTCCCGGCTCAGTGTGATAGTCTCCCGGCCCAGTGTGATAGTCTCCCAACCCAGTGTGATAGTCTCCCAGCCCAGTGTGATAGTCTCCCAGCCCAGTGTGATAGTCTCCCGGCCCAGTGTGTTAGTCTCCCGGCTCAGTGTGATAGTCTCCCGGCCCAGTGTGATAGTCTCCCAACCCAGTGTGATAGTCTCCCAGCCCAGTGTGATAGTCTCCCAGCCCAGTGTGATAGTCTCCCAACCCAGTGTGATAGTCTCCCAGCCCAGTGTGATAGTCTCCCGGCCCAGTGTGATAGTCTCCCAGCCCAGTGTGATAGTCTCCCAGCCCAGTGTGTTAGTCTCCCAGCCCAGTGTGATAGTTTCCCGGCCCAGTGTGATAGTCTCCCGGCCCAGTGTGATAGTCTCCCGGCCCAGTGTGATAGTCTCCCGGCCCAGTGTGATAGTCTCCCAACCCAATGTGATAGTCTCCCAACCCAGTGTGATAGTCTCCTGCCCAGTGTGATAGTCTCCTGCCCAGTGTGATAGTCTCCCGGCCCAGTGTGATAGTCTCCCGGCCCAGTGTGATAGTCTCCCAACCCAATGTGATAGTCTCCCAACCCAGTGTGATAGTCTCCCGGCCCAGTGTGATAGTTTCCCGGCCCAGTGTGTTCGTCTCCCAGCCCAGTGTGATAGTCTCCCAGCCCAGTGTGATAGTCTCCCAACCCAATGTGATAGTTTCCCGGCCCAGTGTGATAGTTTCCCGGCCCAGTGTGTTAGTCTCCCGGCCCAGTGTGTTAGTCTCCCAGCCCAGTGTGATAGTCTCCCAGCCCAATGTGATAGTCTCCCAACCCCGTGTGATAGTCTCGCAACCCAGTGTGATAGTCTCCCGGCCCAGTGTGATAGTCTCCCAGCCCAGTGTGATAGTCTCCCGGCCCAGTGTGACAATCTCCCAGCCCAGTGTGATAGTCTCAGAGCCCAGTGTGATAGTCTCCCGGCCCCGTGTGATAGTCTCCCAACCCAGTGTGATAGTCTCGCAACCCAGTGTGATAGTCTCCCGGCCCAGTGTGATAGTCACCCAACCCAGTGTGATAGTCTCCCAACCCAGTGTGATAGTCTCCCGGCCCAGTGTGATAGTCTCCCGGCCCAGTGTGATTGTCTCCCAACCCCGTGTGATAGTCTCGCAACCCAGTGTGATAGTCTCCCGGCCCAGTGTGATAGCCTCCCAACCCAGTGTCATAGTCTCCCGGCCCAGTGTGATAGTCTCAGAGCCCAGTGTGATAGTCTCCCAACCCAGTGTGATAGTCTCCCGGCCCAGTGTGTTAGTCTCCCAACCCAGTGTGATAGTCTCCCAACCCAGTGTGATAGTCTCCCAACCCAGTGTGATAGTCTCCCGGCCCAGTGTGATAGTCTCCCAACCCAGTGTGATAGTCTCCCGGCCTAGTGTGATAGTTTCCCGGCCTAGTGTGTTCGTCTCCCAGCCCAGTGTGATAGTCTCCCAGCCCAGTGTGATAGTCTCCCAATCCAGTGTGATAGTTTCCCGGCCCAGTGTGATAGTTTCCCGGCCCAGTGTGTTAGTCTCCCAGCCCAGTGTGATAGTCTCCCAGACCAGTGTGATAGTCTCCCAGCCCAGTGTGTTAGTCTCCCAGCCCAGTGTGATAGTTTCCCGTCCCAGAGTGTTAGTCTCCCGGCCCAGTGTGATAGTCTCCCGGCCCAGTGTGATAGTCTCCCAACCCAGTGTGATAGTCTCCCGGCCCAGTGTGATAGTCTCCCAACCCGGTGTGATAGTCTCCCAACACAGTGTGATAGTTTCCCCGCCCAGTGTGATAGTCTCCTGGCCCAGTGTGATAGTCTCCCAGCCCAGTGTGATAGTCTCCCAACCCAGTGTGATAGTTTCCCGGCCCAGTGTGTTAGTCTCCCGGCTGAGTGTGATCGTCTCCCGGCCCAGTGTGATAGTCTCCCGGCCCAGTGTGATAGTCTCCCAACCCGGTGTGATAGTCTCCCAACCCAGTGTGATAGTTTCCCGGCCCAGTGTGATAATCTCCCGGCCCAGTGTGATAGTCTCCCAGCCCAGTGTGATAGTCTCCCAGCCCAGTGTGATAGTTTCCCGGCCCAGTGTGATAGTCTCCCGGCCCAGTGTGATAGTCTCCCAACCCAGTGTGATAGTCTCCCAACCCAGTGTGATAGTCTCCCAGCCCAGTGTGATAGTCTCCCGGCCCAGTGTGTTAGTCTCCCAACCCAGTGTGATAGTCTCCCAGCCCAGTGTGATAGTCTCCCAGCCCAGTGTGATAGTTTCCCGGCCCAGTGTGATAGTCTCCCGGCCCAGTGTGATAGTCTCCCAACCCTGTGTGATAGTCTCCCGGTCCAGTGTGATAGTCTCGCAGCCCAGTGTGATAATCTCCCAGCCCAGTGTGATAGTCTCCCAGCCCAGTGTGACAGTCTCCCGGCCCAGTGTGATAGTCTCCCAGCCCAGTGTGATAATCTCCCAGCCCAGTGTGATAGTCTCCCAGCCCAGTGTGACAGTCTCCCGGCCCAGTGTGATAGTCTCCCAGCCCAGTGTGATAGTCTCCCAGCCCAGTGTGATAGTCTCACAGTCCAGTGTGATAGTCTCCCGGCCCAGTGTGACAGTCTCCCGGCCCAGTGTGATAGTCTCCCAGCCCAGTGTGATAGTCTCCCAGCCCAGTGAGATAGTCTCCCAGCCAAGTGTGATAGTCTCCCGGCCCAGTGTGATAGTCTCCCAGCCCAGTGTGATAGTCTCCCAGTCCAGTGTGATAGTCTCCGGGCCCAGTGTGACAGTCTCCCGGCCCAGTGTGATAGTCTCCCAGCCCAGTGTGATAGTCTCCCAGCCCAGTGAGATAGTCTCCCAGCCAAGTGTGATAGTCTCCCGGCCCAGTGTGATAGTCTCCCGGCCCAGTGTGATAGTCTCCCAGCCCAGTGTGATAGTCTCCCAACCCAGTGTGATAGTCTCCCAGCCCAGTGTGATAGTCTCCCAACCCAGTGTGATAGTCTCCCAGCCCAGTGTGATAGTCTCCCAGCCCAGTGTGATAGTCTCCCAACCCAGTGTGATAGTCTCCCGGCCCAGTGTGATAGTCTCCCAGCCCAGTGTGATAATCTCACAGCCCAGTATGATAGTCTCCCAGCCCAGTGTGATAGTCTCCCGGCCCAGTGTGATAGTCTCCCGGCCCAGTGTGATAGTCTCCCAGCCCAGTGAGATAGTCTCCCAGCCCAGTGTGATAGTCTCCCAGCCCAGTGTGATAGTCTCCCAACCCAGTGTGATAGTCTCCCCACCCGGTGTGATAGTCTCCCGGCCCAGTGTGATAGTCTCCCAGCCCAGTGTGATAGTCTCCCAGCCCAGTGAGATAGTCTCCCAGCCCAGTGTGATAGTCTCCCAGCCCAGTGTGATAGTCTCCCAGCCCAGTGAGATAGTCTCCCAGCCCAGTGTGATAGTCTCCCAGCCCAGTGTGATAGTCTCCCAGCCCAGTGTGATAGTCTCCCAGCCCAGTGTGGTAGTCTCACAGTCCAGTGTGATAGTCTCCCGGCCCAGTGTGACAGTCTCCCGGCCCAGTGTGATAGTCTCCCAACCCGGTGTGATAGTCTCCCGGCCCAGTGTGATAGTCTCCCAGCCCAGTGTGATAGTCTCACAGCCCAGTGTGATAGTCTCACAGCCCAGTGTGATAGTCGCACAGCCCAGTGTGATAGTCTCACAGCCCAGTGTGATAGTCTCACAGCTCAGTGTGATAGTCTCCCAGCCCAGTGTGATAGTCTCACAGCCCAGTGTGATAGTCTCCCAGCCCAGTGTGATAGTCTCCCAGCCCAGTGAGATAGTCTCCCAGCCCAGTGTGATAGTCTCCCAGCCCAGTGTGATAGTCTCCCAGCCCAGTGTGATAGTCTCCCAACCCAGTGTGATAGTCTCCCAGCCCAGTGTGATAGTCTCCCAACCCAGTGTGATAGTCTCCCGGCCCAGTGTGATAGTCTCCCGGCCCAGTGTGATAGTCTCCCGGCCCAGTGTGATAGTCTCCCAGCCCAGTGTGATAGTCTCCCAGCCCAGTGTGATAGTCTCCCGGCCCAGTGTGATAGTCTCCCGGCCCAGTGTGATAGTCTCCCAGCCCAGTCAGATAGTCTCCCAGCCCGGTGTGATAGTCTCCCGGCCCAGTGTGTTAGTCTCCCGGCCCAGTGTGATAGTCTCCCAGCCCAGTGTGATAGTCTCCCAACCCAGTGTGATAGTCTTCCAGCCCAGTGTGATCGTCTCCCAGCCCAGTGTGATAGTCTCCCAGCCCAGTGTGATAGTCTCCCGGCCCAGTGTGTTAGTCTCCCGGCCCAGTGTGATAGTCTCCCGGCCCAGTGTGATAGTCTCCCGGCCCAGAGTGATAGTCTCCCAGCCCAGTGTGATAGTCTCCCAACCCAGTGAGATAGTCTCCCAGCCCAGTGTGATAGTCTCCCGGCCCAGTGTGATAGTCTCCCAGCCCAGTGTGATAGTCTCCCAACCCAGTGAGATAGTTACCCGGCCCAGTGTGATAGTCTCCCGGCCCAGTGTGATAGTCTCCCAGCCCAGTGAGATAGTCTCCCAGCCCAGTGTGATAGTCTCCCAGCCCAGTGTGATAGTCTCCCGGCCCAGTGTGATAGTCTCCCAGCCCAGTGTGAAAGTCTCCCAGCCCAGTGAGATAGTCTCCCAACCCAGTGTGATAGTCTCCCGGCCCAGTGTGATAGTCTCCCGGCCCAGTGTGATAGTCTCCCGGCCCAGTGTGATAGTCTCCCAGCCCAGTGTGACAGTCTCCCAACCCAGTGTGATAGTCTCCCAGCCCAGTGTGATAGTCTCCCGGCCCAGTGTGATAGTCTCCCAACCCAGTGTGATAGTCTCCCAGCCCCGTGTGATAGTCTCCCAACCCAGTGTGATAGTCTCCCGGCCCAGTGTGATAGTCTCCCGGCCCAGTGTGATAGTCTCCCGGCCCAGTGTGATAGTCTCGCAACCCGGTGTGATAGTCTCCTAACCCAGTGTGATAGTCTCGCAAACCGGTGTGATAGTCTCCCAGCCCAGTGTGATAGTCTCCCGGCCCAGTGTGATAGTCTCCCAACCCGGTGTGATAGTCTCCCAACCCGGTGTGATAGTCTCACGGCCCAGTGTGATAGTCTCTCGGCCCAGTGTGATAGTCTCCCAGCCCATTGTGATAGTCTCCCAGCCCAGTGTGATAGTCTCCCGGCCCAGTGTGATAGTCTACCAACCCAGTGTGATAGTCTCCCAGCCCAGTGTGATAGTCTCCCAGCCCAGTGTGATAGTCTCCCGGCCCAGTGTGATAGTCTACCAACCCAGTGTGATAGTCTCCCAGCCCAGTGTGATAGTCTCCCAGCCCGGTGTGATTGTCTCCCAGCCCAGTGTGATAGTCTCCTGCCCAGTGTGATAGTCTCCCGGCCCAGTGTGTTCGTCTCCCAGCCCAGTGTGATAGTCTCCCAGCCCAGTGTGATAGTCTCCCAACCCAGTGTGCTAGTTTCCCGGCCCAGTGTGATAGTTTCCCGGCACAGTGTGTTAGTCTCCCAGCCCAGTGTGATAGTCTCCCAGCCCAGTGTGATAGTCTCCCAGCCCAGTGTGTTCGTCTCCCGGCCCAGTGTGATAGTTTCCCGGCCCAGAGTGTTAGTCTCCCGGCCCAGTGTGATTGTCTCCCGGCCCAGTGTGATAGTCTCCCAACCCAGTGAGATAGTCTCCCAGCCCAGTGTGATAGTCTCCCGGCCCAGTGTGTTAGTCTCCCGGCTCAGTGTGATAGTCTCCCAACCCAGTGTGATAGTCTCCCAGCCCAGTGTGATAGTCTCCCAGCCCAGTGTGATAGTCTCCCTACCCAGTGTGATAGTCTCCCAGCCCAGTGTGATAGTCTCCCGGCCCAGTGTGATAGTCTCCCGGCCCAGTGTGATCGTCTCCCGGCACAGTGTGATAGTCTCCCAACCCAGTGTGATCGTCTCCCAGCCCAGTGTGATAGTCACCCAGCCCAGTGAGATAGTCTCCCAGCCCAGTGTGATAGTCTCCCGGCCCAGTGTGATAGTCTCCCAGCCCAGTGTGATAGTCTCCCAGCCCAGTGAGATAGTCTCCCAGCCCAGTGTGATAGTCTCCCAGCCCAGTGTGATAGTCTCCCAGCCCAGTGTGATAGTCTCACAGTCCAGTGTGATAGTCTCCCGGCCCAGTGTGATAGTCTCCCGGCCCAGTGTGATAGTCTCCCAGCCCAGTGTGATAGTCTCCCAGCCCAGTGAGATAGTCTCCCAGCCCAGTGTGATAGTCTCCCGGCCCAGTGTGATAGTCTCCCGGCCCAGTGTGATAGTCTCCCAACCCGGTGTGATAGTCTCCCAACCCGGTGTGATAGTCTCCTAACCCAGTGTGATAGTCTCCCAACCCAGTGTGAGAGGCTCCCGGCCCAGTGTGATAGTCTCCCAGCCCAGTGAGATATTCTCCCAGCCCAGTGTGATAGTCTCCCGGCCCAGTGTGATAGTCTCCCATCCCAGTGTGATAGTCTCCCAACCCAGTGAGATAGTCTCCCAGCCCAGTGTGATAGTCTCCCGGCCCAGTGTGTTAGTCTCCCGGTCCAGTGTGATAGTCTCCCAGCCCAGTGTGATAGTCTCCCAACCCAGTGTGATAGTCTCCCAGCCCAGTGTGATAGTTTCCCAGCCCAGTGTGATAGTCTCCCAACCCAGTGTGATAGTCTCCCAGCCCAGTGTGATAGTCTCCCGGCCCAGTGTGATAGTCTCCCGGCCCAGTGTGATAGTCTCCCGGCCCAGTGTGATAGTCTACCAGCCCAGTGTGATAGTCTCCCAACCCAGTGAGATAGTCTCCCAGCCCAGTGTGATAGTCTCCCGGCCCAGTGTGATAGTCTCCCAGCCCAGTGTGATAGTCTCCCAGCCCAGTGAGATAGTCTCCCAGCCCAGTGTGATAGTCTCCCAGCCCAGTGTGATTGTCTCCCAGGCCAGTGTGATAGTCTCACAGCCCAGTGTGATAGTCTCCCGGCCCAGTGTGATAGTCTCCCGGCCCAGTGTGATAGTCTCCCAGCCCAGTGTGATAGTCTCCCAACCCGGTGTGATAGTCTCCCAACCCGGGGTGATAGTCTCCCAACCCAGTGTGATAGTCTCCCAGCCCAGTGTGATAGTCTCCCAGCCCAGTGTGATAGTCTCACAGTCCAGTGTGATAGTCTCCCGGCCCAGTGTGACAGTCTCCCGGCCCAGTGTGATAGTCTCCCAGCCCAGTGTGATAGTCTCCCAGCCCAGTGAGATAGTCTCCCAGCCAAGTGTGATAGTCTCCCGGCCCAGTGTGATAGTCTCCCGGCCCAGTGTGATAGTCTCCCAGCCCAGTGTGATAGTCTCCCAACCCAGTGTGATAGTCTCCCAGCCCAGTGTGATAGTCTCCCAACCCAGTGTGATAGTCTCCCAGCCCAGTGTGATAGTCTCCCAGCCCAGTGTGATAGTCTCCCAACCCAGTGTGATAGTCTCCCAGCCCAGTGTGATAGTCTCCCAGCCCAGTGTGATAATCTCACAGCCCAGTATGATAGTCTCCCAGCCCAGTGTGATAGTCTCCCGGCCCAGTGTGATAGTCTCCCGGCCCAGTGTGATAGTCTCCCAGCCCAGTGAGATAGTCTCCCAGCCCAGTGTGATAGTCTCCCAGCCCAGTGTGATAGTCTCCCAACCCAGTGTGATAGTCTCCCCACCCGGTGTGATAGTCTCCCGGCCCAGTGTGATAGTCTCCCAGCCCAGTGTGATAGTCTCCCAGCCCAGTGAGATAGTCTCCCAGCCCAGTGTGATAGTCTCACAGCCCAGTGTGATAGTCTCACAGCCCAGTGTGATAGTCTCACAGCTCAGTGTGATAGTCTCCCAGCCCAGTGTGATAGTCTCACAGCCCAGTGTGATAGTCTCCCAGCCCAGTGTGATAGTCTCCCAGCCCAGTGAGATAGTCTCCCAGCCCAGTGTGATAGTCTCCCAGCCCAGTGTGATAGTCTCCCAGCCCAGTGTGATAGTCTCACAGTCCAGTGTGATAGTCTCCCGGCCCAGTGTGACAGTCTCCCGGCCCAGTGTGATAGTCTCCCAGCCAAGTGTGATAGTCTCCCGGCCCAGTGTGATAGTCTCCCGGCCCAGTGTGATAGTCTTCCGGCCCAGTGTGATAGTCTCCCAGCCCAGTGTGATAGTCTCCCAACCTAGTGTGATAGTCTCCCGGCCCAGTGTGATAGTCTCCCAGCCCAGTGTGATAGTCTCCCAACCCAGTGTGATAGTCTCCCAGCCCAGTGTGATAGTCTCCCAGCCCAGTGTGATAGTCTCCCAACCCAGTGTGATAGTCTCCCGGCCCAGTGTGATAGTCTCCCGGCCCAGTGTGATAGTCTCCCGGCCCAGTGTGATAGTCTCCCAGCCCAGTGTGATAGTCTCCCAGCCCAGTGTGATAGTCTCCCGGCCCAGTGTGATAGTCTCCCGGCCCAGTGTGATAGTCTCCCAGCCCAGTCAGATAGTCTCCCAGTCCGGTGTGATAGTCTCCCGGCCCAGTGTGTTAGTCTCCCGGCCCAGTGTGATAGTCTCCCAGCCCAGTGTGATAGTCTCCCAACCCAGTGAGATAGTCTCCCAGTCCGGTGTGATAGTCTCCCGGCCCAGTGTGATAGTCTCCCAGCCCAGTGTGATAGTCTCCCAACCCAGTGAGATAGTCTCCCAGCCCAGTGTGATAGTCTCCCGGCCCAGTGTGATAGTCTCCCAGCCCAGTGTGATAGTCTCCCAACCCAGTGAGATAGTTACCCGGCCCAGTGTGATAGTCTCCCGGCCCAGTGTGATAGTCTCCCAGCCCAGTGAGATAGTCTCCCAGCCCAGTGTGATAGTCTCCCAGCCCAGTGTGATAGTCTCCCGGCCCAGTGTGATAGTCTCCCAGCCCAGTGTGATAGTCTCCCAGCCCAGTGAGATAGTCTCCCAGCCCAGTGTGATAGTCTCCCGGCCCAGTGTGATAGTCTCCCGGCCCAGTGTGATAGTCTCCCGGCCCAGTGTGATAGTCTCCCAGCCCAGTGTGATAGTCTCCCAACCCAGTGTGATAGTCTCCCAGCCCAGTGTGATAGTCTCCCGGCCCAGTGTGATAGTCTCCCAACCCAGTGTGATAGTCTCCCATCCCGGTGTGATAGTCTCCCAGCCCAGTGTGATAGTCTCACAGCCCAGTGTGATAGTCTCCCGGCCCAGTGTAATAGTCTCGCAACCCAGTGTGATAGTCTCCCAGCCCCGTGTGATAGTCTCCCAACCCAGTGTGATAGTCTCCCGGCCCAGTGTGATAGTCTCCCGGCCCAGTGTGATAGTCTCCCGGCCCAGTGTGATAGTCTCGCAACCCGGTGTGATAGTCTCCTAACCCAGTGTGATAGTCTCGCAAACCGGTGTGATAGTCTCCCAGCCCAGTGTGATAGTCTCCCGGCCCAGTGTGATAGTCTCCCAACCCGGTGTGATAGTCTCCCAACCCGGTGTGATAGTCTCACGGCCCAGTGTGATAGTCTCTCGGCCCAGTGTGATAGTCTCCCAGCCCATTGTGATAGTCTCCCAGCCCAGTGTGATAGTCTCCCGGCCCAGGGTGATAGTCTACCAACCCAGTGTGATAGTCTCCCAGCCCAGTGTGATAGTCTCCCAGCCCAGTGTGATAGTCTCCCGGCCCAGTGTGATAGTCTACCAACCCAGTGTGATAGTCTCCCAGCCCAGTGTGATAGTCTCCTGCCCAGTGTGATAGTCTCCTGCCCAGTGTGATAGTCTCCCGGCCCAGTGTGTTCGTCTCCCAGCCCAGTGTGATACTCTCCCAGCCCAGTGTGATAGTCTCCCAACCCAGTGTGCTAGTTTCCCGGCCCAGTGTGATAGTTTCCCGGCACAGTGTGTTAGTCTCCCAGCCCAGTGTGATAGTCTCCCAGCCCAGTGTGATAGTCTCCCAGCCCAGTGTGTTCGTCTCCCGGCCCAGTGTGATAGTTTCCCGGCCCAGAGTGTTAGTCTCCCGGCCCAGTGTGGTAGTCTCCCGGCCCAGTGTGTTAGTCTCCCGGCTCAGTGTGATAGTCTCCCGGCCCAGTGTGATAGTCTCCCAACCCAGTGTGATAGTCTCCCAGCCCAGTGTGATAGTCTCCCAGCCCAGTGTGATAGTCTCCCTACCCAGTGTGATAGTCTCCCAGCCCAGTGTGATAGTCTCCCGGCCCAGTGTGATAGTCTCCCGGCCCAGTGTGATCGTCTCCCGGCCCAGTGTGATTGTCTCCCAACCCAGTGTGATCGTCTCCCAGCCCAGTGTGATAGTCACCCAGCCCAGTGAGATAGTCTCCCAGCCCAGTGTGATAGTCTCCCGGCCCAGTGTGATAGTCTCCCAGCCCAGTGTGATAGACTCCCAGCCCAGTGAGATAGTCTCCCAGCCCAGTGTGATAGTCTCCCAGCCCAGTGTGATAGTCTCCCAGCCCAGTGTGATAGTCTCACAGTCCAGTGTGATAGTCTCCCGGCCCAGTGTGATAGTCTCCCGGCCCAGTGTGATAGTCTCCCAGCCCAGTGTGATAGTCTCCCAGCCCAGTGAGATAGTCTCCCAGCCCAGTGTGATAGTCTCCCGGCCCAGTGTGATAGTCTCCCGGCCCAGTGTGATAGTCTCCCGGCCCAGTGTGATAGTCTCCCAACCCGGTGTGATAGTCTCCCAACCCGGTGTGATAGTCTCCCAACCCAGTGTGATAGTCTTCCGGCCCAGTGTGATAGTCTCCCAGCCCAGTGAGATATTCTCCCAGCCCAGTGTGATAGTCTCCCGGCCCAGTGTGATAGTCTCCCAACCCAGTGTGATAGTCTCCCAACCCAGTGAGATAGTCTCCCAGCCCAGTGTGATAGTCTCCCGGCCCAGTGTGTTAATCTCCCGGCCCAGTGTGATAGTCTCCCAGCCCAGTGTGATAGTCTCCCAACCCAGTGTGATAGTCTCCCAGCCCAGTGTGATAGTTTCCCAGCCCAGTGTGATAGTCTCCCAACCCAGTGTGATAGTCTCCCAGCCCAGTGTGATAGTCTCCCGGCCCAGTGTGATAGTCTCCCGGCCCAGTGTGATAGTCTCCCGGCCCAGTGTGATAGTCTACCAGCCCAGTGTGATAGTCTCCCAACCCAGTGAGATAGTCTCCCAGCCCAGTGTGATAGTCTCCCGGCCCAGTGTGATAGTATCCCAGCCCAGTGTGATAGTCTCCCAGCCCAGTGAGATAGTCTCCCAGCCCAGTGTGATAGTCTCCCAGCCCAGTGTGATAGTCTCCCAGGCCAGTGTGATAGTCTCACAGCCCAGTGTGATAGTCTCCCGGCCCAGTGTGATAGTCTCCCGGCCCAGTGTGATAGTCTCCCAGCCCAGTGTGATAGTCTCCCAACCCGGTGTGATAGTCTCCCAACCCGGGGTGATATTCTCCCAACCCAGTGTGATAGTCTCCCAACCCAGTGTGATAGTCTCCCAACCCGGTGTGATAGTCTCCCAACCCAGGGTGATAGTCTCCCAACCCAGTGTGATAGTCTCCCAACCCAGTGCGATAGTCTCCCGGCCCAGTGTGATAGTCTCCCAGCCCAGTGAGATATTCTCCCAGCCCAGTGTAATAGTCTCCCGGCCCAGTGTGATAGTCTCCCAACCCAGTGAGATAGTCTCCCAGCCCAGTGTGATAGTCTCCCGGCCCAGTGTGTTAGTCTCCCGGCTCAGTGTGATAGTCTCCCGGCCCAGTGTGATAGTCTCCCAACCCAGTGTGATAGTCTCCCAGCCCAGTGTGATACTCTCCCAGCCCAGTGTGATAGTCTCCCAACCCAGTGTGATAGTCTCCCAGCCCAGTGTGATAGTCTCCCAGCCCAGTGTGTTAGTCTCCCAGCCCAGTGTGATAGTTTCCCGGCCCAGTGTGATAGTCTCCCAGCCCAGTGTGATAGTCTCCCAGCCCAGTGTGATAGTCTCCCAGCCCAGTGTGATAGTCTTCCGGCCCAGTGTGATAGTCTCCCAGCCCAGTGTGATAGTCTCCCAGCCCAGTGTGATAGTCTCCTGCCCAGTGTGATAGTCTCCCGGCCCAGTGTGATAGTCTCCCGGCCCAGTGTGATAGTCTCCCAACCCAGTGTGATAGTCTCCCAACCCAGTGTGATAGTCTCCCGGCCCAGTGTGATAGTTTCCCGGCCCAGTGTGTTCGTCTCCCAGCCCAGTGTGATAGTCTCCCAGCCCAGTGTGATAGTCTCCCAACCCAATGTGATAGTTTCCCGGCCCAGTGTGATAGTTTCCCGGCCCAGTGTGTTAGTCTCCCGGCCCAGTGTGTTAGTCTCCCAGCCCAGTGTGATAGTCTCCCAGCCCAGTGTGATAGTCTCCCAACCCCGTGTGATAGTCTCGCAACCCAGTGTGATAGTCTCCCGGCCCAGTGTGATAGTCTCCCAGCCCAGTGTGATAGTCTCCCGGCCCAGTGTGACAATCTCCCAGCCCAGTGTGATAGTCTCAGAGCCCAGTGTGATAGTCTCCCGGCCCCGTGTGATAGTCTCCCAACCCAGTGTGATAGTCTCGCAACCCAGTGTGATAGTCTCCCGGCCCAGTGTGATAGTCTCCCAACCCAGTGTGATAGTCTCCCAACCCAGTGTGATAGTCTCCCGGCCCAGTGTGATAGTCTCCCGGCCCAGTGTGATAGTCTCCCAACCCAGTGTGATAGTCTCCCGGCCCAGTGTGATAGTCTCCCGGCCCAGTGTGATAGTCTCCCAACCCCGTGTGATAGTCTCGCAACCCAGTGTGATAGTCTCCCGGCCCAGTGTGATAGCCTCCCAACCCAGTGTGATAGTCTCCCGGCCCAGTGTGATAGTCTCAGAGCCCAGTGTGATAGTCTCCCAACCCAGTGTGATAGTCTCCCGGCCCAGTGTGATAGTCTCCCAGACCAGTGTGATAGTCTCCCGGCCCAGTGTGATAGTCTCCCAGCCCAGTGTGATAGTCTCCCAGCCCAGTGAGATAGTCTCCCAGCCCAGTGTGATAGTCTCCCAGCCCAGTGTGATAGTCTCCCAGCCCAGTGCGATAGTCTCACAGTCCAGTGTGATAGTCTCCCGGCCCAGTGTGATAGTCTCCCGGCCCAGTGTGATAGTCTCCCAGCCCAGTGTGATAGTCTCCCAGCCCAGTGAGATAGTCTCCCAGCCCAGTGTGATAGTCTCCCGGCCCAGTGTGATAGTCTCCCGGCCCAATGTGATAGTCTCCCGGCCCAGTGTGATAGTCTCCCAACCCGGTGTGATAGTCTTCCAACCCGGTGTGATAGTCTCCCAACCCAGTGTGATAGTCTCCCAACCCAGTGTGATAGTCTCCCGGCCCAGTGTGATAGTCTCCCAGCCCAGTGAGATATTCTCCCAGCCCAGTGTGATAGTCTCCCGGCCCAGTGTGATAGTCTCCCAACCCAGTGTGATAGTCTCCCAACCCAGTGAGATAGTCTCCCAGCCCAGTGTGATAGTCTCCCGGCCCAGTGTGTTAGTCTCCCGGCCCAGTGTGATAGTGTCCCAGCCCAGTGTGATAGTCTCCCAACCCAGTGTGATAGTCTCCCAGCCCAGTGTGATAGTTTCCCAGCCCAGTGTGATAGTCTCCCAACCCAGTGTGATAGTCTCCCAGCCCAGTGTGATAGTCTCCCGGCCCAGTGTGATAGTCTCCCGGCCCAGTGTGATAGTCTCCCGGCCCAGTGTGATAGTCTACCAGCCCAGTGTGATAGTCTCCCAACCCAGTGAGATAGTCTCCCAGCCCAGTGTGATAGTCTCCCGGCCCAGTGTGATAGTATCCCAGCCCAGTGTGATAGTCTCCCAGCCCAGTGAGATAGTCTCCCAGCCCAGTGTGATAGTCTCCCAGCCCAGTGTGATAGTCTCCCAGGCCAGTGTGATAGTCTCACAGCCCAGTGTGATAGTCTCCCGGCCCAGTGTGATAGTCTCCCGGCCCAGTGTGATAGTCTCCCAGCCCAGTGTGATAGTCTCCCAACCCGGTGTGATAGTCTCCCAACCCGGGGTGATAGTCTCCCAACCCAGTGTGATAGTCTCCCAACCCAGTGTGATAGTCTCCCAACCCGGTGTGATAGTCTCCCAACCCAGGGTGATAGTCTCCCAACCCAGTGTGATAGTCTCCCAACCCAGTGCGATAGTCTCCCGGCCCAGTGTGATAGTCTCCCAGCCCAGTGAGATATTCTCCCAGCCCAGTGTAATAGTCTCCCGGCCCAGTGTGATAGTCTCCCAACCCAGTGAGATAGTCTCCCAGCCCAGTGTGATAGTCTCCCGGCCCAGTGTGTTAGTCTCCCGGCTCAGTGTGATAGTCTCCCGGCCCAGTGTGATAGTCTCCCAACCCAGTGTGATAGTCTCCCAGCCCAGTGTGATAGTCTCCCAGCCCAGTGTGATAGTCTCCCAACCCAGTGTGATAGTCTCCCAGCCCAGTGTGATAGTCTCCCGGCCCAGTGTGATAGTCTCCCAGCCCAGTGTGATAGTCTCCCAGCCCAGTGTGTTAGTCTCCCAGCCCAGTGTGATAGTTTCCCGGCCCAGTGTGATAGTCTCCCAGCCCAGTGTGATAGTCTCCCAGCCCAGTGTGATAGTCTCCCAGCCCAGTGTGATAGTCTTCCGGCCCAGTGTGATAGTCTCCCAGCCCAGTGTGATAGTCTCCCAGCCCAGTGTGATAGTCTCCTGCCCAGTGTGATAGTCTCCCGGCCCAGTGTGATAGTCTCCCGGCCCAGTGTGATAGTCTCCCAACCCAGTGTGATAGTCTCCCAACCCAGTGTGATAGTCTCCCGGCCCAGTGTGATAGTTTCCCGGCCCAGTGTGTTCGTCTCCCAGCCCAGTGTGATAGTCTCCCAGCCCAGTGTGATAGTCTCCCAACCCAATGTGATAGTTTCCCGGCCCAGTGTGATAGTTTCCCGGCCCAGTGTGTTAGTCTCCCGGCCCAGTGTGTTAGTCTCCCAGCCCAGTGTGATAGTCTCCCAGCCCAGTGTGATAGTCTCCCAACCCCGTGTGATAGTCTCGCAACCCAGTGTGATAGTCTCCCGGCCCAGTGTGATAGTCTCCCAGCCCAGTGTGATAGTCTCCCGGCCCAGTGTGACAATCTCCCAGCCCAGTGTGATAGTCTCAGAGCCCAGTGTGATAGTCTCCCGGCCCCGTGTGATAGTCTCCCAACCCAGTGTGATAGTCTCGCAACCCAGTGTGATAGTCTCCCGGCCCAGTGTGATAGTCTCCCAACCCAGTGTGATAGTCTCCCAACCCAGTGTGATAGTCTCCCGGCCCAGTGTGATAGTCTCCCGGCCCAGTGTGATAGTCTCCCAACCCCGTGTGATAGTCTCGCAACCCAGTGTGATAGTCTCCCGGCCCAGTGTGATAGCCTCCCAACCCAGTGTGATAGTCTCCCGGCCCAGTGTGATAGTCTCAGAGCCCAGTGTGATTGTCTCCCAACCCAGTGTGATAGTCTCCCGGCCCAGTGTGATAGTCTCCCAGACCAGTGTGATAGTCTCCCAGCCCAGTGTGATAGTCTCCCGGCCCAGTGTGATAGTCTCCCAGACCAGTGTGATAGTCTCCCAGCCCAGTGTGATAGTCTCCCTGCCCAGTGTGATAGTCTCCCGGCCCAGTGTGATAGTCTCCCGGCCCAGTGTGATAATCTCCCAGCCCAGTGTGATAGTCTCCCATCCCAGTGTGATAGTCTCCTGCCCAATGTGACAGACTCCCGGCCCAGTGTGATAGTCTCCCGGCCCAGTGTGATAGTCTCCCAATCCAGTGTGATAGTTTCCCGGACCAGTGTGATAGTTTCCCAACCCAGTGTGATAGTCTCCCAACCCAGTGTGATAGTCTCCCGGCCCAGTGTGATAGTTTCCCGGCCCAGTGTGTTCGTCTCCCAGCCCAGTGTGATAGTCTCCCAACCCAGTGTGATAGTCTCCCAACCCAGTGTGATAGTCTCCCGGCCTAGTGTGATAGTTTCCCGGCCCAGTGTGTTCGTCTCCCAGCCCAGTGTGATAGTCTCCCAGCCCAGTGTGATAGTCTCCCAATCCAGTGTGATAGTTTCCCGGCCCAGTGTGATAGTCTCCCAACCCAGTGTGATAGTCTCCCAACCCAGTGTGATAGTCTCCCGGCCCAGTGTGATAGTTTCCCGGCCCAGTGTGTTCGTCTCCCAGCCCAGTGTGATAGTCTCCCAGCCCAGTGTGATAGTCTCCCAACCCAATGTGATAGTTTCCCGGCCCAGTGTGATAGTTTCCCGGCCCAGTGTGTTAGTCTCCCGGCCCAGTGTGTTAGTCTCCCAGCCCAGTGTGATAGTCTCCCTGCCCAGTGTGATAGTCTCCCAACCCCGTGTGATAGTCTCGCAACCCAGTGTGATAGTCTCCCGGCCCAGTGTGATAGTCTCCCAGCCCAGTGTGATAGTCTCCCGGCCCAGTGTGACAATCTCCCAGTCCAGTGTGATAGTCTCAGAGCCCAGTGTGATAGTCTCCCGGCCCCGTGTGATAGTCTCCCAACCCAGTGTGATAGTCTCGCAACCCAGTGTGATAGTCTCCCGGCCCAGTGTGATAGTCTCCCAACCCAGTGTGATAGTCTCCCAACCCAGTGTGATAGTCTCCCGGCCCAGTGTGATAGTCTCCCGGCCCAGTGTGATAGTCTCCCAACCCCGTGTGATAGTCTCGCAACCCAGTGTGATAGTCTCCCGGCCCAGTGTGATAGCCTCCCAACCCAGTGTGATAGTCTCCCGGCCCAGTGTGATAGTCTCAGAGCCCAGTGTGATAGTCTCCCAACCCAGTGTGATAGTCTCCCGGCCCAGTGTGATAGTCTCCCAGACCAGTGTGATAGTCTCCCAGCCCAGTGTGATAGTCTCCCGGCCCAGTGTGATAGTCTCCCAGACCAGTGTGATAGTCTCCCAGCCCAGTGTGATAGTCTCCCTGCCCAGTGTGATAGTCTCCCGGCCCAGTGTGATAGTCTCCCGGCCCAGTGTGATAATCTCCCAGCCCAGTGTGATAGTCTCCCATCCCAGTGTGATAGTCTCCTGCCCAATGTGACAGTCTCCCGGCCCAGTGTGATAGTCTCCCGGCCCAGTGTGATAGTCTCCCGGCCCAGTGTGATAGTCTCCCAACCCAGTGTGATAGTCTCCCAACCCAGTGTGATAGTCTCCCGGCCTAGTGTGATAGTTTCCCGGCCCAGTGTGTTCGTCTCCCAGCCCAGTGTGATAGTCTCCCAGCCCAGTGTGATAGTCTCCCAATCCAGTGTGATAGTTTCCCGGCCCAGTGTGATAGTTTCCCGGCCCAGTGTGTTAGTCTCCCAGCCCAGTGTGATAGTCTCCCAGACCAGTGTGATAGTCTCCCAGCCCAGTGTGTTAGTCTCCCAGCCCAGTGTGATAGTCTCCCGGCCCAGTGTGATAGTCTCCCAACCCAGTGTGATAGTCTCCCGGCCCAGTGTGATAGTCTCCCAACCCGGTGTGATAGTCTCCCAACACAGTGTGATAGTTTCCCCGCCCAGTGTGATAGTCTCCCAACCCAGTGTGATAGTCTCCCAACCCAGTGTGATAGTTTCCCGGCCCAGTGTGTTAGTCTCCCGGCCGAGTGTGATCGTCTCCCGGCCCAGTGTGATAGTCTCCCTGCCCAGTGTGATAGTCTCCCAACCTGGTGTGATAGTCTCCCAACCCAGTGTGATAGTTTCCCGGCCCAGTGTGATAATCTCCCGGCCCAGTGTGATAGTCTCCCAGCCCAGTGTGATAGTTTCCCGGCCCAGTGTGATAGTCTCCCGGCCCAGTGTGATAGTCTCCCAACCCAGTGTGATAGTCTCCCAACCCAGTGTGATAGTCTCCCAGCCCAGTGTGATAGTCTCCCGGCCCAGTGTGTTAGTCTCCCAACCCAGTGTGATAGTCTCCCAGCCCAGTGTGATAGTTTCCCGGCCCAGTGTGATAGTCTCCCGGCCCAGTGTGATAGTCTCCCAACCCTGTGTGATAGTCTCCCGGTCCAGTGTGATAGTCTCCCAGCCCAGTGTGATAGTCTCCTGCCCAGTGTGATAGTCTCCCAGCCCAGTGTGATAATCTCCCAGCCCAGTGTGATAGTCTCCCAGCCCAGTGTGATAGTCTCCCAACCCAGTGTGATAGTCTCCCAGCCCAGTGTGATAATCTCCCAGCCCAGTGTGATAGTCTCCCAGCCCAGTGTGATAATCTCCCGGCCCAGTGTGATCGTCTCCTGCCCAATGTGATAGTCTCCTGCCCAGTGTGATAGTCTCCCAACCCAGTGTGATAATCTCCCGGCCCAGTGTGATCGTCTCCCGGCCCAGTGTGATAGTCTCCCGGCCCAGTGTGATAGTCTCCCGGCCCAGTGTGATAGTCACCTGCCCAATGTGACAGTCTCCCGGCCCAGTGTGATAGTCTCCCGGCCCAGTGTGATAGTCTCCCGGCCCAGTGTGATAGTCTCCCAACCCAGTGTGATAGTCTCCCAACCCAGTGTGATAGTCTCCCGGCCCAGTGTGTTAGTCTCCCAACCCAGTGTGATAGTCTCCCAGCCCAGTGTGATAGTTTCCCGGCCCAGTGTGATAGTCTCCCGGCCCAGTGTGATAGTCTCCCAACCCTGTGTGATAGTCTCCCGGTCCAGTGTGATAGTCTCCCAGCCCAGTGTGATAGTCTCCTGCCCAGTGTGATAGTCTCCCAGCCCAGTGTGATAATCTCCCAGCCCAGTGTGATAGTCTCCCAGCCCAGTGTGATAGTCTCCCAACCCAGTGTGATAGTCTCCCAGCCCAGTGTGATAATCTCCAAGCCCAGTGTGATAGTCTCCCAGCCCAGTGTGATAATCTCCCGGCCCAGTGTGATCGTCTCCTGCCCAATGTGATAGTCTCCTGCCCAGTGTGATAGTCTCCCAACCCAGTGTGATAATCTCCCGGCCCAGTGTGATCGTCTCCCGGCCCAGTGTGATAGTCTCCCGGCCCAGTGTGATAGTCTCCCGGCCCAGTGTGATAGTCACCTGCCCAATGTGACAGTCTCCCGGCCCAGTGTGATAGTCTCCCGGCCCAGTGTGATAGTCTCCCGGCCCAGTGTGATAGTCTCCCAACCCAGTGTGATAGTCTCCCAACCCAGTGTGATAGTCTCCCGGCCTAGTGTGATAGTTTCCCGGCCCAGTGTGTTAGTCTCCCAGCCCAGTGTGATAGTCTCCCAGACCAGTGTGATAGTCTCCCAGCCCAGTGTGTTAGTCTCCCAGCCCAGTGTGATAGTTTCCCGTCCCAGAGTGTTAGTCTCCCGGCCCAGTGTGATAGTCTCCCGGCCCAGTGTGATAGTCTCCCAACCCGGTGTGATAGTCTCCCAACACAGTGTGATAGTTTCCCCGCCCAGTGTGATAGTCTCCTGGCCCAGTGTGATCGTCTCCCAGCCCAGTGTGATAGTCTCCCAACCCAGTGTGATAGTTTCCCGGCCCAGTGTGTTAGTCTCCCGGCCGAGTGTGATCGTCTCCCGGCCCAGTGTGATAGTCTCCCAGCCCAGTGTGATCGTCTCCCAACCCAGTGTGATAGTCTCCCAGCCCAGTGTGATAGTCTCCCAGCCCAGTGTGATAGTCTCCCAGCCCAGTGTGTTAGTCTCCCAGCCCAGTGTGATAGTCTCCCGGCCCAGTGTGTTAGTCTCCCAACCCAGTGTGATAGTCTCCCAGCCCAGTGTGATAGTTTCCCGGCCCAGTGTGATAGTCTCCCGGCCCAGTGTGATAGTCTCCCAACCCTGTGTGATAGTCTCCCGGTCCAGTGTGATAGTCTCCCAGCCCAGTGTGATAGTCTCCTGCCCAGTGTGATAGTCTCCCAGCCCAGTGTGATAATCTCCCAGCCCAGTGTGATAGTCTCCCAGCCCAGTGTGATAGTCTCCCAGCCCAGTGTGATAGTCTCCCAACCCAGTGTGATAGTCTCCCAGCCCAGTGTGATAATCTCCCAGCCCAGTGTGATAGTCTCCCAGCCCAGTGTGATAATCTCCCGGCCCAGTGTGATCGTCTCCTGCCCAATGTGATAGTCTCCTGCCCAGTGTGATAGTCTCCCAACCCAGTGTGATAATCTCCCGGCCCAGTGTGATCGTCTCCCGGCCCAGTGTGATAGTCTCCCGGCCCAGTGTGATAGTCTCCCGGCCCAGTGTGATAGTCACCTGCCCAATGTGACAGTCTCCCGGCCCAGTGTGATAGTCTCCCGGCCCAGTGTGATAGTCTCCCGGCCCAGTGTGATAGTCTCCCAACCCAGTGTGATAGTCTCCCAACCCAGTGTGATAGTCTCCCGGCCTAGTGTGATAGTTTCCCGGCCCAGTGTGTTAGTCTCCCAGCCCAGTGTGATAGTCTCCCAGACCAGTGTGATAGTCTCCCAGCCCAGTGTGTTAGTCTCCCAGCCCAGTGTGATAGTTTCCCGTCCCAGAGTGTTAGTCTCCCGGCCCAGTGTGATAGTCTCCCGGCCCAGTGTGATAGTCTCCCAACCCGGTGTGATAGTCTCCCAACACAGTGTGATAGTTTCCCCGCCCAGTGTGATAGTCTCCTGGCCCAGTGTGATCGTCTCCCAGCCCAGTGTGATAGTCTCCCAACCCAGTGTGATAGTTTCCCGGCCCAGTGTGTTAGTCTCCCGGCCGAGTGTGATCGTCTCCCGGCCCAGTGTGATAGTCTCCCAGCCCAGTGTGATAGTCTCCCGGCCCAGTGTGTTAGTCTCCCAACCCAGTGTGATAGTCTCCCAGCCCAGTGTGATAGTTTCCCGGCCCAGTGTGATAGTCTCCCGGCCCAGTGTGATAGTCTCCCAACCCTGTGTGATAGTCTCCCGGTCCAGTGTGATAGTCTCCCAGCCCAGTGTGATAGTCTCCTGCCCAGTGTGATAGTCTCCCAGCCCAGTGTGATAATCTCCCAGCCCAGTGTGATAGTCTCCCAGCCCAGTGTGATAGTCTCCCAACCCAGTGTGATAGTCTCCCAGCCCAGTGTGATAATCTCCAAGCCCAGTGTGATAGTCTCCCAGCCCAGTGTGATAATCTCCCGGCCCAGTGTGATCGTCTCCTGCCCAATGTGTTAGTCTCCTGCCCAGTGTGATAGTCTCCCAACCCAGTGTGATAATCTCCCGGCCCAGTGTGATCGTCTCCCGGCCCAGTGTGATAGTCTCCCGGCCCAGTGTGATAGTCTCCCGGCCCAGTGTGATAGTCACCTGCCCAATGTGACAGTCTCCCGGCCCAGTGTGATAGTCTCCCGGCCCAGTGTGATAGTCTCCCGGCCCAGTGTGATAGTCTCCCAACCCAGTGTGATAGTCTCCCAACCCAGTGTGATAGTCTCCCGGCCTAGTGTGATAGTTTCCCGGCCCAGTGTGTTAGTCTCCCAGCCCAGTGTGATAGTCTCCCAGACCAGTGTGATAGTCTCCCAGCCCAGTGTGTTAGTCTCCCAGCCCAGTGTGATAGTTTCCCGTCCCAGAGTGTTAGTCTCCCGGCCCAGTGTGATAGTCTCCCGGCCCAGTGTGATAGTCTCCCAACCCGGTGTGATAGTCTCCCAACACAGTGTGATAGTTTCCCCGCCCAGTGTGATAGTCTCCTGGCCCAGTGTGATCGTCTCCCAGCCCAGTGTGATAGTCTCCCAACCCAGTGTGATAGTTTCCCGGCCCAGTGTGTTAGTCTCCCGGCCGAGTGTGATCGTCTCCCGGCCCAGTGTGATAGTCTCCCAGCCCAGTGTGATCGTCTCCCAACCCAGTGTGATAGTCTCCCAGCCCAGTGTGATAGTCTCCCAGCCCAGTGTGATAGTCTCCCAGCCCAGTGTTTAATCTCCCAGCCCAGTGTGATAGTCTCCCGGCCCAGTGTGTTAGTCTCCCAACCCAGTGTGATAGTCTCCCAGCCCAGTGTGATAGTTTCCCGGCCCAGTGTGATAGTCTCCCGGCCCAGTGTGATAGTCTCCCAACCCTGTGTGATAGTCTCCCGGTCCAGTGTGATAGTCTCCCAGCCCAGTGTGATAGTCTCCTGCCCAGTGTGATAGTCTCCCAGCCCAGTGTGATAATCTCCCAGCCCAGTGTGATAGTCTCCCAGCCCAGTGTGATAGTCTCCCAGCCCAGTGTGATAGTCTCCCAACCCAGTGTGATAGTCTCCCAGCCCAGTGTGATAATCTCCCAGCCCAGTGTGATAGTCTCCCAGCCCAGTGTGATAATCTCCCGGCCCAGTGTGATCGTCTCCTGCCCAATGTGATAGTCTCCTGCCCAGTGTGATAGTCTCCCAACCCAGTGTGATAATCTCCCGGCCCAGTGTGATCGTCTCCCGGCCCAGTGTGATAGTCTCCCGGCCCAGTGTGATAGTCTCCCGGCCCAGTGTGATAGTCACCTGCCCAATGTGACAGTCTCCCGGCCCAGTGTGATAGTCTCCCGGCCCAGTGTGATAGTCTCCCGGCCCAGTGTGATAGTCTCCCAACCCAGTGTGATAGTCTCCCAACCCAGTGTGATAGTCTCCCGGCCTAGTGTGATAGTTTCCCGGCCCAGTGTGTTAGTCTCCCAGCCCAGTGTGATAGTCTCCCAGACCAGTGTGATAGTCTCCCAGCCCAGTGTGTTAGTCTCCCAGCCCAGTGTGATAGTTTCCCGTCCCAGAGTGTTAGTCTCCCGGCCCAGTGTGATAGTCTCCCGGCCCAGTGTGATAGTCTCCCAACCCGGTGTGATAGTCTCCCAACACAGTGTGATAGTTTCCCCGCCCAGTGTGATAGTCTCCTGGCCCAGTGTGATCGTCTCCCAGCCCAGTGTGATAGTCTCCCAACCCAGTGTGATAGTTTCCCGGCCCAGTGTGTTAGTCTCCCGGCCGAGTGTGATCGTCTCCCGGCCCAGTGTGATAGTCTCCCAGCCCAGTGTGATAGTCTCCCAACCCAGTGTGATAGTCTCCCAGCCCAGTGTGATAGTCTCCCAGCCCAGTGTGATAGTCTCCTGCCCAGTGTGATAGTCTCCCGGCCCAGTGTGATAGTCTCCCGGCCCAGTGTGATAGTCTCCCAACCCAGTGTGATAGTCTCCCAACCCAGTGTGATAGTCTCCCGGCCCAGTGTGATAGTTTCCCGGCCCAGTGTGTTCGTCTCCCAGCCCAGTGTGATAGTCTCCCAGCCCAGTGTGATAGTCTCCCAACCCAATGTGATAGTTTCCCGGCCCAGTGTGATAGTTTCCCGGCCCAGTGTGTTAGTCTCCCGGCCCAGTGTGTTAGTCTCCCAGCCCAGTGTGATAGTCTCCCAGCCCAGTGTGATAGTCTCCCAACCCCATGTGATAGTCTCGCAACCCAGTGTGATAGTCTCCCGGCCCAGTGTGATAGTCTCCCAGCCCAGTGTGATAGTCTCCCGGCCCAGTGTGACAATCTCCCAGCCCAGTGTGATAGTCTCAGAGCCCAGTGTGATAGTCTCCCGGCCCCGTGTGATAGTCTCCCAACCCAGTGTGATAGTCTCGCAACCCAGTGTGATAGTCTCCCGGCCCAGTGTGATAGTCTCCCAACCCAGTGTGATAGTCTCCCAACCCAGTGTGATAGTCTCCCGGCCCAGTGTGATAGTCTCCCGGCCCAGTGTGATAGTCTCCCAACCCCGTGTGATAGTCTCGCAACCCAGTGTGATAGTCTCGCGGCCCAGTGTGATAGCCTCCCAACCCAGTGTGATAGTTTCCCGGCCCAGTGTGATAGTCTCAGAGCCCAGTGTGATAGTCTCCCAACCCAGTGTGATAGTCTCCCGGCCCAGTGTGATAGTCTCCCAGACCAGTGTGATAGTCTCCCAGCCCAGTGTGATAGTCTCCCGGCCCAGTGTGATAGTCTCCCGGCCCAGTGTGATAGTCTCCCAGCCCAGTGTGATAGTCTCCCTGCCCAGTGTGATAGTCTCCCGGCCCAGTGTGATAGTCTCCCGGCCCAGTGTGATAATCTCCCAGCCCAGTGTGATAGTCTCCCATCCCAGTGTGATAGTCTCCTGCCCAATGTGACAGTCTCCCGGCCCAGTGTGATAGTCTCCTGGCCCAGTGTGATAGTCTCCCGGCCCAGTGTGATAGTCTCCCAACCCAGTGTGATAGTCTCCCAACCCAGTGTGATAGTCTCCCGACCTAGTGTGATAGTTTCCCGGCCCAGTGTGTTCGTCTCCCAGCCCAGTGTGATAGTCTCCCAGCCCAGTGTGATAGTCTCCCAATCCAGTGTGATAGTTTCCCGGCCCAGTGTGATAGTTTCCCGGCCCACTGTGTTAGTCTCCCAGCCCAGTGTGATAGTCTCCCAGACCAGTGTGATAGTCTCCCAGCCCAGTGTGTTAGTCTCCCAGCCCAGTGTGATAGTTTCCCGTCCCAGAGTGTTAGTCTCCCGGCCCAGTGTGATAGTCTCCCGGCCCAGTGTGATAGTCTCCTAACCCAGTGTGATAGTCTCCCGGCCCAGTGTGATAGTCTCCCAACCCGGTGTGATAGTCTCCCAACACAGTGTGATAGTTTCCCCGCCCAGTGTGATAGTCTCCCAACCCAGTGTGATAGTCTCCCAACCCAGTGTGATAGTTTCCCGGCCCAGTGTGTTAGTCTCCCGGCCGAGTGTGATCGTCTCCCGGCCCAGTGTGATAGTCTCCCGGCCCAGTGTGATAGTCTCCCAACCCGGTGTGATAGTCTCCCAACCCAGTGTGATAGTTTCCCGGCCCAGTGTGATAATCTCCCGGCCCAGTGTGATAGTCTCCCAGCCCAGTGTGATAGTCTCCCAGCCCAGTGTGATAGTTTCCCGGCCCAGTGTGATAGTCTCCCGGCCCAGTGTGATAGTCTCCCAACCCAGTGTGATAGTCTCCCAACCCAGTGTGATAGTCTCCCAGCCCAGTGTGATAGTCTCCCGGCCCAGTGTGTTAGTCTCCCAACCCAGTGTGATAGTCTCCCAGCCCAGTGTGATAGTTTCCCGGCCCAGTGTGATAGTCTCCCGGCCCAGTGTGATAGTCTCCCAACCCTGTGTGATAGTCTCCCGGTCCAGTGTGATAGTCTCCCAGCCCAGTGTGATAGTCTCCTGCCCAGTGTGATAGTCTCCCAGCCCAGTGTGATAATCTCCCAGCCCAGTGTGATAGTCTCCCAGCCCAGTGTGATAGTCTCCCAACCCAGTGTGATAGTCTCCCAGCCCAGTGTGATAATCTCCCAGCCCAGTGTGATAATCTCCTGCCCAGTGTGATAGTCTCCCAACCCAGTGTGATAATCTCCCGGCCCAGTGTGATCGTCTCCTGCCCAATGTGATAGTCTCCTGCCCAGTGTGATAGTCTCCCAACCCAGTGTGATAATCTCCCGGCCCAGTGTGATCGTCTCCCGGCCCAGTGTGATAGTCTCCCGGCCCAGTGTGATAGTCTCCCGGCCCAGTGTGATAGTCACCTGCCCAATGTGACAGTCTCCCGGCCCAGTGTGATAGTCTCCCGGCCCAGTGTGATAGTCTCCCGGCCCAGTGTGATAGTCTCCCAACCCAGTGTGATAGTCTCCCAACCCAGTGTGATAGTCTCCCGGCCTAGTGTGATAGTATCCCGGCCCAGTGTGATAGCCTCCCGGCCCAGTGTGATAGTCTCCAGCCCAGTGTGATAGTCTCCAAGCCCAGTGTGATAGTCTCCCAGCCCAGTGTGATAGTCTCCCGGCCCAGTGTGATACTCTCCCAGCCCAGTGTTATAGTCTCCCAGCCCAGTGTAATAGTCTCCCAGCCCAGTGTGATAGTCTCCCAACCCAGTGTGACAGTCTCACGGCCCAGTGTGATAGTCTCGCAACCCAGTGTTATAGTCTCCCAGGCCAGTGTGATAGTCTCCCAACCCGGTGTGATAGTCTCCCAACACGGTGTGATAGTCTCCCGGCCCAGTGTGATAGTCTCCCAGCCCAGTGTGATAGTCTCCCGGCCCAGAGTGATAGTTTCCCAGCCCAGTGTGATAGTCTCCCAGCCCAGTGTGATAGTCTCCCGGCCCAGTGTGATAGTCTCCCGGCCCAGTGTGATAGTCTCCCAGCCCAGTGTGATAGTCACCTGCCCAGTGTGATAGTCTCCCGGCCCAGAGTGATAGTTTCCCAGCCCAGTGTGATAGTCTCCCGGCCCAGTGTGATAGTCTCCCAGCCCAGTGTGATAGTCTCCCGGCCCAGAGTGATAGTTTCCCAGCCCAGTGTGATAGTCTCCCAGCCCAGTGTGATAGTCTCCCAGCCCAGTGTGATAGTCTCCCGGCCCAGAGTGATAGTTTCCCAGCCCAGTGTGATAGTCTCCCAGCCCAGTGTGATAGTCTCCCGGCCCAGTGTGATAATCTCCCAGCCCAGTGTGATAGTCACCTGCCCAGTGTGATAGTCTCACAACCAAGTGTGATAGTCTCCCGGCCCAGTGTGATAATCTCCCAGCCCAGTGTGATAATCTCCCAGCCCAGTGTGATAGTCTCCCGGCCCAGTGTGATAGTCTCCCAACCCAGTGTGATAATCTCCCGGCCCAGTGTGATAGTCTCCCAGCCCAGTGTGATAGTCTCCTGCCCAGTGTGATAGTCTCCCGGCCCAGTGTGATAGTCTCCCAGCCCAGTGTGATAGTCACCTGCCCAGTGTGATAGTCTCACAACCAAGTGTGATAGTCTCCCGGCCCAGTGTGATAATCTCCCAGCCCAGTGTGATAGTCACCTGCCCAGTGTGATAGTCTCACAACCAAGTGTGATAGTCTCCCGGCCCAGTGTGATAATCTCCCAGCCCAGTGTGATAATCTCCCAGCCCAGTGTGATAGTCTCCCGGCCCAGTGTGATAGTCTCCCAACCCAGTGTGATAATCTCCCGGCCCAGTGTGATAGTCTCCCAGCCCAGTGTGATAGTCTCCTGCCCAGTGTGATAGTCTCCTGCCTAGTGTGATAATCTCCCGGCCCAGTGAGATAGTCTCCCAGCCCAGTGTGATAGTCTCCCAGCCCAGTGTGATAATCTCCCAGCCCAGTGTGATAGTCTCCTGCCCAGTGTGATAGTCTCCTGCCTAGTGTGATAATTTCCCGGCCCAGTGTGATAGTCTCCCAGCCCAGTGTGATAGTCTCCCAGCCCAGTGTGATTGTCACCTGCCCAGTGTGATAGTCTTCCGGCCCAGTGTGATAGTCTCCCAGCCCAGTGTGATAGTCACCTGCCCAGTGTGATAGTCTCACAACCAAGTGTGATAGTCTCCCGGCCCAGTGTGATAGTCTCCAGCCCAGTGTGATAGTCTCCAAGCCCAGTGTGATAGTCTCCCAGCCCAGTGTGATAGTCTCCCGGCCCAGTGTGATACTCTCCCAGCCCAGTGTTATAGTCTCCCAGCCCAGTGTAATAGTCTCCCAGCCCAGTGTGATAGTCTCCCAACCCAGTGTGACAGTCTCACGGCCCAGTGTGATAGTCTCGCAACCCAGTGTTATAGTCTCCCAGGCCAGTGTGATAGTCTCCCAACCCGGTGTGATAGTCTCCCAACACGGTGTGATAGTCTCCCGGCCCAGTGTGATAGTCTCCCAGCCCAGTGTGATAGTCTCCCGGCCCAGAGTGATAGTTTCCCAGCCCAGTGTGATAGTCTCCCAGCCCAGTGTGATAGTCTCCCGGCCCAGTGTGATAGTCTCCCGGCCCAGTGTGATAGTCTCCCAGCCCAGTGTGATAGTCACCTGCCCAGTGTGATAGTCTCACAACCAAGTGTGATAATCTCCCGGCCCAGTGTGATAATCTCCCAGCCCAGTGTGATAGTCTCCCAGCCCAGTGTGATAGTCTCCCGGCCCAGTGTGATAGTCTCCCAGCCCAGTGTGATAGTCTCCCGGCCCAGTGTGATAGTCTCCCGGCCCAGTGTGATAATCTCCCAGCCCAGTGTGATAATCTCCCAGCCCAGTGTGATAGTCTCCCGGCCCAGTGTGATAGTCTCCCAGCCCAGTGTGATAGTCTCCCAGCCCAGTGAGATAGTCTCCCAGCCCAGTGTGATAGCCTCCCAACCCAGTGTGATAGTCTCCCAGCCCAGTGTGATAATCTCCCAGCCCAGTGTGATAGTCTCCCGGCCCAGTGTGATAGTCTCCCAGCCCAGTGTGATAGTCACCTGCCCAGTGTGATAGTCTCACAACCAAGTGTGATAGTCTCCCGGCCCAGTGTGATAGTCTCCCAGCCCAGTGTGATAGTCTCCCAGCCCAGTGTGATAGTCTCCCGGCCCAGTGTGATAGTCTCCCAGCCCAGTGTGATAGTCTCCCAGCCCAGTGAGATAGTCTCCCGGCCCAGTGTGATAGTCTCCCAGCCCAGTGTGATAGTCTCCCAGCCCAGTGAGATAGTCTCCCAACCCAGTGTGATAGTCTCCCGGCCCAGTGTGATAGTCACCTGCCCAGTGTGATAGTCTCACAACCAAGTGTGATAGTCTCCCGGCCCAGTGTGATAGTCTCCCAGCCCAGCGTGATAGTCTCCTGCCAGGTGTGATAGTCTCCCAGCCCAGTGTGATAGTCACCTGCCCAGTGTGATAGTCTCACAACCAAGTGTGATAGTCTCCCGGCCCAGTGTGATAGTCTCCCAGCCCAGTGTGATAGTCACCTGCCCAGTGTGATAGTCTCACAACCAAGTGTGATAGTCTCCCGGCCCAGTGTGATAGTCACCTGCCCAGTGTGATAGTCTCACAACCAAGTGTGATAATCTCCCGGCCCAGTGTGATAGTCTCCCAGCCCAGTGTGATAGTCACCTGCCCAGTGTGATAGTCTCACAACCAAGTGTGATAGTCTCCCGGCCCAGTGTGATAGTCTCCCAGCCCAGTGTGATAGTCTCCCAGCCCAGTGTGATAGTCTCCTGCCCAGTGTGATAGTATCCCGGCCCAGTGTGATAGTCTCCTGCCTAGTGTGATAATCTCCCGGCCCAGTGTGATAGACTCGCGGCCCAGTGTGATAGTCTCCTGCCCAGTGTGATAGTCTCCCAGCCCAGTGTGATAGTCTCCCGGCCCAGTGTGATAGCCTCCCAGCCCAGTGTGATAGACTCCCAGCCCAGTTTGATAATCTCCCAGCCCAGTGTGATAGTCTCCCGGCCCAGTGTGTTAGTCTCCCAGCCCAGTGTGAGAGTCTCCCAACCCAGTGTGATAGTCTCCCAGCCCAGTGTGATAGTCTCCCAACCCAGTGTGATAGTCTCCCAGCCCAGTGTAATAGTCTCCAAGCCCAGTGTGATAGTCTCCCAACCCAGTGTGATAGTCTCCCAACCCAGTGTGATAGTCTCCCAGCCCAGTGTAATCGTCTCCCAGCCCAGTGTGATAGTCTCCCAACCCAGTGTGACAGTCTCCCGGCCCAGTGTGATCGTCTCGCAACCTAGTGTAAAAGTCTCCCAGGCCAGTGTGATAGTCTCCCAACCCGGTGTGATAGTCTCCCAACACGGTGTGATAGTCTCCCGGCCCTGTGTGATAATCTCCCAGCCCAGTGTGATAGTCTCCCAGCCCAGTGTAATAGTCTCCCGGCCCAGTGTGATAGTCTCCCAGCCCAGTGTGATAGTCTCCTGCCCAGTGTGATAATCTCCCGGCCCAGTGTGATAGTCTCCCAGCCCAGTGTGATAGTCTCCCAGCCCAGCGTGATAGTCTCCTGCATAGTGTGATAGTCTCCCAGCCCAGTGTGATAGTCTCCCGGCCCAGTGTGATAATCTCCCAGCCCAGTGTGATAGTCTCCCAACCAAGTGTGATAGTCTCCCGGCCCAGTGTGATAATCTCCCAGCCCAGTGTGATAGTCTCCCAGCCCAGTGTGATCGTCTCCTGCCCAGTGTGATAGTCTCCTGCCCAGTGTGATAGTCTCCCAGCCCAGTGAGATAGTCTCTCGCCCAGTCTGATAATCTCCCGGCCCAGTGTGATAGTCTCCTGCCCAGTGTGATAGTCTCACAGCCCAGTGTGATAGTCTCCCGGCCCAGTGTGATCGTCTCCCAACCCGGTGTGATAGTCTCCCGGCCCAGTGAGATAGTCTCCCGGCCCAGTGTGATAGTCTCCCAGCCCAGTGTGATAATCTCCCGGCCCAGTGTGATAGTCTCCCAACCCAGTGTGATAGTCTCCCGGCCCAGTGTGATAGTCTCCCAGCCCAGTGTGATAGTCTCCCAGCCCAGTGTGATAGTCTCCCAACCCAGTGTGATAGTCTCCCAGCCCAGTGTGATAGTCTCCCAGCCCAGTGTGATAGCCTCCCAGCCCAGTGTGATAGTCTCCTGCCCAGGGTGATAATCTCCCGGCCCAGTGTGATAGTCTCCCAGCCCAGTGTGACAGTCTCCCAGCCCAGCGTGATAGTCTCCTGCCCAGTGTGATAGTCTCCCAGACCAGTGTGATAGTCTCCCGGCCCAGTGTGATAGTCTCCCAGCCCAGTGTGACAGTCTTCCGGCCCAATGTGATAGTCTCCCAGCCCAGTGTGATACCTCCTGTCCACTGTGATAGTCTCCCAGCCCAGCGTGATAGTCTCCCGGCCGAGTGTGATAGTCTCCCGCCCAGTCTGATAATCTCCCGGCCCAGTGTGATAGTCACCCGGCCCAGTGTGATAGTTTCCCGGCACAGTGTGATAGTCTCCCAACCCAGTGTGATAGTTTCCCAGGCCAGTGTGATAGTCTCCCAACCCAGTGTGATAGTCTCCCAGCCCAGTGTGATAGTCTCCCGGCCCAGTGTGACAATCTCCCAGCCCAGTGTGATAGTCTCCCAACCCAGTGTGATAGTCTCCCAGCCCAGTGTGATAGTCTCCCGGCCCAGTGTGACAATCTCCCAGCCCAGTGTGATAGTCTCCCGCCCAGTGTCATAGTCTCCCAGGCCAGTGTGATAGTCTCCCAACCCGGTGTGATAGTCTCCCAATCAAGTGTGATAATCTCCTGCCCAGTGTGATAGTCTCCCGGCCCAGTGTGAAAGTCTCCCAGCCCAGTGTGATAGTCTCCTGCCCAGTGTGATAGTCCCCTGCCCAGTGTGATAGTCTCCCGGCCCAGTGTGATCGTCTCCCGGCCCAGTGTGATAGTTTCCCGGCACAGTGTGATAGTCTCCCAACCCAGTGTGATAGTCTCCCAGGCCAGTGTGATAGTCTCCGAACCCAGTGTGATAGTCTCCCAGCCCAGTGTGATAGTCACCCGGCCCAGTGTGACAATCTCCCAGGCCAGTGTGATAGTCTCCGAACCCAGTGTGATAGTCTCCCAGCCCAGTGTGATAGTCTCCCGGCCCAGTGTGACAATCTCCCAGCCCAGTGTGATAGTCTCCCAGCCCAGTGTGATAGTTTCCCGGCCCAGTGTGATAGTCTCCCAACCCAGTGTGATAGTCTCCCAGGCCAGTGTGATAGTCTCCCAACCCAGTGTGATTGTCTCCCAGGCCAGTGTGATAGTCTCCCAACCCGGTGTGATAGTCTCCCAACCCAGTGTGATAGTCTCCCAGCCGAGTGTGATAGACTCCCAGCCCAGTGTGGTAGTCTCCCAGGCCAGTGTGATAGTCTCCCAACCCAGTGTGATAGTCTCCCAGGCCAGTGTGATAGTCTCCCAACCCGGTGTGATAGTCTCCCAACCCAGTGTGATAGTCTCCCAACCCAGTGTGATAGTCTCCCAGCCGAGTGTGATAGACTCCCAGCCCAGTGTGATAGTCTCCCAGGCCAGTGTGATAGTCTCCCAACCCAGTGTGATAGTCTCCCAGCCCAGTGTGATAGTCTCCCGGCCCAGTGTGATAGTCTCTCGCCCAGTCTGATAATCTCCCGGCCCAGTGTGATAGTCTCCCAGCCCAGTGTGATAGTCTCACAGCCCAGTGTGATAGTCTCCCGGCCCAGTGTGATCATCTCCCAACCCGGTGTGATAGTCTCCCGGCCCAGTGAGATAGTCTCCCGGCCCAGTGTGATAGTCTCCCAGCCCAGTGTGATAATCTCCCGGCCCAGTGTGATAGTCTCCCAACCCAGTGTGATAGTCTCCCGGCCCAGTGTGATAGTCTCCCAGCCCAGTGTGATAGTCTCCCAGCCCAGTGTGATAGTCTCCCAACCCAGTGTGATAGTCTCCCAGCCCAGTGTGATAGTCTCCCAGCCCAGTGTGATAGCCTCCCAGCCCAGTGTGATAGTCTCCTGCCCAGGGTGATAATCTCCCGGCCCAGTGTGATAGTCTCCCAGCCCAGTGTGACAGTCTCCCAGCCCAGCGTGATAGTCTCCTGCCCAGTGTGATAGTCTCCCAGACCAGTGTGATAGTCTCCCGGCCCAGTGTGATAGTCTCCCAGCCCAGTGTGACAGTCTTCCGGCCCAATGTGATAGTCTCCCAGCCCAGTGTGATACCTCCTGTCCACTGTGATAGTCTCCCAGCCCAGCGTGATAGTCTCCCGGCCGAGTGTGATAGTCTCCCGCCCAGTCTGATAATCTCCCGGCCCAGTGTGATAGTCACCCGGCCCAGTGTGATAGTTTCCCGGCACAGTGTGATAGTCTCCCAACCCAGTGTGATAGTTTCCCAGGCCAGTGTGATAGTCTCCCAACCCAGTGTGATAGTCTCCCAGCCCAGTGTGATAGTCTCCCGGCCCAGTGTGACAATCTCCCAGCCCAGTGTGATAGTCTCCCAGCCCAGTGTGATAGTCTCCCAGCCCAGTGTGATAGTCTCCCGGCCCAGTGTGACAATCTCCCAGCCCAGTGTGATAGTCTCCCGCCCAGTGTCATAGTCTCCCAGGCCAGTGTGATAGTCTCCCAACCCGGTGTGATAGTCTCCCAATCAAGTGTGATAATCTCCTGCCCAGTGTGATAGTCTCCCGGCCCAGTGTGAAAGTCTCCCAGCCCAGTGTGATAGTCTCCTGCCCAGTGTGATAGTCCCCTGCCCAGTGTGATAGTCTCCCGGCCCAGTGTGATCGTCTCCCGGCCCAGTGTGATAGTTTCCCGGCACAGTGTGATAGTCTCCCAACCCAGTGTGATAGTCTCCCAGGCCAGTGTGATAGTCTCCGAACCCAGTGTGATAGTCTCCCAGCCCAGTGTGATAGTCACCCGGCCCAGTGTGACAATCTCCCAGGCCAGTGTGATAGTCTCCGAACCCAGTGTGATAGTCTCCCAGCCCAGTGTGATAGTCTCCCGGCCCAGTGTGACAATCTCCCAGCCCAGTGTGATAGTCTCCCAGCCCAGTGTGATAGTTTCCCGGCCCAGTGTGATAGTCTCCCAACCCAGTGTGATAGTCTCCCAGGCCAGTGTGATAGTCTCCCAACCCAGTGTGATTGTCTCCCAGGCCAGTGTGATAGTCTCCCAACCCGGTGTGATAGTCTCCCAACCCAGTGTGATAGTCTCCCAGCCGAGTGTGATAGACTCCCAGCCCAGTGTGGTAGTCTCCCAGGCCAGTGTGATAGTCTCCCAACCCAGTGTGATAGTCTCCCAGGCCAGTGTGATAGTCTCCCAACCCGGTGTGATAGTCTCCCAACCCAGTGTGATAGTCTCCCAACCCAGTGTGATAGTCTCCCAGCCGAGTGTGATAGACTCCCAGCCCAGTGTGATAGTCTCCCAGGCCAGTGTGATAGTCTCCCAACCCAGTGTGATAGTCTCCCAGCCCAGTGTGATAGTCTCCCGGCCCAGTGTGATAGTCTCTCGCCCAGTCTGATAATCTCCCGGCCCAGTGTGATAGTCTCCCAGCCCAGTGTGATAGTCTCACAGCCCAGTGTGATAGTCTCCCGGCCCAGTGTGATCATCTCCCAACCCGGTGTGATAGTCTCCCGGCCCAGTGAGATAGTCTCCCGGCCCAGTGTGATAGTCTCCCAGCCCAGTGTGATAATCTCCCGGCCCAGTGTGATAGTCTCCCAACCCAGTGTGATAGTCTCCCGGCCCAGTGTGATAGTCTCCCAGCCCAGTGTGATAGTCTCCCAGCCCAGTGTGATAGTCTCCCAACCCAGTGTGATAGTCTCCCAGCCCAGTGTGATAGTCTCCTGCCCAGTGTGATAGTATCCCGGCCCAGTGTGATAGTCTCCTGCCTAGTGTGATAATCTCCCGGCCCAGTGTGATAGACTCGCGGCCCAGTGTGATAGTCTCCTGCCCAGTGTGATAGTCTCCCAGCCCAGTGTGATAGTCTCCCGGCCCAGTGTGATAGCCTCCCAGCCCAGTGTGATAGACTCCCAGCCCAGTTTGATAATCTCCCAGCCCAGTGTGATAGTCTCCCGGCCCAGTGTGTTAGTCTCCCAGCCCAGTGTGAGAGTCTCCCAACCCAGTGTGATAGTCTCCCAGCCCAGTGTGATACTCTCCCAACCCAGTGTGATAGTCTCCCAGCCCAGTGTAATAGTCTCCAAGCCCAGTGTGATAGTCTCCCAACCCAGTGTGATAGTCTCCCAACCCAGTGTGATAGTCTCCCAGCCCAGTGTAATCGTCTCCCAGCCCAGTGTGATAGTCTCCCAACCCAGTGTGACAGTCTCCCGGCCCAGTGTGATCGTCTCGCAACCTAGTGTAAAAGTCTCCCAGGCCAGTGTGATAGTCTCCCAACCCGGTGTGATAGTCTCCCAACACGGTGTGATAGTCTCCCGGCCCTGTGTGATAATCTCCCAGCCCAGTGTGATAGTCTCCCAGCCCAGTGTAATAGTCTCCCGGCCCAGTGTGATAGTCTCCCAGCCCAGTGTGATAGTCTCCTGCCCAGTGTGATAATCTCCCGGCCCAGTGTGATAGTCTCCCAGCCCAGTGTGATAGTCTCCCAGCCCAGTGTGATAGTCTCCCAGCCCAGCGTGATAGTCTCCTGCATAGTGTGATAGTCTCCCAGCCCAGTGTGATAGTCTCCCGGCCCAGTGTGATAATCTCCCAGCCCAGTGTGATAGTCTCCCAACCAAGTGTGATAGTCTCCCGGCCCAGTGTGATAATCTCCCAGCCCAGTGTGATAGTCTCCCAGCCCAGTGTGATCGTCTCCTGCCCAGTGTGATAGTCTCCTGCCCAGTGTGATAGTCTCCCAGCCCAGTGTGATAGTCTCCCGGCCCAGTGTGATAGTCTCTCGCCCAGTCTGATAATCTCCCGGCCCAGTGTGATAGTCTCCCAGCCCAGTGTGATAGTCTCACAGCCCAGTGTGATAGTCTCCCGGCCCAGTGTGATCGTCTCCCAACCCGGTGTGATAGTCTCCCGGCCCAGTGAGATAGTCTCCCGGCCCAGTGTGATAGTCTCCCAGCCCAGTGTGATAATCTCCCGGCCCAGTGTGATAGTCTCCCAACCCAGTGTGATAGTCTCCCGACCCAGTGTGATAGTCTCCCAGCCCAGTGTGATAGTCTCCCAGCCCAGTGTGATAGTCTCCCAACCCAGTGTGATAGTCTCCCAGCCCAGTGTGATAGTCTCCCAGCCCAGTGTGATAGTCTCCCGGCCCAGTGTGATAGTCTCCCGCCCAGTCTGATAATCTCCCGGCCCAGTGTGATAGTCTCCTGCCCAGTGTGATAGTCTCCCAGCCCAGTGTGATAGCCTCCCAGCCCAGTGTGATAGTCTCCTGCCCAGGGTGATAATCTCCCGGCCCAGTGTGATAGTCTCCCAGCCCAGTGTGACAGTCTCCCAGCCCAGCGTGATAGTCTCCTGCCCAGTGTGATAGTCTCCCAGACCAGTGTGATAGTCTCCCGGCCCAGTGTGATAGTCTCCCAGCCCAGTGTGACAGTCTTCCGGCCCAGTGTGATAGTCTCCCAGCCCAGTGTGATACCTCCTGTCCACTGTGATAGTCTCCGAGCCCAGCGTGATAGTCTCCCGGCCGAGTGTGATAGTCTCCCGCCCAGTCTGATAATCTCCCGGCCCAGTGTGATAGTCACCCGGCCCAGTGTGATAGTTTCCCGGCACAGTGTGATAGTCTCCCAACCCAGTGTGATAGTTTCCCAGGCCAGTGTGATAGTCTCCCAACCCAGTGTGATAGTCTCCCAGCCCAGTGTGATAGTCTCCCGGCCCAGTGTGACAATCTCCCAGCCCAGTGTGATAGTCTCCCAGCCCAGTGTGATAGTCTCCCAGCCCAGTGTGATAGTCTCCCAGCCCAGTGTGATAGTCTCCCGGCCCAGTGTGACAATCTCCCAGCCCAGTGTGATAGTCTCCCGCCCAGTGTCATAGTCTCCCAGGCCAGTGTGATAGTCTCCCAACCCGGTGTGATAGTCTCCCAATCAAGTGTGATAATCTCCTGCCCAGTGTGATAGTCTCCCGGCCCAGTGTGATCGTCTCCCGGCCCAGTGTGATAGTTTCCCGGCACAGTGTGATAGTCTCCCAACCCAGTGTGATAGTCTCCCAGGCCAGTGTGATAGTCTCCGAACCCAGTGTGATAGTCTCCCAGCCCAGTGTGATAGTCACCCGGCCCAGTGTGACAATCTCCCAGGCCAGTGTGATAGTCTCCGAACCCAGTGTGATAGTCTCCCAGCCCAGTGTGATAGTCTCCCGGCCCAGTGTGACAATCTCCCAGCCCAGTGTGATAGTCTCCCAGCCCAGTGTGATAGTTTCCCGGCCCAGTGTGATAGTCTCCCAACCCAGTGTGATAGTCTCCCAGGCCAGTGTGATAGTCTCCCAACCCAGTGTGATTGTCTCCCAGGCCAGTGTGATAGTCTCCCAACCCGGTGTGATAGTCTCCCAACCCAGTGTGATAGTCTCCCAGCCGAGTGTGATAGACTCACAGCCCAGTGTGGTAGTCTCCCAGGCCAGTGTGATAGTCTCCCAACCCAGTGTGATAGTCTCCCAGGCCAGTGTGATAGTCTCCCAACCCGGTGTGATAGTCTCCCAACCCAGTGTGATAGTCTCCCAACCCAGTGTGATAGTCTCCCAGCCGAGTGTGATAGACTCCCAGCCCAGTGTGATAGTCTCCCAGGCCAGTGTGATAGTCTCCCAACCCAGTGTGATAGTCTCCCAGCCCAGTGTGATAGTCTCCCGGCCCAGTGTGATAGTCTCTCGCCCAGTCTGATAATCTCCCGGCCCAGTGTGATAGTCTCCCAGCCCAGTGTGATAGTCTCACAGCCCAGTGTGATAGTCTCCCGGCCCAGTGTGATCATCTCCCAACCCGGTGTGATAGTCTCCCGGCCCAGTGAGATAGTCTCCCGGCCCAGTGTGATAGTCTCCCAGCCCAGTGTGATAATCTCCCGGCCCAGTGTGATAGTCTCCCAACCCAGTGTGATAGTCTCCCGGCCCAGTGTGATAGTCTCCCAGCCCAGTGTGATAGTCTCCCAGCCCAGTGTGATAGTCTCCCAACCCAGTGTGATAGTCTCCCAGCCCAGTGTGATAGTCTCCCAGCCCAGTGTGATAGTCTCCCGGCCCAGTGTGATAGTCTCCCGCCCAGTCTGATAATCTCCCGGCCCAGTGTGATAGTCTCCTGCCCAGTGTGATAGTCTCCCAGCCCAGTGTGATAGCCTCCCAGCCCAGTGTGATAGTCTCCTGCCCAGGGTGATAATCTCCCGGCCCAGTGTGATAGTCTCCCAGCCCAGTGTGACAGTCTCCCAGCCCAGCGTGATAGTCTCCTGCCCAGTGTGATAGTCTCCCAGACCAGTGTGATAGTCTCCCGGCCCAGTGTGATAGTCTCCCAGCCCAGTGTGACAGTCTCCCGGCCCAGTGTGATAGTCTCCCAGCCCAGTGTGATACCTCCTGTCCAGTGTGATAGTCTCCCAGCCCAGCGTGATAGTCTCCCGGCCGAGTGTGATCGTCTCCCGCCCAGTCTGATAATCTCCCGGCCCAGTGTGATAGTCACCCGGCCCAGTGTGATAGTTTCCCGGCACAGTGTGATAGTCTCCCAACCCAGTGTGATAGTTTCCCAGGCCAGTGTGATAGTCTCCCAACCCAGTGTGATAGTCTCCCAGCCCAGTGTGATAGTCTCCCGGCCCAGTGTGACAATCTCCCAGCCCAGTGTGATAGTCTCCCAGCCCAGTGTGATAGTCTCCCAGCCCAGTGTGATAGTCTCCCAGCCCAGTGTGATAGTCTCCCGGCCCAGTGTGACAATCTCCCAGCCCAGTGTGATAGTCTCCCGCCCAGTGTGATAGTCTCCCAGGCCAGTGTGATAGTCTCCCAACCCTGTGTGATAGTCTCCCAATCAAGTGTGATAATCTCCTGCCCAGTGTGATAGTCTCCCGACCCAGTGTGAAAGTCTCCCAGCCCAGTGTGATAGTCTCCTGCCCAGTGTGATAGTCTCCCGGCCCAGTGTGAGAGTCTCCCAGCCCAGTGTAAGAGTCTCCCGGCCCAGTGTGATAGTCCCCTGCCCAGTGTGATAGTCTCCCGGCCCAGTGTGATCGTCTCCCGGCCCAGTGTGATAGTTTCCCGGCACAGTGTGATAGTCTCCCAACCCAGTGTGATAGTCTCCCAGGCCAGTGTGATAGTCTCCGAACCCAGTGTGATAGTCTCCCAGCCCAGTGTGATAGTCACCCGGCCCAGTGTGACAATCTCCCAGGCCAGTGTGATAGTCTCCGAACCCAGTGTGATAGTCTCCCAGCCCAGTGTGATAGTCTCCCGGCCCAGTGTGACAATCTCCCAGCCCAGTGTGATAGTCTCCCAGCCCAGTGTGATAGTTTCCCGGCCCAGTGTGATAGTCTCCCAACCCAGTGTGATAGTCTCCCAGGCCAGTGTGATAGTCTCCCAACCCAGTGTGATTGTCTCCCAGGCCAGTGTGATAGTCTCCCAACCCGGTGTGATAGTCTCCCAACCCAGTGTGATAGTCTCCCAGCCGAGTGTGATAGACTCCCAGCCCAGTGTGGTAGTCTCCCAGGCCAGTGTGATAGTCTCCCAACCCAGTGTGATAGTCTCCCAGGCCAGTGTGATAGTCACCCAACCCGGTGTGATAGTCTCCCAACCCAGTGTGATAGTCTCCCAACCCAGTGTGATAGTCTCCCAGCCGAGTGTGATAGACTCCCAGCCCAGTGTGATAGTCTCCCAGGCCAGTGTGATAGTCTCCCAACCCAGTGTGATAGTCTCCCAGGCCAGTGTGATAGTCTCCCAACCCGGTGTGATAGTCTCCCAACCCAGTGTGATCGTCTCCCAGCCCAGTGTGATAGTCTCCCAGCCCAGTGTGATAGTCTCCCAACACGGTGTGATAGTCTCCCGGCCCAGTGTGATAGTCTCCCAGCCCAGTGTGATAGTCTCCCAGCCCAGTGTGATAGTCTCCCGGCCCAGTGTGATAGTCTCCCAGCCCAGTGTGATAGTCTCCTGCCCAGTGTGATAATCTCCCGGCCAAGTGTGATAGTCTCCCGGCCCAGTGTGATAGTCTCCCAGCCCAGTGTGATAGTCTCCCAGCCCAGCGTGATAGTCTGCTGCCCAGTGTGATAGTCTCCCAGCCCAGTGTGATAGTCTCCCGGCCCAGTGTGATAGTCACCTGCCCAGTGTGATAGTCTCCCAACCAAGTGTGATAGTCTCCCGGCCCAGTGTGATAGTCTCCCAGCCCAGTGTGATAGTCTCCTGCCCAGTGTGATAGTCTCCTGTCCAGTGTGATAATCTCCCGGCCCAGTGAGATAGTCTCCCGGCCCAGTGTGATAGTCTCCCAGCCCAGTGTGATAATCTCCCGGCTCGGTGTGATAGTCTCCCAACCCAGTGTGATAGTCTCCCGGCCCAGTGTGATAGTCTCCCAGCCCAGTGTGATAGTCTCCCGCCCAGTCTGATAATCTCCCGGCCCAGTGTGATAGTCACCCGGCCCAGTGTGATAGTCTCCCGGCCCAGTGTGATAGTCTCCCAGCTCAGTGTGATAGTCTCCCAGCCCAGTGTGATAGTCTCCCTGCCCAGTGTGATAGTCTTCCGGCCCAGTGTGATAGTCTCCCAGCCCAGTGTGATAGTCTCCCAGCCCAGTGTGATAGTCTCCCGGCCCAGTGTGACAATCTCCCAGCCCAGTGTGATAGTCACCCAGCCCAGTGTGATAGTCTCCCAACCCAGTGTGATAGTTTACTGGCCCAGTGTGATAGTCTCCCAACCCAGTGTGATAGTCTCCCAGGCCAGTGTGATAGTCTCCCAACCCAGTGTGATAGTCTCCCAGGCCAGTGTGATAGTCTCCCAACCCAGTGTGATAGTCTCCCAGCCCAGTGTGATAGTCTCCCGGCCCAGTGTGACAATCTCCCAGCCCAGTGTGATAGTCTCCCTGCCCAGTGAGATAGTCTCCCAGCCCAGTGTGATAGTTTCCCGGCCCAGTGTGATAGTCTCCCAACCCAGTGTGATAGTCTCCCAGGCCAGTGTGATAGTCTCCCAACCCAGTGTGATAGTCTCCCAGGCCAGTGTGATAGTCTCCCAACCCAGTGTAATAGTCTCCCAGCCCAGTGTGATAGTCTCCCAGCCCAGTGTGATAGTCTCCCAACCCGGTGTGATAGTCTCCCAGCCCAGTGAGATAGTCTCCCGGCCCAGTGTGATAGTCTCCCAGCCCAGTCTGATAGTCTCCTGCCCAGTGTGATAGTCTCCCGGCCCAGTATGATAGTCTCCAGGCCCAGTGTGATAGTCTCCCAGCACAGTGTGATAGTCTCCTGCCCAGTGTGATAGTCTCCCGGCCCAGTGAGATAGTCTCCTGCCCAGTGTGATAGTCTCCCGGCCCAGTGTGATAGTCTCCCGGCCCAGTGTGATAGTCTCCCGGCCCAGTGTGATAGTCACCTGCCCAGTGTGATAGTCTCCCGGCCCAGAGTGATAGTCTCCCGGCCCAGAGTGATAGTCTCCCAGCCCAGTGAGATAGTCTCCCAGCCCAGTGTGATAGTCTCCCGGCCCAGTGTGATAGTCTCCCAGCCCAGTGTAATAGTCTCCCGGCCCAGTGTGATAGTCCCCTGCCCAGTGTGATAGTCTCCCGGCCCAGTGTGATGGTCTCCCAGCCCAGTGTGATAATCTCCCAGCCCAGTGTGATAGTCTCCCAACCCAGTGTGATAGTCTCCCAGCCCAGTGTAATAGTCTCCCGGCCCAGTGTGATAGTCTCCCGGCCCAGTGTGATAGTCTCCCAGCCCAGTGTGACAGTCTCCCGGCCCAGTGTGATAGTCTCCCAGCCCAGTGTGATAGTCTCCCAGGCCTGTGTGATAGTCTCCCAACCCAGTGTGATCGTCTCCCAGGCCAGTGTGATAGTCTCCCAACCCAGTGTGATAGTCTCCCAGCCCAGTGTGTTAGTCTCCCGGCCCAGTGTGACAATCTCCCAGCCCAGTGTGATAGTCTCCCAGCCCAGTGTGATAGTCTCCCAGCCCAGTGTGATAGTCTCCCAGCCCAGTGTGATAGTCTCCCAGCCCAGTGTGATCGTCTCCCGGCCCAGTGTGACAATCTCCCAGCCCAGTGTGATAGTTTCCCGGCCCAGTGTGATAGTCTCCCAACCCAGTGTGATAGTCTCCTAGGCCAGTGTGATAGTCTCACAACCCAGTGTGATAGTCTCCCAGGCCAGTGTGATAGTCTCCCAACCCGGTGTGATAGTCTCCCAACCCAGTGTGATAGTCTCCCAGCCCAGTGTGATCGTCTCCCAGCCCAGTGTGATAGTCTCACAGCCCAGTGTGATAGTCTCCCGGCCCAGTGTGATAGTCTCCCAACCCGGTGTGATAGTCTCCCAACCCAGTGTGATCGTCTCCCAGCCCAGTGTGATAGTCTCACAGCCCAGTGTGATAGTCTCCCGGCCCAGTGTGATAGTCTCCCAACCCAGTGTGATCGTCTCCCAGCCCAGTGTGATAGTCTCCCAGCCCAGTGTGATAGTCTCACAGCCCAGTGTGATAGTCTCCCAGCCCAGTGAGATAGTCTCCCAGCCCAGTGTGATAGTCTCCCGGCCCAGTGTGATAGTCTCCTGCCCAGTGTGATAGTCTCCCGGCCCAGTGTGATACTCTCCCAGCCCAGTGTTATAGTCTCCCAGCCCAGTGTAATAGTCTCCCAGCCCAGTGTGATAGTCTCCCAACCCAGTGTGACAGTCTCACGGCCCAGTGTGATAGTCTCGCAACCCAGTGTTATAGTCTCCCAGGCCAGTGTGATAGTCTCCCAACCCGGTGTGATAGTCTCCCAACACGGTGTGATAGTCTCCCGGCCCAGTGTGATAGTCTCCCAGCCCAGTGTGATAGTCTCCCGGCCCAGAGTGATAGTTTCCCAGCCCAGTGTGATAGTCTCCCAGCCCAGTGTGATAGTCTCCCGGCCCAGTGTGATAGTCTCCCGGCCCAGTGGGATAGTCTCCCAGCCCAGTGTGATAGTCACCTGCCCAGTGTGATAGTCTCACAACCAAGTGTGATAGTCTCCCGGCCCAGTGTGATAATCTCCCAGCCCAGTGTGATAGTCACCTGCCCAGTGTGATATTCTCACAACCAAGTGTGATAGTCTCCCGGCCCAGTGTGATAATCTCCCAGCCCAGTGTGATAGTCACCTGCCCAGTGTGATATTCTCACAACCAAGTGTGATAGTCTCCCGGCCCAGTGTGATAGTCTCCCAGCCCAGTGTGATAGTCTCCTGCCCAGTGTGATAGTCTCCTGCCTAGTGTGATAATCTCCCGGCCCAGTGAGATAGTCTCCCAGCCCAGTGTGATAGTCTCCCAGCCCAGTGTGATAGTCTCCCAGCCCAGTGTGATAGTCTCCCGGCCCAGTGTGATAGTCTCCCAGCCCAGTGTGATAGTCACCTGCCCAGTGTGATAGTCTCACAACCAAGTGTGATAGTCTCCCAACCCAGTGTGATAATCTCCCAGCCCAGTGTGATAATCTCCCAGCCCAGTGTGATAATCTCCCAGCCCAGTGTGATAGTCTCCCAGCCCAGTGTGATAGTCTCCCAGCCCAGTGTGATAGTCTCCCAGCCCAGTGTGATAGTCTCCCGGCCCAGTGTGATAGTCTCCCAGCCCAGTGTGATAGTCTCCCAGCCCAGTGAGATAGTCTCCCGGCCCAGTGTGATAGTCTCCCAGCCCAGTGTGATAGTCTCCCAGCCCAGTGTGATAGTCTCCCGGCCCAGTGTGATAGTCTCCCAGCCCAGTGTGATAGTCTCCCAGCCCAGAGAGATAGTCTCCCGGCCCAGTGTGATAGTCTCCCAGCCCAGTGTGATAGTCTCCCAGCCCAGTGTGATAGTCTCCCAACCCAGTGTGATAGTCTCCTGCCCAGTGTGATAGTCTCCTGCCTAGTGTGATAATCTCCCGGCACAGTGTGATAGACTCGCGGCCCAGTGTGATAGTCTCCCAACCCAGTGTGATAGTCTCCTGCCCAGTGTGATAGTCTCCCAGCCCAGCGTGATAGTCTCCTGCCAGGTGTGATAGTCTCCCAGCCCAGTGTGATAGTCACCTGCCCAGTGTGATAGTCTCACAACCAAGTGTGATAGTCTCCCGGCCCAGTGTGATAGTCTCCCAGCCCAGTGTGATAGTCACCTGCCCAGTGTGATAGTCTCACAACCAAGTGTGATAGTCTCCCGGCCCAGTGTGATAGTCACCTGCCCAGTGTGATAGTCTCACAACCAAGTGTGATAGTCTCCCGGCCCAGTGTGATAGTCTCCCAGCCCAGTGTGATAGTCTCCCAGCCCAGTGTGATAGTCTCCTGCCCAGTGTGATAGTCTCCCGGCCCAGTGTGATAGTCTCCTGCCTAGTGTGATAATCTCCCGGCCCAGTGTGATAGACTCGCGGCCCAGTGTGATAGTCTCCTGCCCAGTGTGATAGTCTCCCAGCCCAGTGTGATAGTCTCCCGGCCCAGTGTGATAGCCTCCCAGCCCAGTGTGATAGTCTCCCAGCCCAGTTTGATAATCTCCCAGCCCAGTGTGATAGTCTCCCGGCCCAGTGTGTTAGTCTCCCAGCCCAGTGTGAGAGTCTCCCAACCCAGTGTGATAGTCTCCCAGCCCAGTGTGATAGTCTCCCAATCCAGTGTGATAGTCTCCCAGCCCAGTGTAATAGTCTCCAAGCCCAGTGTGATAGTCTCCCAACCCAGTGTGATAGTCTCCCAACCCAGTGTGATAGTCTCCCAGCCCAGTGTAATCGTCTCCCAGCCCAGTGTGATAGTCTCCCAACCCAGTGTGACAGTCTCCCGGCCCAGTGTGATCGTCTCGCAACCTAGTGTAAAAGTCTCCCAGGCCAGTGTGATAGTCTCCCAACCCGGTGTGATAGTCTCCCAACACGGTGTGATAGTCTCCCGGCCCTGTGTGATAATCTCCCAGCCCAGTGTGATAGTCTCCCAGCCCAGTGTGATAGTCTCCCGGCCCAGTGTGATAGTTTCCCAGCCCAGTGTGATAGTCTCCTGCCCAGTGTGATAATCTCCCGGCCCAGTGTGATAGTCTCCCAGCCCAGTGTGATAGTCTCCCAGCCCAGCGTGATAGTCTCCTGCATAGTGTGATAGTCTCCCGGCCCAGTGTGATAATCTCCCAGCCCAGTGTGATAGTCTCCCAACCAAGTGTGATAGTCTCCCGGCCCAGTGTGATAATCTCCCAGCCCAGTGTGATAGTCTCCCAGCCCAGTGTGATCGTCTCCTGCCCAGTGTGATAGTCTCCTGCCCAGTGTGATAGTCTCCCAGCCCAGTGTGATAGTCTCCCGGCCCAGTGTGATAGTCTCTCGCCCAGTCTGATAATCTCCCGGCCCAGTGTGATAGTCTCCCAGCCCAGTGTGATAGTCTCACAGCCCAGTGTGATAGTCTCCCGGCCCAGTGTGATCGTCTCCCAACCCGGTGTGATAGTCTCCCGGCCCAGTGAGATAGTCTCCCGGCCCAGTGTGATAGTCTCCCAGCCCAGTGTGATAATCTCCCGGCCCAGTGTGATAGTCTCCCAACCCAGTGTGATAGTCTCCCGGCCCAGTGTGATAGTCTCCCAGCCCAGTGTGATAGTCTCCCAGCCCAGTGTGATAGTCTCCCAACCCAGTGTGATAGTCTCCCAGCCCAGTGTGATAGTCTCCCAGCCCAGTGTGATAGTCTCCCGGCCCAGTGTGATAGTCTCCCGCCCAGTCTGATAATCTCCCGGCCCAGTGTGATAGTCTCCTGCCCAGTGTGATAGTCTCCCAGCCCAGTGTGATAGCCTCCCAGCCCAGTGTGATAGTCTCCTGCCCAGGGTGATAATCTCCCGGCCCAGTGTGATAGTCTCCCAGCCCAGTGTGACAGTCTCCCAGCCCAGCGTGATAGTCTCCTGCCCAGTGTGATAGTCTCCCAGACCTGTGTGATAGTCTCCCGGCCCAGTGTGATAGTCTCCCAGCCCAGTGTGACAGTCTTCCGGCCCAGTGTGATAGTCTCCCAGCCCAGTGTGATACCTCCTGTCCACTGTGATAGTCTCCCAGCCCAGCGTGATAGTCTCCCGGCCGAGTGTGATAGTCTCCCGCCCAGTCTGATAATCTCCCGGCCCAGTGTGATAGTCACCCGGCCCAGTGTGATAGTTTCCCGGCACAGTGTGATAGTCTCCCAACCCAGTGTGATAGTTTCCCAGGCCAGTGTGATAGTCTCCCAACCCAGTGTGATAGTCTCCCAGCCCAGTGTGATAGTCTCCCGGCCCAGTGTGACAATCTCCCAGCCCAGTGTGATAGTCTCCCAGCCCAGTGTGATAGTCTCCCAGCCCAGGGTGATAGTCTCCCAGCCCAGTGTGATAGTCTCCCGGCCCAGTGTGACAATCTCCCAGCCCAGTGTGATAGTCTCCCGCCCAGTGTCATAGTCTCCCAGGCCAGTGTGATAGTCTCCCAACCCGGTGTGATAGTCTCCCAATCAAGTGTGATAATCTCCTGCCCAGTGTGATAGTCTCCCGGCCCAGTGTGAAAGTCTCCCAGCCCAGTGTGATAGTCTCCTGCCCAGTGTGATAGTCCCCTGCCCAGTGTGATAGTCTCCCGGCCCAGTGTGATCGTCTCCCGGCCCAGTGTGATAGTTTCCCGGCACAGTGTGATAGTCTCCCAACCCAGTGTGATAGTCTCCCAGGCCAGTGTGATAGTCTCCGAACCCAGTGTGATAGTCTCCCAGCCCAGTGTGATAGTCACCCGGCCCAGTGTGACAATCTCCCAGGCCAGTGTGATAGTCTCCGAACCCAGTGTGATAGTCTCCCAGCCCAGTGTGATAGTCTCCCGGCCCAGTGTGACAATCTCCCAGCCCAGTGTGATAGTCTCCCAGCCCAGTGTGATAGTTTCCCGGCCCAGTGTGATAGTCTCCCAACCCAGTGTGATAGTCTCCCAGGCCAGTGTGATAGTCTCCCAACCCAGTGTGATTGTCTCCCAGGCCAGTGTGATAGTCTCCCAACCCGGTGTGATAGTCTCCCAACCCAGTGTGATAGTCTCCCAGCCGAGTGTGATAGACTCCCAGCCCAGTGTGGTAGTCTCCCAGGCCAGTGTGATAGTCTCCCAACCCAGTGTGATAGTCTCCCAGGCCAGTGTGATAGTCTCCCCACCCGGTGTGATAGTCTCCCAACCCAGTGTGATAGTCTCCCAACCCAGTGTGATAGTCTCCCAGCCGAGTGTGATAGTCTCCCAGCCCAGTGTGATAGTCTCCCAGGCCAGTGTGATAGTCTCCCAACCCAGTGTGATAGTCTCCCAGCCCAGTGTGATAGTCTCCCGGCCCAGTGTGATAGTCTCTCGCCCAGTCTGATAATCTCCCGGCCCAGTGTGATAGTCTCCCAGCCCAGTGTGATAGTCTCACAGCCCAGTGTGATCGTCTCCCAACCCGGTGTGATAGTCTCCCGGCCCAGTGAGATAGTCTCCCGGCCCAGTGTGATAGTCTCCCAGCCCAGTGTGATAATCTCCCGGCCCAGTGTGATAGTCTCCCAACCCAGTGTGATAGTCTCCCGGCCCAGTGTGATAGTCTCCCAGCCCAGTGTGATAGTCTCCCAGCCCAGTGTGATAGTCTCCCAGCCCAGTGTGATAGTCTCCCAGCCCAGTGTGATAGTCTCCCGGCCCAGTGTGATAGTCTCCCGCCCAGTCTGATAATCTCCCGGCCCAGTGTGATAGTCTCCTGCCCAGTGTGATAGTCTCCCAGCCCAGTGTGATAGCCTCCCAGCCCAGTGTGATAGTCTCCTGCCCAGGGTGATAATCTCCCGGCCCAGTGTGATAGTCTCCCAGCCCAGTGTGACAGTCTCCCAGCCCAGCGTGATAGTCTCCTGCCCAGTGTGATAGTCTCCCAGACCAGTGTGATAGTCTCCCGGCCCAGTGTGATAGTCTCCCAGCCCAGTGTGACAGTCTCCCGGCCCAGTGTGATAGTCTCCCAGCCCAGTGTGATACCTCCTGTCCAGTGTGATAGTCTCCCAGCCCAGCGTGATAGTCTCCCGGCCGAGTGTGATCGTCTCCCGCCCAGTCTGATAATCTCCCGGCCCAGTGTGATAGTCACCCGGCCCAGTGTGATAGTTTCCCGGCACAGTGTGATAGTCTCCCAACCCAGTGTGATAGTTTCCCAGGCCAGTGTGATAGTCTCCCAACCCAGTGTGATAGTCTCCCAGCCCAGTGTGATAGTCTCCCGGCCCAGTGTGACAATCTCCCAGCCCAGTGTGATAGTCTCCCAGCCCAGTGTGATAGTATCCCAGCCCAGTGTGATAGTCTCCCAGCCCAGTGTAATAGTCTCCAAGCCCAGTGTGATAGTCTCCCAACCCAGTGTGATAGTCTCCCAGCCCAGTGTGATAGTCTCCCAATCCAGTGTGATAGTCTCCCAGCCCAGTGTAATAGTCTCCAAGCCCAGTGTGATAGTCTCCCAACCCAGTGTGATAGTCTCCCAACCCAGTGTGATAGTCTCCCAGCCCAGTGTAATCGTCTCCCAGCCCAGTGTGATAGTCTCCCAACCCAGTGTGACAGTCTCCCGGCCCAGTGTGATCGTCTCGCAACCTAGTGTAAAAGTCTCCCAGGCCAGTGTGATAGTCTCCCAACCCGGTGTGATAGTCTCCCAACACGGTGTGATAGTCTCCCGGCCCGGTGTGATAATCTCCCAGCCCAGTGTGATAGTCTCCCAGCCCAGTGTGATAGTCTCCCGGCCCAGTGTGATAGTCTCCCAGCCCAGTGTGATAGTCTCCTGCCCAGTGTGATAATCTCCCGGCCCAGTGTGATAGTCTCCCAGCCCAGTGTGATAGTCTCCCAGCCCAGCGTGATAGTCTCCTGCATAGTGTGATAGTCTCCCAGCCCAGTGTGATAGTCTCCCGGCCCAGTGTGATAATCTCCCAGCCCAGTGTGATAGTCTCCCAACCAAGTGTGATAGTCTCCCGGCCCAGTGTGATAATCTCCCAGCCCAGTGTGATAGTCTCCCAGCCCAGTGTGATCGTCTCCTGCCCAGTGTGATAGTCTCCTGCCCAGTGTGATAGTCTCCCAGCCCAGTGTGATAGTCTCCCGGCCCAGTGTGATAGTCTCTCGCCCAGTCTGATAATCTCCCGGCCCAGTGTGATAGTCTCCCAGCCCAGTGTGATAGTCTCACAGCCCAGTGTGATAGTCTCCCGGCCCAGTGTGATCGTCTCCCAACCCGGTGTATTAGTCTCCCGGCCCAGTGAGATAGTCTCCCGGCCCAGTGTGATAGTCTCCCAGCCCAGTGTGATAATCTCCCGGCCCAGTGTGATAGTCTCCCAACCCAGTGTGATAGTCTCCCGGCCCAGTGTGATAGTCTCCCAGCCCAGTGTGATAGTCTCCCAGCCCAGTGTGATAGTCTCCCAACCCAGTGTGATAGTCTCCCAGCCCAGTGTGATAGTCTCCCAGCCCAGTGTGATAGTCTCCCGGCCCAGTGTGATAGTCTCCCGCCCAGTCTGATAATCTCCCGGCCCAGTGTGATAGTCTCCTGCCCAGTGTGATAGTCTCCCAGCCCAGTGTGATAGCCTCCCAGCCCAGTGTGATAGTCTCCTGCCCAGGGTGATAATCTCCCGGCCCAGTGTGATAGTCTCCCAGCCCAGTGTGACAGTCTCCCAGCCCAGCGTGATAGTCTCCTGCCCAGTGTGATAGTCTCCCAGACCAGTGTGATAGTCTCCCGGCCCAGTGTGATAGTCTCCCAGCCCAGTGTGACAGTCTTCCGGCCCAGTGTGATAGTCTCCCAGCCCAGTGTGATACCTCCTGTCCACTGTGATAGTCTCCCAGCCCAGCGTGATAGTCTCCCGGCCGAGTGTGATAGTCTCCCGCCCAGTCTGATAATCTCCCGGCCCAGTGTGATAGTCACCCGGCCCAGTGTGATAGTTTCCCGGCACAGTGTGATAGTCTCCCAACCCAGTGTGATAGTTTCCCAGGCCAGTGTGATAGTCTCCCAACCCAGTGTGATAGTCTCCCAGCCCAGTGTGATAGTCTCCCGGCCCAGTGTGACAATCTCCCAGCCCAGTGTGATAGTCTCCCAGCCCAGTGTGATAGTCTCCCAGCCCAGTGTGATAGTCTCCCAGCCCAGTGTGATAGTCTCCCGGCCCAGTGTGACAATCTCCCAGCCCAGTGTGATAGTCTCCCGCCCAGTGTCATAGTCTCCCAGGCCAGTGTGATAGTCTCCCAACCCGGTGTGATAGTCTCCCAATCAAGTGTGATAATCTCCTGCCCAGTGTGATAGTCTCCCGGCCCAGTGTGAAAGTCTCCCAGCCCAGTGTGATAGTCTCCTGCCCAGTGTGATAGTCCCCTGCCCAGTGTGATAGTCTCCCGGCCCAGTGTGATCGTCTCCCGGCCCAGTGTGATAGTTTCCCGGCACAGTGTGATAGTCTCCCAACCCAGTGTGATAGTCTCCCAGGCCAGTGTGATAGTCTCCGAACCCAGTGTGATAGTCTCCCAGCCCAGTGTGATAGTCACCCGGCCCAGTGTGACAATCTCCCAGGCCAGTGTGATAGTCTCCGAACCCAGTGTGATAGTCTCCCAGCCCAGTGTGATAGTCTCCCGGCCCAGTGTGACAATCTCCCAGCCCAGTGTGATAGTCTCCCAGCCCAGTGTGATAGTTTCCCGGCCCAGTGTGATAGTCTCCCAACCCAGTGTGATAGTCTCCCAGGCCAGTGTGATAGTCTCCCAACCCAGTGTGATTGTCTCCCAGGCCAGTGTGATAGTCTCCCAACCCGGTGTGATAGTCTCCCAACCCAGTGTGATAGTCTCCCAGCCGAGTGTGATAGACTCCCAGCCCAGTGTGGTAGTCTCCCAACCCAGTGTGATAGTCTCCCAGGCCAGTGTGATAGTCTCCCCACCCGGTGTGATAGTCTCCCAACCCAGTGTGATAGTCTCCCAACCCAGTGTGATAGTCTCCCAGCCGAGTGTGATAGACTCCCAGCCCAGTGTGATAGTCTCCCAGGCCAGTGTGATAGTCTCCCAACCCAGTGTGATAGTCTCCCAGCCCAGTGTGATAGTCTCCCGGCCCAGTGTGATAGTCTCTCGCCCAGTCTGATAATCTCCCGGCCCAGTGTGATAGTCTCCCAGCCCAGTGTGATAGTCTCACAGTCCAGTGTGATAGTCTCCCGGCCCAGTGTGATCGTCTCCCAACCCGGTGTGATAGTCTCCCGGCCCAGTGAGATAGTCTCCCGGCCCAGTGTGATAGTCTCCCAGCCCAGTGTGATAATCTCCCGGCCCAGTGTGATAGTCTCCCAACCCAGTGTGATAGTCTCCCGGCCCAGTGTGATAGTCTCCCAGCCCAGTGTGATAGTCTCCCAACCCAGTGTGATAGTCTCCCAGCCCAGTGTGATAGTCTCCCAGCCCAGTGTGATAGTCTCCCGGCCCAGTGTGATAGTCTCCCGCCCAGTCTGATAATCTCCCGGCCCAGTGTGATAGTCTCCTGCCCAGTGTGATAGTCTCCCAGCCCAGTGTGATAGCCTCCCAGCCCAGTGTGATAGTCTCCTGCCCAGGGTGATAATCTCCCGGCCCAGTGTGATAGTCACCCGGCCCAGTGTGATAGTTTCCCGGCACAGTGTGATAGTCTCCCAACCCAGTGTGATAGTTTCCCAGGCCAGTGTGATAGTCTCCCAACCCAGTGTGATAGTCTCCCAGCCCAGTGTGATAGTCTCCCGGCCCAGTGTGACAATCTCCCAGCCCAGTGTGATAGTCTCCCAGCCCAGTGTGATAGTCTCCCAGCCCAGGGTGATAGTCTCCCAGCCCAGTGTGATAGTCTCCCGGCCCAGTGTGACAATCTCCCAGCCCAGTGTGATAGTCTCCCGCCCAGTGTGATAGTCTCCCAGGCCAGTGTGATAGTCTCCCAACCCGGTGTGATAGTCTCCCAATCAAGTGTGATAATCTCCTGCCCAGTGTGATAGTCTCCCGGCCCAGTGTGAAAGTCTCCCAGCCCAGTGTGATAGTCTCCTGCCCAGTGTGATAGTCTCCCGGCCCAGTGTGAGAGTCTCCCAGCCCAGTGTAAGAGTCTCCCGGCCCAGTGTGATAGTCCCCTGCCCAGTGTGATAGTCTCCCGGCCCAGTGTGATCGTCTCCCGGCCCAGTGTGATAGTTTCCCGGCACAGTGTGATAGTCTCCCAACCCAGTGTGATAGTCTCCCAGGCCAGTGTGATAGTCTCCGAACCCAGTGTGATAGTCTCCCAGCCCAGTGTGATAGTCACCCGGCCCAGTGTGACAATCTCCCAGGCCAGTGTGATAGTCTCCGAACCCAGTGTGATAGTCTCCCAGCCCAGTGTGATAGTCTCCCGGCCCAGTGTGACAATCTCCCAGCCCAGTGTGATAGTCTCCCAGCCCAGTGTGATAGTTTCCCGGCCCAGTGTGATAGTCTCCCAACCCAGTGTGATAGTCTCCCAGGCCAGTGTGATAGTCTCCCAACCCAGTGTGATTGTCTCCCAGGCCAGTGTGATAGTCTCCCAACCCGGTGTGATAGTCTCCCAACCCAGTGTGATAGTCTCCCAGCCGAGTGTGATAGACTCCCAGCCCAGTGTGGTAGTCTCCCAGGCCAGTGTGATAGTCTCCCAACCCAGTGTGATAGTCTCCCAGGCCAGTGTGATAGTCACCCAACCCGGTGTGATAGTCTCCCAACCCAGTGTGATAGTCTCCCAACCCAGTGTGATAGTCTCCCAGCCGAGTGTGATAGACTCCCAGCCCAGTGTGATAGTCTCCCAGGCCAGTGTGATAGTCTCCCAACCCAGTGTGATAGTCTCCCAGGCCAGTGTGATAGTCTCCCAACCCGGTGTGATAGTCTCCCGGCCCAGTGTGATAGTCTCCTGCCCAGTGTGATAGTCTCCTGCCCAGTGTGATAGTCTCCCGGCCCAGTGTGAAAGTCTCCCAGCCCAGTGTGACAGTCTCCCGGCCCAGTGTGATAGTCTCCCGGCCCAGTGTGATAGTCTCCAGCCCAGTGTGATAGTCTCCAAGCCCAGTGTGATAGTCTCCCATCCCAGTGTGATAGTCTCCCAACCCAGTGTGATAGTCTCCCAGCCCAGTGTAATAGTCTCCCAGCCCAGTGTAATAGTCTCCCAGCCCAGTGTGATAGTCTCCCAACCCAGTGTGACAGTCTCCCGGCCCAGTGTGATAGTCTCGCAACCCAGTGTGATAGTCTCCCAACCCAGTGTGATAGTCTCCCAGGCCAGTGTGATAGTCTCCGAACCCAGTGTGATAGTCTCCCAGGCCAGTGTGATAGTCTCCGAACCCAGTGTGATAGTCTCCCAGCCCAGTGTGATAGTCACCCGGCCCAGTGTGACAATCTCCCAGGCCAGTGTGATAGTCTCCGAACCCAGTGTGATAGTCTCCCAGCCCAGTGTGATAGTCTCCCGGCCCAGTGTGACAATCTCCCAGCCCAGTGTGATAGTCTCCCAGCCCAGTGTGATAGTTTCCCGGCCCAGTGTGATAGTCTCCCAACCCAGTGTGATAGTCTCCCAGGCCAGTGTGATAGTCTCCCAACCCAGTGTGATTGTCTCCCAGGCCAGTGTGATAGTCTCCCAACCCGGTGTGATAGTCTCCCAACCCAGTGTGATAGTCTCCCAGCCGAGTGTGATAGACTCCCAGCCCAGTGTGGTAGTCTCCCAGGCCAGTGTGATAGTCTCCCAACCCAGTGTGATAGTCTCCCAGGCCAGTGTGATAGTCACCCAACCCGGTGTGATAGTCTCCCAACCCAGTGTGATAGTCTCCCAACCCAGTGTGATAGTCTCCCAGCCGAGTGTGATAGACTCCCAGCCCAGTGTGATAGTCTCCCAGGCCAGTGTGATAGTCTCCCAACCCAGTGTGATAGTCTCCCAGGCCAGTGTGATAGTCTCCCAACCCGGTGTGATAGTCTCCCGGCCCAGTGTGATAGTCTCCTGCCCAGTGTGATAGTCTCCTGCCCAGTGTGATACTCTCCCGGCCCAGTGTGAAAGTCTCCCAGCCCAGTGTGACAGTCTCCCGGCCCAGTGTGATAGTCTCCCGGCCCAGTGTGATAGTCTCCAGCCCAGTGTGATAGTCTCCAAGCCCAGTGTGATAGTCTCCCATCCCAGTGTGATAGTCTCCCAACCCAGTGTGATAGTCTCCCAGCCCAGTGTAATAGTCTCCCAGCCCAGTGTAATAGTCTCCCAGCCCAGTGTGATAGTCTCCCAACCCAGTGTGACAGTCTCCCGGCCCAGTGTGATAGTCTCGCAACCCAGTGTGATAGTCTCCCAACCCAGTGTGATAGTCTCCTGCCCAGTGTGATAGTCTCCCGGCCCAGTGTGAAAGTCTCCCAGCCCAGTGTGATAGTCTCCTGCCCAGTGTGATAGTCTCCCGGCCCAGTGTGATAGTCTCCCGGCCCAGTGTGATAGTCTCCTGCCCAGTGTGATAGTCTCCCGGCCCAGTGTGATAGTCACCTGCCCAGTGTGATAGTCTCCAAGCCCAGTGTGATAGTCTCCCAACCCAGTGTGATAGTCTCCCAACCCAGTGTGATAGTCTCCCAGCCCAGTGTGATAGTCTCCCAACCCAGTATGACAGTATCCCGGCCCAGTGTGATAGTCTCCCGGCCCAGTGTGATAGTCTCCAGCCCAGTGTGATAGTCTCCAAGCCCAGTGTGATAGTCTCCCAACCCAGTGTGATAGTCTCCCAACCCAGTGTGATAGTCTCCCAGCCCAGTGTAATAGTCTCCCAGCCCAGTGTAATAGTCTCCCAGCCCAGTGTGATAGCCTCCCAACCCAGTGTGACAGTCTCCAGCCCAGTGTGATAGTCTCCAAGCCCAGTGTGATAGTCTCCCAACCCAGTGTGATAGTCTCCCAACCCAGTGTTATAGCCTTCCAGCCCAGTGTAATAGTCTCCCAGCCCAGTGTAATAGTCTCCCAGCCCAGTGTGATAGTCTCGCAACACAGTGTTATAGTCTCCCAGGCCAGTGTCATAGTCTCCCGGCCCAGTGTGATAGTCTCCCAGCCCAGTGTGATAGTCTCCCAGCCCAGTGTGATAGTCTCCCGGCCCAGTGTGATAGTCTCCTGCCCAGTGTGATAATCTCCCGGCCGAGTGTGATAGTCTCCCAGCCCAGTGTGATAGTCTCCCAGCCCAGCGTGATAGTCTCCTGCCCAGTGTGATAGTCTCCCAACCAAGTGTGATAGTCTCGCAGCCCAGTGTGATAGTCTCCCAGCCCAGTGTGATAGTCTCCCAGCCCAGTGTGATTATCTCCTGCCCAGTGTGATAGTCACCTGCCCAGTGTGATAGTCTCCCGGCCCAGTGTGATAGTCTCCCGGCCCAGTGTGATAGTCTCTCGGCCCAGTGTGATAATCTCCCAGCCCAGTGTGATAGTCTCCCGGCCCAGTGTGACAATCTCCCAGCCCAGTGTGATAGTCTCCCTGCCCAGTGAGATAGTCTCCCAGCCCAGTGTGATAGTTTCCCGGCCCAGTGTGATAGTCTCCCAACCCAGTGTGATAGTCTCCCAGGCCAGTGTGATAGTCTCCCAACCCAGTAAGATAATCTCCCAGGCCAGTGTGACAGTCTCCCAGCCCAGTGTGATAGTCTCCCAACCCGGTGTGATAGTCTCCCAGCCCAGTGAGATAGTCTCCCGGCCCAGTGTGATAGTCTCCCAGCCCAGTCTGATAGTCTCCTGCCCAGTGTGATAGTCTCCCGGCCCAGTATGATAGTCTCCAGGCCCAGTGTGATAGTCTCCCAGCACAGTGTGATAGTCTCCTGCCCAGTGTGATAGTCTCCCGGCCCAGTGTGATAGTCTCCTGCCCAGTGTGATAGTCTCCCGGCCCAGTGTGATAGTCTCCCGGCCCAGTGTGATAGTCTCCCGGCCCAGTGTGATAGTCACCTGCCCAGTGTGATAGTCTCCCGGCCCAGTGTGATAGTCTCCCGGCCCAGAGTGATAGTCTCCCAGCCCAGTGAGATAGTCTCCCAGCCCAGTGTGATAGTCTCCCGGCCCAGTGTGATAGTCTCCCAGCCCAGTGTAATAGTCTCCCGGCCCAGTGTGATAGTCCCCTGCCCAGTGTGATAGTCTCCCGGCCCAGTGTGATGGTCTCCCAGCCCAGTGTGATAATCTCCCAGCCCAGTGTGATAGTCTCCCAACCCAGTGTGATAGTCTCCCAGCCCAGTGTAATAGTCTCCCGGCCCAGTGTGATAGTCTCCCGGCCCAGTGTGATAGTCTCCCAGCCCAGTGTGACAGTCTCCCGTCCCAGTGTGATAGTCTCCCAGCCCAGTGTGATAGTCTCCCAGGCCAGTGTGATAGTCTCCCAACCCAGTGTGATCGTCTCCCAGGCCAGTGTGATAGTCTCCCAACCCAGTGTGATAGTCTCCCAGCCCAGTGTGTTAGTCTCCCGGCCCAGTGTGACAATCTCCCAGCCCAGTGTGATAGTCTCCCAGCCCAGTGTGATAGTCTCCCAGCCCAGTGTGATAGTCTCCCAGCCCAGTGTGATAGTCTCCCAGCCCAGTGTGATCGTCTCCCGGCCCAGTGTGACAATCTCCCAGCCCAGTGTGATAGTCTCCCAGCCCAGTGTGATAGTCTCCCAACCCAGTGTGATAGTCTCCTAGGCCAGTGTGATAGTCTCCCAACCCAGTGTGATAGTCTCCCAGGCCAGTGTGATAGTCTCCCAACCCGGTGTGATAGTCTCCCAACCCAGTGTGATAGTCTCCCAGCCCAGTGTGATCGTCTCCCAGCCCAGTGTGATAGTCTCACAGCCCAGTGTGATAGTCTCCCGGCCCAGTGTGATAGTCTCCCAACCCAGTGTGATCGTCTCCCAGCCCAGTGTGATAGTCTCCCAGCCCAGTGTGATAGTCTCACAGCCCAGTGTGATAGTCTCCCAGCCCAGTGAGATAGTCTCCCAGCCCAGTGTGATAGTCTCCCGGCCCAGTGTGATAGTCTCCTGCCCATTGTGATAGTCTCCAAGCCCAGTGTGAAAGTCTCCCAGCCCAGTGTGATAGTCTCCTGCCCAGTGTGATAGTCTCCCGGCCCAGTGTGATAGTCTCCTGCCCAGTGTGATAGTCTCCCGGCCCAGTGTGATAGTCTCCCGGCCCAGTGTGATAGTCACCTGCCCAGTGTGATAGTCTCCCGGCCCGGTGTGATAGTCTCCCAACCCAGTGTGATAGTCTCCCGGCCCAGTGTGATAGTCTCCAGCCCAGTGTGATAGTCTCCAAGCCCAGTGTGATAGTCTCCCAACCCAGTGTGATAGTCTCCCAGCCCAGTGTAATAGTCTCCCAGCCCCGTGTGATAGTCTCCCAAACCAGTGTGATAGTCTCCCGGCCCAGTGTGATAGTCTCCAGCCCAGTGTGATAGTCTCCAAGCCCAGTGTGATAGTCTCCCAACCCAGTGTGATAGTCTCCCAACCCAGTGTGATAGTCTCCCAGCCCAGTGTAATAGTCTCCCAACCCAGTGTGATAGTCTCCCGGCCCAGTGTGATAGTCTCCAGCCCAGTGTGATAGTCTCCAAGCCCAGTGTGATAGTCTCCCAACCCAGTGTGATAGTCTCCCGGCCCAGTGTGATAGCCTCCCGGCCCAGTGTGATAGTCTCCAGCCCAGTGTGATAGTCTCCAAGCCCAGTGTGATAGTCTCCCAGCCCAGTGTGATAGTCTCCCGGCCCAGTGTGATACTCTCCCAGCCCAGTGTTATAGTCTCCCAGCCCAGTGTAATAGTCTCCCAACCCGGTGTGATAGTCTCCCAACACGGTGTGATAGTCTCCCGGCCCAGTGTGATAGTCTCCCAGCCCAGTGTGATAGTCTCCCGGCCCAGAGTGATAGTTTCCCAGCCCAGTGTGATAGTCTCCCAGCCCAGTGTGATAGTCTCCCGGCCCAGTGTGATAGTCTCCCGGCCCAGTGTGATAGTCTCCCAGCCCAGTGTGATAGTCTCCCAGCCCAGTGTGATAGTCACCTGCCCAGTGTGATAGTCTCACAACCAAGTGTGATAGTCTCCCGGCCCAGTGTGATAATCTCCCAGCCCAGTGTGATAGTCACCTGCCCAGTGTGATAGTCTCACAACCAAGTGTGATAGTCTCCCGGCCCAGTGTGATAATCTCCCAGCCCAGTGTGATAATCTCCCAGCCCAGTGTGATAATCTCCCAGCCCAGTGTGATAATCTCCCGGCCCAGTGTGATAGTCTCCCGGCCCAGTGTGATAGTCTCCTGCCCAGTGTGATAGTCTCCCAGCCCAGTGTGATAGTCTCCCGGCCCAGTGTGATAATCTCCCAGCCCAGTGTGATAATCTCCCAGCCCAGTGTGATAATCTCCCGGCCCAGTGTGATAGTCTCCCAGCCCAGTGTGATAGTCTCCTGCCCAGTGTGATAGTCTCCCAGCCCAGTGTGATAGTCTCCCGGCCCAGTGTGATAATCTCCCGGCCCAGTGTGATAGTCTCCCAGCCCAGTGTGATAGTCTCCTGCCAGGTGTGATAGTCTCCCAGCCCAGTGTGATAGTCTCCCAGCCCAGTGTGATAGTCTCCCGGCCCAGTGTGATAGTCTCCCAGCCCAGTGTGATAGTCTCCTGCCCAGTGTGATAGTCTCCCAGCCCAGTGTGATAGTCTCCCAGCCCAGTGTGATAGTCTCCCGGCCCAGTGTGATAGTCTCCCAGCCCAGTGTGATAGTCTCCTGCCAGGTGTGATAGTCTCCCAGCCCAGTGTGATAGTCTCCCAGCCCAGTGTGATAGTCTCCCGGCCCAGTGTGATAGTCTCCCAGCCCAGTGTGATAGTCTCCTGCCCAGTGTGATAGTCTCCCAACCCAGTGTGATAGTCTCCCGGCCCAGTGTGATAGTCTCCCAACCCAGTGTGATAGTCTCCCGGCCCAGTGTGATAGTCTCCCGGCCCAGTGTGATAGTCTCCCAGCCCAGTGTGATAGTCTCCCGGCCCAGTGTGATAGTCTCCTGCCCAGTGTGATAGTCTCCTGCCTAGTGTGATAATCTCCCGGCCCAGTGTGATAGTCTCCTGCCCAGTGTGATAGTCTCCCAGCCCAGCGTGATAGTCTCCTGCCAGGTGTGATAGTCTCCCAGCCCAGTGTGATAGTCACCTGCCCAGTGTGATAGTCTCACAACCAAGTGTGATAGTCTCCCGGCCCAGTGTGATAGTCTCCCAGCCCAGTGTGATAGTCACCTGCCCAGTGTGATAGTCTCACAACCAAGTGTGATAGTCTCCCGGCCCAGTGTGATAGTCACCTGCCCAGTGTGATAGTCTCACAACCAAGTGTGATAATCTCCCGGCCCAGTGTGATAGTCTCCCAGCCCAGTGTGATAGTCACCTGCCCAGTGTGATAGTCTCACAACGAAGTGTGATAGTCTCCCGGCCCAGTGTGATAGTCTCCCAGCCCAGTGTGATAGTCTCCCAGCCCAGTGTGATAGTCTCCTGCCCAGTGTGATAGTCTCCCGGCCCAGTGTGATAGTCTCCTGCCTAGTGTGATAATCTCCCGGCCCAGTGTGATAGACTCGCGGCCCAGTGTGATAGTCTCCTGCCCAGTGTGATAGTCTCCCAGCCCAGTGTGATAGTCTCCCGGCCCAGTGTGATAGCCTCCCAGCCCAGTGTGATAGACTCCCAGCCCAGTTTGATAATCTCCCAGCCCAGTGTGATAGTCTCCCGGCCCAGTGTGATAGTCTCCCAGCCCAGTGTGTTAGTCTCCCAGCCCAGTGTGAGAGTCTCCCAACCCAGTGTGATAGTCTCCCAGCCCAGTGTGATAGTCTCCCAACCCAGTGTGATAGTCTCCCAGCCCAGTGTAATAGTCTCCAAGCCCAGTGTGATAGTCTCCCAGCCCAGTGTGATAGTCTCCCAGCCCAGTGTAATAGTCTCCAAGCCCAGTGTGATAGTCTCCCAGCCCAGTGTGATAGTCTCCTGTCCAGTGTGATAGTCTCCCAGCCCAGCGTGATAGTCTCCCAGCCCAGTGTGATAGTCTCCTGTCCAGTGTGATAGTCTCCCAGCCCAGTGTGATAGTCTCCCGGCCCAGTGTGACAATCTCCAAGTCCAGTGTGATAGTTTCCCAGCCCAGTGTGATAGTCTCCCAACCCAGTGTGATAGTCTCCCAGGCCAGTGTGATAGTCTCCCAACCCAGTGGGAGAGTCTCCCAGGCCAGTGTGATAGTCTCCCAACCCGGTGTGATAGTCTCCCAACCCAGTGTGATAGTCTCCCAGCCCAGTGTGATAGTCTCCCAGCCCAGTGTGATAGTCTCCCAGGCCAGTGTGATAGTCTCCCAACCCGGTGTGATAGTCTCCCAACCCAGTGTGATAGTCTCCTGCCCAGTGTGATAGTCTCCCGGCCCAGTGTGAAAGTCTCCCAGCCCAGTGTGATAGTCTCCTGCCCAGTGTGATAGTCTCCCGGCCCAGTGTGATAGTCTCCTGCCCAGTGTGATAGTCTCCCGGCCCAGTGTGATAATCTCCCGGCCCAGTGTGATAGTCTCCCGGCCCAGTGTGAGAGTCACCTGCGCAGTGTGATAGTCTCCCGGCCCAGTGTGATAGTCTCCCAACCCAGTGTGATAGTCTCCAAGCCCAGTGTGATAGTCTCCCAACCCAGTGTGATAGTCTCCCAACCCAGTGTGATAGTCTCCCAGCCCAGTGTAATAGTCTCCCAGCCCAGTGTGATAGTCTCCCAACCCAGTGTGATAGTCTCCCGGCCCAGTGTGATAGTCTCCAGCCCAGTGTGATAGTCTCCAAGCCCAGTGTGATAGTCTCCCAACCCAGTGTAATAGTCTCCCAGCCCAGTGTAATAGTCTCCCAGCCCAATGTGATAGTCTCCCAACCCAGTGTGACAGTCTCCCAACCCAGTGTGATAGTCTCGCAACCCAGTGTTATAGTCTCCCAGGCCAGTGTGATAGTCTCCCAACCCGGTGTAATAGTCTCCCAACACGGTGGGATAGTCTCCCGGCCCAGTGTGATAGTCTCCCAGACCATTGTGATAGTCTCCCAGCCCAATGTTATAGTCTCCCAGCCCAGAGTGATAGTCTCCCAGCCCAGTGTGATAGTCTCCCAGCCCAGTGTGATAGTCTCCTGCCCAGTGTGATAATCTCCCGGCCCAGTGTGATAGTCTCCCGGCCCAGTGTGATAGTCTCCCAGCCCAGTGTGATAGTCTCCCAGCCCAGTGTGATAGTCTCCCAGCCCAGTGTGGTAGTCTCCTGCCCAGTGTGATAATCTCCCGGCCCAGTGTGATAGTCTCCCGGCCCAGTGTGATAGTCTCCCAGCCCAGTGTGATAGTCTCCCAGCCCAGTGTGATAGTCTCCCGACCCAGTGTGATAGTCTCCCAGCCCAGTGTGATAGTCTCCCGGCCCAGTGTGATAATCTCCCAGCCCAGTGTGATAGTCTCCCAGCCCAGTGTGATAGTCTCCCAGCCCAGTGTGATAGTCTCCCGACCCAGTGTGATAGTCTCCCAGCCCAGTGTGATAGTCTCCCGACCCAGTGTGATAGTCTCCCGACCCAGTGTGATAGTCTCCCGACCCAGTGTGATAGTCTCCTGCCCAGTGTGATAATCTCCCGGCCCAGTGTGATAGTCTCCCGGCCCAGTGTGATAGTCTCCCAACCCAGTGTGATAGTCTCCCGGCCCAGTGTGATAGTCTCCCAACCCAGTGTGATAGTCTCCCGGCCCAGTGTGATAGTCTCCCGGCCCAGTGTGATAGTCTCCTGCCCAGTGTGATAGTCTCCCAACCCGGTGTGATAGTCTCCCAACCCAGTGTGATAGTTTACTGGCCCAGTGTGATAGTCTCCAGCCCAGTGTGATAGTCTCCCAACCCAGTGTGATAGTCTCCCGGCCCAGTGTGATAGTCTCCCGGCCCAGTGTGATAGTCTCCTGCCCAGTGTGATAGTCTCCCAACCCAGTATGACAGTATCCCGGCCCAGTGTGATAGTCTCCCGGCCCAGTGTGATAGTCTCCAGCCCAGTGTGATAGTCTCCAAGCCCAGTGTGATAGTCTCCCAACCCAGTGTGATAGTCTCCCAACCCAGTGTGATAGTCTCCCAGCCCAGTGTAATAGTCTCCCAGCCCAGTGTAATAGTCTCCCAGCCCAGTGTGATAGCCTCCCAACCCAGTGTGACAGTCTCCAGCCCAGTGTGATAGTCTCCAAGCCCAGTGTGATAGTCTCCCAACCCAGTGTGATAGTCTCCCAACCCAGTGTTATAGCCTCCCAGCCCAGTGTAATAGTCTCCCAGCCCAGTGTAATAGTCTCCCAGCCCAGTGTGATAGTCTCGCAACACAGTGTTATAGTCTCCCAGGCCAGTGTCATAGTCTCCCGGCCCAGTGTGATAGTCTCCCAGCCCAGTGTGATAGTCTCCCAGCCCAGTGTGATAGTCTCCCGGCCCAGTGTGATAGTCTCCTGCCCAGTGTGATAATCTCCCGGCCGAGTGTGATAGTCTCCCAGCCCAGTGTGATAGTCTCCCAGCCCAGCGTGATAGTCTCCTGCCCAGTGTGATAGTCTCCCAACCAAGTGTGATAGTCTCGCAGCCCAGTGTGATAGTCTCCCAGCCCAGTGTGATAGTCTCCCAGCCCAGTGTGATTATCTCCTGCCCAGTGTGATAGTCACCTGCCCAGTGTGATAGTCTCCCGGCCCAGTGTGATAGTCTCCCGGCCCAGTGTGATAGTCTCTCGGCCCAGTGTGATAATCTCCCAGCCCAGTGTGATAGTCTCCCGGCCCAGTGTGACAATCTCCCAGCCCAGTGTGATAGTCTCCCTGCCCAGTGAGATAGTCTCCCAGCCCAGTGTGATAGTTTCCCGGCCCAGTGTGATAGTCTCCCAACCCAGTGTGATAGTCTCCCAGGCCAGTGTGATAGTCTCCCAACCCAGTAAGATAATCTCCCAGGCCAGTGTGACAGTCTCCCAGCCCAGTGTGATAGTCTCCCAACCCGGTGTGATAGTCTCCCAGCCCAGTGAGATAGTCTCCCGGCCCAGTGTGATAGTCTCCCAGCCCAGTCTGATAGTCTCCTGCCCAGTGTGATAGTCTCCCGGCCCAGTATGATAGTCTCCAGGCCCAGTGTGATAGTCTCCCAGCACAGTGTGATAGTCTCCTGCCCAGTGTGATAGTCTCCCGGCCCAGTGTGATAGTCTCCTGCCCAGTGTGATAGTCTCCCGGCCCAGTGTGATAGTCTCCCGGCCCAGTGTGATAGTCTCCCGGCCCAGTGTGATAGTCACCTGCCCAGTGTGATAGTCTCCCGGCCCAGTGTGATAGTCTCCCGGCCCAGAGTGATAGTCTCCCAGCCCAGTGAGATAGTCTCCCAGCCCAGTGTGATAGTCTCCCGGCCCAGTGTGATAGTCTCCCAGCCCAGTGTAATAGTCTCCCGGCCCAGTGTGATAGTCCCCTGCCCAGTGTGATAGTCTCCCGGCCCAGTGTGATGGTCTCCCAGCCCAGTGTGATAATCTCCCAGCCCAGTGTGATAGTCTCCCAACCCAGTGTGATAGTCTCCCAGCCCAGTGTAATAGTCTCCCGGCCCAGTGTGATAGTCTCCCGGCCCAGTGTGATAGTCTCCCAGCCCAGTGTGACAGTCTCCCGTCCCAGTGTGATAGTCTCCCAGCCCAGTGTGATAGTCTCCCAGGCCAGTGTGATAGTCTCCCAACCCAGTGTGATCGTCTCCCAGGCCAGTGTGATAGTCTCCCAACCCAGTGTGATAGTCTCCCAGCCCAGTGTGTTAGTCTCCCGGCCCAGTGTGACAATCTCCCAGCCCAGTGTGATAGTCTCCCAGCCCAGTGTGATAGTCTCCCAGCCCAGTGTGATAGTCTCCCAGCCCAGTGTGATAGTCTCCCAGCCCAGTGTGATCGTCTCCCGGCCCAGTGTGACAATCTCCCAGCCCAGTGTGATAGTCTCCCAGCCCAGTGTGATAGTCTCCCAACCCAGTGTGATAGTCTCCTAGGCCAGTGTGATAGTCTCCCAACCCAGTGTGATAGTCTCCCAGGCCAGTGTGATAGTCTCCCAACCCGGTGTGATAGTCTCCCAACCCAGTGTGATAGTCTCCCAGCCCAGTGTGATCGTCTCCCAGCCCAGTGTGATAGTCTCACAGCCCAGTGTGATAGTCTCCCGGCCCAGTGTGATAGTCTCCCAACCCAGTGTGATCGTCTCCCAGCCCAGTGTGATAGTCTCCCAGCCCAGTGTGATAGTCTCACAGCCCAGTGTGATAGTCTCCCAGCCCAGTGAGATAGTCTCCCAGCCCAGTGTGATAGTCTCCCGGCCCAGTGTGATAGTCTCCTGCCCATTGTGATAGTCTCCAAGCCCAGTGTGAAAGTCTCCCAGCCCAGTGTGATAGTCTCCTGCCCAGTGTGATAGTCTCCCGGCCCAGTGTGATAGTCTCCTGCCCAGTGTGATAGTCTCCCGGCCCAGTGTGATAGTCTCCCGGCCCAGTGTGATAGTCACCTGCCCAGTGTGATAGTCTCCCGGCCCGGTGTGACAATCTCCCAGCCCAGTGTGATAGTCTCCCTGCCCAGTGAGATAGTCTCCCAGCCCAGTGTGATAGTTTCCCGGCCCAGTGTGATAGTCTCCCAACCCAGTGTGATAGTCTCCCAGGCCAGTGTGATAGTCTCCCAACCCAGTAAGATAATCTCCCAGGCCAGTGTGACAGTCTCCCAGCCCAGTGTGATAGTCTCCCAACCCGGTGTGATAGTCTCCCAGCCCAGTGAGATAGTCTCCCGGCCCAGTGTGATAGTCTCCCAGCCCAGTCTGATAGTCTCCTGCCCAGTGTGATAGTCTCCCGGCCCAGTATGATAGTCTCCAGGCCCAGTGTGATAGTCTCCCAGCACAGTGTGATAGTCTCCTGCCCAGTGTGATAGTCTCCCGGCCCAGTGTGATAGTCTCCTGCCCAGTGTGATAGTCTCCCGGCCCAGTGTGATAGTCTCCCGGCCCAGTGTGATAGTCTCCCGGCCCAGTGTGATAGTCACCTGCCCAGTGTGATAGTCTCCCGGCCCAGTGTGATAGTCTCCCGGCCCAGAGTGATAGTCTCCCAGCCCAGTGAGATAGTCTCCCAGCCCAGTGTGATAGTCTCCCGGCCCAGTGTGATAGTCTCCCAGCCCAGTGTAATAGTCTCCCGGCCCAGTGTGATAGTCCCCTGCCCAGTGTGATAGTCTCCCGGCCCAGTGTGATGGTCTCCCAGCCCAGTGTGATAATCTCCCAGCCCAGTGTGATAGTCTCCCAACCCAGTGTGATAGTCTCCCAGCCCAGTGTAATAGTCTCCCGGCCCAGTGTGATAGTCTCCCGGCCCAGTGTGATAGTCTCCCAGCCCAGTGTGACAGTCTCCCGTCCCAGTGTGATAGTCTCCCAGCCCAGTGTGATAGTCTCCCAGGCCAGTGTGATAGTCTCCCAACCCAGTGTGATCGTCTCCCAGGCCAGTGTGATAGTCTCCCAACCCAGTGTGATAGTCTCCCAGCCCAGTGTGTTAGTCTCCCGGCCCAGTGTGACAATCTCCCAGCCCAGTGTGATAGTCTCCCAGCCCAGTGTGATAGTCTCCCAGCCCAGTGTGATAGTCTCCCAGCCCAGTGTGATAGTCTCCCAGCCCAGTGTGATCGTCTCCCGGCCCAGTGTGACAATCTCCCAGCCCAGTGTGATAGTCTCCCAGCCCAGTGTGATAGTCTCCCAACCCAGTGTGATAGTCTCCTAGGCCAGTGTGATAGTCTCCCAACCCAGTGTGATAGTCTCCCAGGCCAGTGTGATAGTCTCCCAACCCGGTGTGATAGTCTCCCAACCCAGTGTGATAGTCTCCCAGCCCAGTGTGATCGTCTCCCAGCCCAGTGTGATAGTCTCACAGCCCAGTGTGATAGTCTCCCGGCCCAGTGTGATAGTCTCCCAACCCAGTGTGATCGTCTCCCAGCCCAGTGTGATAGTCTCCCAGCCCAGTGTGATAGTCTCACAGCCCAGTGTGATAGTCTCCCAGCCCAGTGAGATAGTCTCCCAGCCCAGTGTGATAGTCTCCCGGCCCAGTGTGATAGTCTCCTGCCCATTGTGATAGTCTCCAAGCCCAGTGTGAAAGTCTCCCAGCCCAGTGTGATAGTCTCCTGCCCAGTGTGATAGTCTCCCGGCCCAGTGTGATAGTCTCCTGCCCAGTGTGATAGTCTCCCGGCCCAGTGTGATAGTCTCCCGGCCCAGTGTGATAGTCACCTGCCCAGTGTGATAGTCTCCCGGCCCGGTGTGATAGTCTCCCAACCCAGTGTGATAGTCTCCCGGCCCAGTGTGATAGTCTCCAGCCCAGTGTGATAGTCTCCAAGCCCAGTGTGATAGTCTCCCAACCCAGTGTGATAGTCTCCCAACCCAGTGTGATAGTCTCCCAGCCCAGTGTAATAGTCTCCCAGCCCCGTGTGATAGTCTCCCAAACCAGTGTGATAGTCTCCCGGCCCAGTGTGATAGTCTCCAGCCCAGTGTGATAGTCTCCAAGCCCAGTGTGATAGTCTCCCAACCCAGTGTGATAGTCTCCCAACCCAGTGTGATAGTCTCCCAGCCCAGTGTAATAGTCTCCCAACCCAGTGTGATAGTCTCCCGGCCCAGTGTGATAGTCTCCAAGCCCAGTGTGATAGTCTCCCAACCCAGTGTGATAGTCTCCCGGCCCAGTGTGATAGCCTCCCGGCCCAGTGTGATAGTCTCCAGCCCAGTGTGATAGTCTCCAAGCCCAGTGTGATAGTCTCCCAGCCCAGTGTGATAGTCTCCCGGCCCAGTGTGATACTCTCCCAGCCCAGTGTTATAGTCTCCCAGCCCAGTGTAATAGTCTCCCAACCCGGTGTGATAGTCTCCCAACACGGTGTGATAGTCTCCCGGCCCAGTGTGATAGTCTCCCAGCCCAGTGTGATAGTCTCCCGGCCCAGAGTGATAGTTTCCCAGCCCAGTGTGATAGTCTCCCAGCCCAGTGTGATAGTCTCCCGGCCCAGTGTGATAGTCTCCCGGCCCAGTGTGATAGTCTCCCAGCCCAGTGTGATAGTCTCCCAGCCCAGTGTGATAGTCACCTGCCCAGTGTGATAGTCTCACAACCAAGTGTGATAGTCTCCCGGCCCAGTGTGATAATCTCCCAGCCCAGTGTGATAGTCACCTGCCCAGTGTGATAGTCTCACAACCAAGTGTGATAGTCTCCCGGCCCAGTGTGATAATCTCCCAGCCCAGTGTGATAATCTCCCAGCCCAGTGTGATAATCTCCCAGCCCAGTGTGATAATCTCCCGGCCCAGTGTGATAGTCTCCCGGCCCAGTGTGATAGTCTCCTGCCCAGTGTGATAGTCTCCCAGCCCAGTGTGATAGTCTCCCGGCCCAGTGTGATAATCTCCCAGCCCAGTGTGATAATCTCCCAGCCCAGTGTGATAATCTCCCGGCCCAGTGTGATAGTCTCCCAGCCCAGTGTGATAGTCTCCTGCCCAGTGTGATAGTCTCCCAGCCCAGTGTGATAGTCTCCCGGCCCAGTGTGATAGTCTCCCAGCCCAGTGTGATAGTCTCCTGCCCAGTGTGATAATCTCCCGGCCCAGTGTGATAATCTCCCAGCCCAGTGTGATAATCTCCCGGCCCAGTGTGATAGTCTCCCGGCCCAGTGTGATAGTCTCCTGCCCAGTGTGATAGTCTCCCAGCCCAGTGTGATAGTCTCCCGGCCCAGTGTGATAATCTCCCAGCCCAGTGTGATAATCTCCCAGCCCAGTGTGATAATCTCCCGGCCCAGTGTGATAGTCTCCCAGCCCAGCGTGATAGTCTCCTGCCAGGTGTGATAGTCTCCCAGCCCAGTGTGATAGTCTCCCAGCCCAGTGTGATAGTCTCCCGGCCCAGTGTGATAGTCTCCCAGCCCAGTGTGATAGTCTCCTGCCCAGTGTGATAGTCTCCCAACCCAGTGTGATAGTCTCCCGGCCCAGTGTGATAGTCTCCCAACCCAGTGTGATAGTCTCCCGGCCCAGTGTGATAGTCTCCCGGCCCAGTGTGATAGTCTCCCAGCCCAGTGTGATAGTCTCCTGCCTAGTGTGATAATCTCCCGGCCCAGTGTGATAGTCTCCTGCCCAGTGTGATAGTCTCCTGCCTAGTGTGATAATCTCCCGGCCCAGTGTGATAGTCTCCCGGCCCAGTGTGATAGTCTCCTGCCCAGTGTGATAGTCTCCTGCCTAGTGTGATAATCTCCCGGCCCAGTGTGATAGTCTCCTGCCCAGTGTGATAGTCTCCCAGCCCAGCGTGATAGTCTCCTGCCAGGTGTGATAGTCTCCCAGCCCAGTGTGATAGTCACCTGCCCAGTGTGATAGTCTCACAACCAAGTGTGATAGTCTCCCGGCCCAGTGTGATAGTCTCCCAGCCCAGTGTGATAGTCACCTGCCCAGTGTGATAGTCTCACAACCAAGTGTGATAGTCTCCCGGCCCAGTGTGATAGTCACCTGCCCAGTGTGATAGTCTCACAACCAAGTGTGATAATCTCCCGGCCCAGTGTGATAGTCTCCCAGCCCAGTGTGATAGTCACCTGCCCAGTGTGATAGTCTCACAACCAAGTGTGATAGTCTCCCGGCCCAGTGTGATAGTCTCCCAGCCCAGTGTGATAGTCTCCCAGCCCAGTGTGATAGTCTCCTGCCCAGTGTGATAGTCTCCCGGCCCAGTGTGATAGTCTCCTGCCTAGTGTGATAATCTCCCGGCCCAGTGTGATAGACTCGCGGCCCAGTGTGATAGTCTCCTGCCCAGTGTGATAGTCTCCCAGCCCAGTGTGATAGTCTCCCGGCCCAGTGTGATAGCCTCCCAGCCCAGTGTGATAGACTCCCAGCCCAGTTTGATAATCTCCCAGCCCAGTGTGATAGTCTCCCGGCCCAGTGTGATAGTCTCCCAGCCCAGTGTGTTAGTCTCCCAGCCCAGTGTGAGAGTCTCCCAACCCAGTGTGATAGTCTCCCAGCCCAGTGTGATAGTCTCCCAACCCAGTGTGATAGTCTCCCAGCCCAGTGTAATAGTCTCCAAGCCCAGTGTGATAGTCTCCCAGCCCAGTGTGATAGTCTCCCAGCCCAGTGTAATAGTCTCCAAGCCCAGTGTGATAGTCTCCCAGCCCAGTGTGATAGTCTCCTGTCCAGTGTGATAGTCTCCCAGCCCAGCGTGATAGTCTCCCAGCCCAGTGTGATAGTCTCCTGTCCAGTGTGATAGTCTCCCAGCCCAGTGTGATAGTCTCCCGGCCCAGTGTGACAATCTCCAAGTCCAGTGTGATAGTTTCCCAGCCCAGTGTGATAGTCTCCCAACCCAGTGTGATAGTCTCCCAGGCCAGTGTGATAGTCTCCCAACCCAGTGTGAGAGTCTCCCAGGCCAGTGTGATAGTCTCCCAACCCGGTGTGATAGTCTCCCAACCCAGTGTGATAGTCTCCCAGCCCAGTGTGATAGTCTCCCAGCCCAGTGTGATAGTCTCCCAGGCCAGTGTGATAGTCTCCCAACCCGGTGTGATAGTCTCCCAACCCAGTGTGATAGTCTCCTGCCCAGTGTGATAGTCTCCCGGCCCAGTGTGAAAGTCTCCCAGCCCAGTGTGATAGTCTCCTGCCCAGTGTGATAGTCTCCCGGCCCAGTGTGATAGTCTCCTGCCCAGTGTGATAGTCTCCCGGCCCAGTGTGATAATCTCCCGGCCCAGTGTGATAGTCTCCCGGCCCAGTGTGAGAGTCACCTGCGCAGTGTGATAGTCTCCCGGCCCAGTGTGATAGTCTCCCAACCCAGTGTGATAGTCTCCAAGCCCAGTGTGATAGTCTCCCAACCCAGTGTGATAGTCTCCCAACCCAGTGTGATAGTCTCCCAGCCCAGTGTAATAGTCTCCCAGCCCAGTGTGATAGTCTCCCAACCCAGTGTGATAGTCTCCCGGCCCAGTGTGATAGTCTCCAGCCCAGTGTGATAGTCTCCAAGCCCAGTGTGATAGTCTCCCAACCCAGTGTAATAGTCTCCCAGCCCAGTGTAATAGTCTCCCAGCCCAATGTGATAGTCTCCCAACCCAGTGTGACAGTCTCCCAACCCAGTGTGATAGTCTCGCAACCCAGTGTTATAGTCTCCCAGGCCAGTGTGATAGTCTCCCAACCCGGTGTAATAGTCTCCCAACACGGTGGGATAGTCTCCCGGCCCAGTGTGATAGTCTCCCAGACCATTGTGATAGTCTCCCAGCCCAATGTTATAGTCTCCCAGCCCAGAGTGATAGTCTCCCAGCCCAGTGTGATAGTCTCCCAGCCCAGTGTGATAGTCTCCTGCCCAGTGTGATAATCTCCCGGCCCAGTGTGATAGTCTCCCGGCCCAGTGTGATAGTCTCCCAGCCCAGTGTGATAGTCTCCCAGCCCAGTGTGATAGTCTCCCAGCCCAGTGTGATAGTCTCCTGCCCAGTGTGATAATCTCCCGGCCCAGTGTGATAGTCTCCCGGCCCAGTGTGATAGTCTCCCAGCCCAGTGTGATAGTCTCCCAGCCCAGTGTGATAGTCTCCCGACCCAGTGTGATAGTCTCCCAGCCCAGTGTGATAGTCTCCCGGCCCAGTGTGATAATCTCCCAGCCCAGTGTGATAGTCTCCCAGCCCAGTGTGATAGTCTCCCAGCCCAGTGTGATAGTCTCCCGACCCAGTGTGATAGTCTCCCAGCCCAGTGTGATAGTCTCCCGACCCAGTGTGATAGTCTCCCGACCCAGTGTGATAGTCTCCCGACCCAGTGTGATAGTCTCCTGCCCAGTGTGATAATCTCCCGGCCCAGTGTGATAGTCTCCCGGCCCAGTGTGATAGTCTCCCAACCCAGTGTGATAGTCTCCCGGCCCAGTGTGATAGTCTCCCAACCCAGTGTGATAGTCTCCCGGCCCAGTGTGATAGTCTCCCAACCCAGTGTGATAGTCTCCCAACCCGGTGTGATAGTCTCGCAACACGGTGTGATAGTCTCGCAACACGGTGTGATAGTCTCCCGGCCCTGTGTGATAGTCTCCCGGCCCAGTGTGATAGTCTCCCAGCCCAGTGTGATAGTCTCCCAGCCCAGTGTGATAGTCTCCCGGCCCAGTGTGATAGTCTCCTGCCCAGTGTGATAGTCTCCCAACCCGGTGTGATAGTCTCGCAACACGGTGTGATAGTCTGCCGGCCCTGTGTGATAGTCTCCCAGCCCAGTGTGATAGTCTCCCAGCCCAGTGTGATAGTCTCCCGGCCCAGTGTGATAGTCTCCTGCCCAGTGTGATAGTCTCCCGGCCCAGTGTGATAGTCTCCTGCCCAGTGTGATAATCTCCCGGCCCAGTGTGATAGTCTCCCAGCCCAGTGTGATAGTCTCCCAGCACAGCGTGATAGTCGCCTGCCCAGTGTGATAGTCTCCCAGCGCAGTGTGATAGTCTCCCGGCCCAGTGTGATAGTCACCTGCCCAGTGTGATAGTCTCCCAACCCAGTGTGATAGTCTCCCAACCCAGTGTGATAGTCTCCCAACCCAGTGTGATAGTCTCCCGGCCCAGTGTGATAGTCTCCCAGCCCAGTGTGATAGTCTCCCAGCCCAGTGTGATAGTCTCCCAACCCAGTGTGATAGTCTCCCAACCCAGTGTGATAGTCTCCCAACCCAGTGTGATAGTCTCCCGGCCCAGTGTGATAGTCTCCCAGCCCAGTGTGATAGTCTCCCGGCCCAGTGTGATAATCTCCGGGCCCAGTGTGATAGTCTCCCAACCCAGTGTGATAGTCTCCCGGCCCAGTGTGATAGTCTCCCAGCCCAGTGTGATAGTCTCCCAGCCCAGTGTGATAGTCTCCCGGCCCAGTGTGATAGTCTCCCGCCCAGTCTGATAATCTCCCGGCCCAGTGTGATAGTCACCCGGCCTAGTGTGATAGTCTCCCGGCCCAGTGTGATAGTCTCCCAGCCCAGTGTGATAGTCTCCCTGCCCAGTGTGATAGTCTCCCGCCCAATGTGATAGTCTCCCGGCCCAGTGTGATAGTCTTCCGGCCCAGTGTGATAGTCTCCCAGGCCAGTGTGATAGTCTCCCGGCCCAGTGTGATAGTCTCCTGCCCAGTGTGATAGTCTCCCAGCCCAGTGTGATAGTCTCCCAACCCAGTGTGATAATCTCCCAGCCCAGTGTGATAGTCTCCCGGCCCAGTTTGATAGTCTCCCAGGCCAGTGTGATAGTCTCCCGGCCCAGTGTGATAGTCTCCTGCCCAGTGTGATAGTCTCCCAGCCCAGTGTGATAGTCTCCCAACCCAGTGTGATAATCTCCCAGCCCAGTGTGATAGTCTCCCGGCCCAGTGTGATAGTCTCCTGCCCAGTGTGATAGTCTCCCAGCCCAGTGTGATAGTCTCCCAACCCAGTGTGATAGTTTACTGGCCCAGTGTGATAGTCTCCCAACCCAGTGTGATAGTCTCCCAGGCCAGTGTGATAGTCTCCCAACCCAGTGTGATAGTCTCCCAGGCCAGTGTGATAGTCTCCCAACCCAGTGTGATAGTCTCCCAGCCCAGTGTAATAGTCTCGCAGCCCAGTGTGATAGTCTCCCAACCCAGTGTGACAGTCTCCCGGCCCAGTGTGATAGTCTCGCAACCCAGTGTTATAGTCTCCCAGGCCAGTGTGATAGTCTCCCAACCCGGTGTGATAGTCTCCCAACACGGTGTGATATTCTCCCGGCCCAGTGTGATAGTTTCCCAGCCCAGTGTGATAGTCTCCCAGCCCAGTGTGATAGTCTCCCGGCCCAGTGTGATAGTCTTCCAGCCCAGTGTGATAGTCTCCTGCGCAGTGTGATAATCTCCCGGCCCAGTGTGATAGTCTCCCAGCCCAGTGTGATAGTCTCCCAGCCCAGCGTGATAGTCTCCTGCCCAGTGTGATAGTCTCGCAACCCAGTGTTATAGTCTCCCAGGCCAGTGTGATAGTCTCCCAACACGGTGTGATAGTCTCCCAGCCCAGTGTGATAGTCTCCCGGCCCAGTGTGATAGTCTCCCAGCCCAGTGTGATAGTCTCCTGCCCAGTGTGATAATCTCCCGGCCCAGTGTGATAGTCTCCCAGCCCAGTGTGATAGTCTCCCAGCCCAGCGTGATAGTCTCCTGCCCAGTGTGAAAGTCTCCCAGCACAGTGTGATAGCCTCCCAGCCCAGTGTGATAGTCTCCTGCCCAGTGTGATAATCTCCCGGCCCAGTGTGATAGTCTCCCAGCCCAGTGTGATAGTCTCCCAGCCCAGCGTGATAGTCTCCTGCCCAGTGTGATAGTCTCCCAGCCCAGTGTGATAGTCTCCCGGCCCAGTGTGATAGTCTCCCAGCCCAGTGTGACAGTCTCCCGGCCCAGTGTGATAGTCTCCTGTCCAGTGTGATAGTCTCCCAGCCCAGCGTGATAGTCTCCCAGCCCAGTGTGATAGTCTCCCGCCCAGTCTGATAATCTCCCGGCCCAGTGTGATAGTCACCCGGCCCAGTGTGATAGTCACCCGGCCCAGTGTGATAGTTTCCCGGCACAGTATGATAGTCTCCCAACCCAGTGTGATAGTCTCCCAGCCCAGTGTGATAGTCTCCTGTCCAGTGTGATAGTCTCCCAGCCCAGCGTGATAGTCTCCCAGCCCAGTGTGATAGTCTCCTGTCCAGTGTGATAGTCTCCCAGCCCAGCGTGATAGTCTCCCTGCCCAGTGTGATCGTCTCCCGGCCCAGTGTGACAATCTCCCAGTCCAGTGTGATAGTTTCCCAGCCCAGTGTGATAGTCTCCCAACCCAGTGTGATAGTCTCCCAGGCCAGTGTGATAGTCTCCCAACCCAGTGTGAGAGTCTCCCAGGCCAGTGTGATAGTCTCCCAACCCGGTGTGATAGTCTCCCAACCCAGTGTGATAGTCTCCCAGCCCAGTGTGATAGTCTCCCAGCCCAGTGTAATAGTATCCCAGGCCAGTGTGATAGTCTCCCAACCCAGTGTGATAGTCTCCCAGGCCAGTGTGATAGTCTCCCAACCCGGTGTGATAGTCTCCCAACCCAGTGTGATAGTCTCCTGCCCAGTGTGATAGTCTCCCGGCCCAGTGTGAAAGTCTCCCAGCCCAGTGTGATAGTCTCCTGCCCAGTGTGATAGTCTCCCGGCCCAGTGTGATAGTCTCCTGCCCAGTGTGATAGTCTCCCGGCCCAGTGTGATAGTCTCCCGGCCCAGTGTGATAGTCTCCCGGCCCAGTGTGAGCGTCACCTGCGCAGTGTGATAGTCTCCCGGCCCAGTGTGATAGTCTCCCAACCCAGTGTGATAGTCTCCCAACCCAGTGTGATAGTCTCCCAACCAGGTGTGATAGTCTCCCAGCCCAGTGTAATAGTCTCCCAGCCCAGTGTGATAGTCTCCCAACCCAGTGTGATAGTCTCCCAGCCCAGTGTAATAGTCTCCCAGCCCAGTGTGATAGTCTCCCAACCCAGTGTGATAGTCTCCCAACCCAGTGTGATAGTCTCCCGGCCCAGTGTGATAGTCTCCAGCCCAGTGTGATAGTCTCCAAGCCCAGTGTGATAGTCTCCCGGCCCAGTGTGATAGTCTCCAAGCCCAGTGTGATAGTCTCCCAACCCAGTGTGATAGTCTCCCAACCCAGTGTGATAGTCTCCCAGCCCAGTGTAATAGTCTCCCAGCCCAGTGTGATAGTCTCCCAACCCAGTGTGATAGTCTCCCAACCCAGTGTGATAGTCTCCCGGCCCAGTGTGATAGTCTCCAGCCCAGTGTGATAGTCTCCCAACCCAGTGTGACAGTCTCCCGGCCCAGTGTGATAGTCTCGCAACCCAGTGTTATAGTCTCCTGTCCAGTGTGATAGTCTCCCAGCCCAGCGTGATAGTCTCCCAGCCCAGTGTGATAGTCTCCTGTCCAGTGTGATAGTCTCCCGGCCCAGTGTGACAATCTCCCAGTCCAGTGTGATAGTTTCCCAACCCAGTGTGATAGTCTCCCAACCCAGTGTGATAGTCTCCCAGCCCAGTGTAATAGTCTCCCAGCCCAGTGTGATAGACTCCCAACCCAGTGTGATAGTCTCCCAACCCAGTGTGATAGTCTCCCGGCCCAGTGTAATAGTCTCCAGCCCAGTGTGATAGTCTCCCAACCCAGTGTGACAGTCTCCCGGCCCAGTGTGATAGTCTCGCAACCCAGTGTTATAGTCTCCTGTCCAGTGTGATAGTCTCCCAGCCCAGCGTGATAGTCTCCCAGCCCAGTGTGATAGTCTCCCTGCCCAGTGTGATCGTCTCCCGGCCCAGTGTGACAATCTCCCAGTCCAGTGTGATAGTTTCCCAGCCCAGTGTGATAGTCTCCCAGCCCAGTGTGATAGTCTCCCAGCCCAGTGTAATAGTATCCCAGGCCAGTGTGATAGTCTCCCAACCCAGTGTGATAGTCTCCCAGGCCAGTGTGATAGTCTCCCAACCCGGTGTGATAGTCTCCCAACCCAGTGTGATAGTCTCCTGCCCAGTGTGATAGTCTCCCGGCCCAGTGTGAAAGTCTACCAGCCCAGTGTGATAGTCTCCTGCCCAGTGTGATAGTCTCCCGGCCCAGTGTGATAGTCTCCTGCCCAGTGTGATAGTCTCCCGGCCCAGTGTGATAGTCTCCCGGCCCAGTGTGATAGTCTCCCGGCCCAGTGTGAGAGTCACCTGCGCAGTGTGATAGTCTCCCGGCCCAGTGTGATAGTCTCCCAACCCAGTGTGATAGTCTCCCAACCCAGTGTGATAGTCTCCCAACCAGGTGTGATAGTCTCCCAGCCCAGTGTAATAGTCTCCCAGCCCAGTGTGATAGTTTCCCAACCCAGTGTGATAGTCTCCCAGCCCAGTGTAATAGTCTCCCAGCCCAGTGTGATAGTCTCCCAACCCAGTGTGATAGTCTCCCAACCCAGTGTGATAGTCTCCCGGCCCAGTGTGATAGTCTCCAGCCCAGTGTGATAGTCTCCAAGCCCAGTGTGATAGTCTCCCGGCCCAGTGTGATAGTCTCCAAGCCCAGTGTGATAGTCTCCCAACCCAGTGTGATAGTTCCCTACCCAGTGTGATAGTCTCCCAGCCCAGTGTAATAGTCTCCCAGCCCAGTGTGATAGTCTCCCAACCCAGTGTGATAGTCTCACAACCCAGTGTGATAGTCTCCCGGCCCAGTGTGATAGTCTCCAGCCCAGTGTGATAGTCTCCAAGCCCAGTGTGATAGTCTCCCAACCCAGTGTAATAGTCTCCCAGCCCAGTGTAATAGTCTCCCAGCCCAGTGTGATAGTCTCCCAACCCAGTGTGACAGTCTCCCGGCCCAGTGTGATAGTCTCGCAACCCAGTGTTATAGTCTCCCAGGCCAGTGTGATAGTCTCCCAACCCAGTGTGATAGTCTCCCAGGCCAGTGTGATAGTCTCCCAACCCAGTGTGAGAGTCTCCCAGGCCAGTGTGATAGTCTCCCAACCCGGTGTGATAGTCTCCCAACCCAGTGTGATAGTCTCCCAGCCCAGTGTGATAGTCTCCCAGCCCAGTGTAATAGTATCCCAGGCCAGTGTGATAGTCTCCCAACCCAGTGTGATAGTCTCCCAGGCCAGTGTGATAGTCTCCCAACCCGGTGTGATAGTCTCCCAACCCAGTGTGATAGTCTCCTGCCCAGTGTGATAGTCTCCCGGCCCAGTGTGAAAGTCTCCCAGCCCAGTGTGATAGTCTCCTGCCCAGTGTGATAGTCTCCCGGCCCAGTGTGATAGTCTCCTGCCCAGTGTGATAGTCTCCCGGCCCAGTGTGATAGTCTCCCGGCCCAGTGTGATAGTCTCCCGGCCCAGTGTGAGCGTCACCTGCGCAGTGTGATAGTCTCCCGGCCCAGTGTGATAGTCTCCCAACCCAGTGTGATAGTCTCCCAACCCAGTGTGATAGTCTCCCAACCAGGTGTGATAGTCTCCCAGCCCAGTGTAATAGTCTCCCAGCCCAGTGTGATAGTCTCCCAACCCAGTGTGATAGTCTCCCAGCCCAGTGTAATAGTCTCCCAGCCCAGTGTGATAGTCTCCCAACCCAGTGTGATAGTCTCCCAACCCAGTGTGATAGTCTCCCGGCCCAGTGTGATAGTCTCCAGCCCAGTGTGATAGTCTCCAAGCCCAGTGTGATAGTCTCCCGGCCCAGTGTGATAGTCTCCAAGCCCAGTGTGATAGTCTCCCAACCCAGTGTGATAGTCTCCCAACCCAGTGTGATAGTCTCCCAGCCCAGTGTAATAGTCTCCCAGCCCAGTGTGATAGTCTCCCAACCCAGTGTGATAGTCTCCCAACCCAGTGTGATAGTCTCCCGGCCCAGTGTGATAGTCTCCAGCCCAGTGTGATAGTCTCCCAACCCAGTGTGACAGTCTCCCGGCCCAGTGTGATAGTCTCGCAACCCAGTGTTATAGTCTCCTGTCCAGTGTGATAGTCTCCCAGCCCAGCGTGATAGTCTCCCAGCCCAGTGTGATAGTCTCCTGTCCAGTGTGATAGTCTCCCGGCCAAGTGTGACAATCTCCCAGTCCAGTGTGATAGTTTCCCAACCCAGTGTGATAGTCTCCCAACCCAGTGTGATAGTCTCCCAGCCCAGTGTAATAGTCTCCCAGCCCAGTGTGATAGTCTCCCAACCCAGTGTGATAGTCTCCCAACCCAGTGTGATAGTCTCCCGGCCCAGTGTAATAGTCTCCAGCCCAGTGTGATAGTCTCCCAACCCAGTGTGACAGTCTCCCGGCCCAGTGTGATAGTCTCGCAACCCAGTGTTATAGTCTCCTGTCCAGTGTGATAGTCTCCCAGCCCAGCGTGATAGTCTCCCAGCCCAGTGTGATAGTCTCCCTGCCCAGTGTGATCGTCTCCCGGCCCAGTGTGACAATCTCCCAGTCCAGTGTGATAGTTTCCCAGCCCAGTGTGATAGTCTCCCAACCCAGTGTGATAGTCTCCCAGGCCAGTGTGATAGTCTCCCAACCCAGTGTGAGAGTCTCCCAGGCCAGTGTGATAGTCTCCCAACCCGGTGTGATAGTCTCCCAACCCAGTGTGATAGTCTCCCAGCCCAGTGTGATAGTCTCCCAGCCCAGTGTAATAGTATCCCAGGCCAGTGTGATAGTCTCCCAACCCAGTGTGATAGTCTCCCAGGCCAGTGTGATAGTCTCCCAACCCGGTGTGATAGTCTCCCAACCCAGTGTGATAGTCTCCTGCCCAGTGTGATAGTCTCCCGGCCCAGTGTGAAAGTCTACCAGCCCAGTGTGATAGTCTCCTGCCCAGTGTGATAGTCTCCCGGCCCAGTGTGATAGTCTCCTGCCCAGTGTGATAGTCTCCCGGCCCAGTGTGATAGTCTCCCGGCCCAGTGTGATAGTCTCCCGGCCCAGTGTGAGAGTCACCTGCGCAGTGTGATAGTCTCCCGGCCCAGTGTGATAGTCTCCCAACCCAGTGTGATAGTCTCCCAACCCAGTGTGATAGTCTCCCAACCAGGTGTGATAGTCTCCCAGCCCAGTGTAATAGTCTCCCAGCCCAGTGTGATAGTTTCCCAACCCAGTGTGATAGTCTCCCAGCCCAGTGTAATAGTCTCCCAGCCCAGTGTGATAGTCTCCCAACCCAGTGTGATAGTCTCCCAACCCAGTGTGATAGTCTCCCGGCCCAGTGTGATAGTCTCCAGCCCAGTGTGATAGTCTCCAAGCCCAGTGTGATAGTCTCCCGGCCCAGTGTGATAGTCTCCAAGCCCAGTGTGATAGTCTCCCAACCCAGTGTGATAGTTCCCTACCCAGTGTGATAGTCTCCCAGCCCAGTGTAATAGTCTCCCAGCCCAGTGTGATAGTCTCCCAACCCAGTGTGATAGTCTCACAACCCAGTGTGATAGTCTCCCGGCCCAGTGTGATAGTCTCCAGCCCAGTGTGATAGTCTCCAAGCCCAGTGTGATAGTCTCCCAACCCAGTGTAATAGTCTCCCAGCCCAGTGTAATAGTCTCCCAGCCCAGTGTGATAGTCTCCCAACCCAGTGTGACAGTCTCCCGGCCCAGTGTGATAGTCTCGCAACCCAGTGTTATAGTCTCCCAGGCCAGTGTGATAGTCTCCCAACCCGGTGTAATAGTCTCCCAACACGGTGTGATAGTCTCCCGGCCCAGTGTGATAGTCTCCCAGCCCAGTGTGATAGTCTCCCAGCCCAATGTTATATTCTCCCGGCCCAGAGTGATAGTCTCCCAGCCCAGTGTGATAGTCTCCTGCCCAGTGTGATAATCTCCCGGTCCAGTGTGATAGTCTCCCAGCCCAGTGTGATAGTCTCCCAGCCCAGCGTGATAGTCTCCTGCCCAGTGTGATAGTCTCCCAGCCCAGTGTTATAGTCTCCCAGGCCAGTGTGATAGTCTCCCAGCCCAGTGTGATAGTCTCCCGGCCCAGTGTGATAGTCTCCCTGCCCAGTGTGATAGTCTCCTGCCCAGTGTGATAATCTCCCGGCCCAGTGTGATAGTCTCCCAGCCCAGTGTGATAGTCTCCCAGCCCAGCGTGATAGTCGCCTGCACAGTGTGATAGTCTCCCAGCCCAGTGTGATAGTATCCCGGCCCAGTGTGATAGTCACCTGCCCAGTGTGATAGTCTCCAAGCCCAGTGTGATAGTCTCCCGGCCCAGTGTGATAGTCTCCCAGCCCAGTGTGATAGTATCCCGGCCCAGTGTGATAGTCACCTGCCCAGTGTGATAGTCTCCAAGCCCAGTGTGATAGTCTCCCGGCCCAGTGTGATAGTCTCCAAGCCCAGTGTGATAGTCTCCCAACCCAGTGAGATAGTCTCCCAACCCAGTGTGATAGTCTCCCAGCCCAGTGTAATAGTCTCCCAGCCCAGTGTGATAGTCTCCCAACCCAGTGTGATAGTCTCCCAACCCAGTGTGATAGTCTCCCGGCCCAGTGTGATAGTCTCCAGCCCAGTGTGATAGTCTCCAAGCCCAGTGTGATAGTCTCCCAACCCAGTGTGACAGTCTCCCGGCCCAGTGTGATAGTCTCGCAACCCAGTGTTATAGTCTCCCAGGCCAGTGTGATAGTCTCCCAACCCGGTGTAATAGTCTCCCAACACGGTGTGATAGTCTCCCGGCCCAGTGTGATAGTCTCCCGGCCCAGAGTGATAGTCTCCCAGCCCAGTGTGATAGTCTCCTGCCCAGTGTGATAATCTCCCGGTCCAGTGTGATAGTCTCCCAGCCCAGTGTGATAGTCTCCCAGCCCAGCGTGATAGTCTCCTGCCCAGTGTGATAGTCTCCCAGCCCAGTGTTATAGTCTCCCAGGCCAGTGTGATAGTCTCCCAACCCGGTGTGATAGTCTCGCAACACGGTGTGATAGTCTCCCGGCCCTGTGTGATAGTCTCCCAGCCCAGTGTGATAGTCTCCCAGCCCAGTGTGATAGTCTCCCGGCCCAGTGTGATAGTCTCCCAGCCCAGTGTGATAGTCTCCTGCCCAGTGTGATAATCTCCCGGCCCAGTGTGATAGTCTCCCAGCCCAGTGTGATAGTCTCCCAGCCCAGCGTGATAGTCGCCTGCCCAGTGTGATAGTCTCCCAGCCCAGTGTGATAGTCTCCCGGCCCAGTGTGATAGTCACCTGCCCAGTGTGATAGTCTCCCAAACAAGTGTGATAGTCTCCCGGCCCAGTGTGATAGTCTCCCAGCCCAGTGTGATAGTCTCCTGCCCAGTGTGATAGTCTCCTGCCCAGTGTGATAATCTCCCGGCCCAGTGAGATAGTCTCCCGGCCCAGTGTGATAGTCTACCAGCCCAGTGTGATAATCTCCCGGCCCAGTGTGATAGTCTCCCAACCCAGTGTGATAGTCTCCCGGCCCAGTGTGATAGTCTCCCAGCCCAGTGTGATAGTCTCCCAGCCCAGTGTGATAGTCTCCCGGCCCAGTGTGATAGTCTCCCGCCCAGTCTGATAATCTCCCGGCCCAGTGTGATAGTCACCCGGCCCAGTGTGATAGTCTCCCGGCCCAGTGTGATAGTCTCCCAGCCCAGTGTGATAGTCTCCCTGCCCAGTGTGATAGTCTCCCGCCCAATGTGATAGTCTCCCGGCCCAGTGTGATAGTCTTCCGGCCCAGTGTGATAGTCTCCCAGCCCAGTGTGATCGTCCCCCAGCCCAGTGTGATAGTCTCCCGGCCCAGTGTGACAAACTCCCAGCCCAGTGTGATAGTCTCCCAGCCCAGTGTGATAGTCTCCCAACCCAGTGTGATAGTTTACTGGCCCAGTGTGATAGTCTCCCAACCCAGTGTGATAGTCTCCCAGGCCAGTGTGATAGTCTCCCGGCCCAGTGTGATAGTCACCTGCCCAGTGTGATAGTCTCCCGGCCCAGTGTGATAGTCTCCCAGCCCAGTGTGATAGTCTCCCGGCCCAGTGTGATAGTCTCCCAGCCCAGTGTGATAGTCTCCCAACCCAGTGTGATAGTTTACTGGCCCAGTGTGATAGTCTCCCAACCCAGTGTGATAGTCTCCCAGCCCAGTGTGATAGTCTCCCAACCCAGTGTGATAGTCTCCCAGGCCAGTGTGATAGTCTCCCAACCCAGTGTGATAGTCTCCCAGCCCAGTGTAATAGTCTCGCAGCCCAGTGTGATAGTCTCCCAACCCAGTGTGACAGTCTCCCGGCCCAGTGTGATAGTCTCGCAACCCAGTGTTATAGTCTCCCAGGCCAGTGTGATAGTCTCCCAACCCGGTGTGATAGTCTCCCAACACGGTGTGATATTCTCCCGGCCCAGTGTGATAGTTTCCCAGCCCAGTGTGATAGTCTCCCAGCCCAGTGTGATAGTCTCCCGGCCCAGTGTGATAGTCTCCCAGCCCAGTGTGATAGTCTCCTGCCCAGTGTGATAATCTCCCGGCCCAGTGTGATAGTCTCCCAGCCCAGCGTGACAGTCTCCTGCCCAGTGTGATAGTCTCCCAGCACAGTGTGATAGCCTCCCAGCCCAGTGTGATAGTCTCCTGCCCAGTGTGATAATCACCCGGCCCAGTGTGATAATCTCCCGGCCCAGTGTGATAGTCACCCGGCCCAGTGTGATAGTCACCCGGCCCAGTGTGATAGTTTCCCGGCACAGTATGATAGTCTCCCAACCCAGTGTGATAGTCTCCCAGCCCAGTGTGATAGTCTCCTGTCCAGTGTGATAGTCTCCCAGCCCAGCGTGATAGTCTCCCAGCCCAGTGTGATAGTCTCCTGTCCAGTGTGATAGTCTCCCAGCCCAGCGTGATAGTCTCCCAGCCCAGTGTGATAGTCTCCCGGCCCAGTGTGACAATCTCCCAGTCCAGTGTGATAGTTTCCCAGCCCAGTGTGATAGTCTCCCAACCCAGTGTGATAGTCTCCCAGGCCAGTGTGATAGTCTCCCAACCCAGTGTGAGAGTCTCCCAGGCCAGTGTGATAGTCTCCCAACCCGGTGTGATAGTCTCCCAACCCAGTGTGATAGTCTCCCAGCCCAGTGTGATAGTCTCCCAGCCCAGTGTGATAGTATCCCAGGCCAGTGTGATAGTCTCCCAACCCAGTGTGATAGTCTCCCAGGCCAGTGTGATAGTCTCCCGGCCCAGTGTGTTAGTCTCCCGGCTCAGTGTGATAGTCTCCCAACCCGGTGTGATAGTCTCCCAACCCAGTGTGATAGTCTCCTGCCCAGTGTGATAGTCTCCCGGCCCAGTGTGATAGTCTCCCGGCCCAGTGTGATAGTCTCCTGCCCAGTGTGATAGTCTCCCGGCCCAGTGTGATAGTCTCCCGGCCCAGTGTGATAGTCTCCCAACCCAGTGTGATCGTCTCCCGGCCCAGTGTGATAGTCTCCAGCCCAGTGTGATAGTCTCCCAGCCCAGTGTGATAGTCTCCCAGCCCATTGTGTTAGTCTCCCAGCCCAGTGTGATAGTCTCCCAACCCAGTGTGATAGTCTCCCAGCCCAGTGTGATAGTCTCCCAACCCAGTGTGATAGTCTCCCAGCCCAGTGTAATAGTCTCCAAGCCCAGTGTGATCGTCTCCCAACCCAGTGTGATAGTCTCCCAACCCAGTGTGATAGTCTCCCAGCCCAGTGTAATAGTCTCCCAGCCCAGTGTGATAGTCTCCCAGCCCAGTGTGATAGTCTCCCAACCCAGTGTGATAGTCTCCTAGCCCAGTGTGATAGTCTCCCGGCCCAATGTGATAGTCTCCCAGCCCAGTGTGTTAGTCTCCCAGCCCAGTGTGATAGTCTCCCAACCCAGTGTGATAGTCTCCCAGCCCAGTGTGATAGTCTCCCAACCCAGTGTGATAGTCTCCCAGCCCAGTGTAATCGTCTCCAAGCCCAGTGTGATAGTCTCCCAACCCAGTGTGATAGTCTCCCAACCCAGTGTGATAGTCTCCCAACCCAGTGTGACAGTCTCCCGGCCCAGTGTGATAGTCTCGCAACCCAGTGTTATAGTCTCCCAGGCCAGCGTGATAGTCTCCCAACCCGGTGTGATAGTCTCCCAACACGGTGTGATAATCTCCCGGCCCTGTGTGATAGTCTCCCAGCCCAGTGTGATAGTCTCCCAGCCCAGTGTGATAGTCTCCCGGCCCAGTGTGATAGTCTCCTGCGCAGTGTGATAATCTCCCGGCCCAGTGTGATAGTCTCCCAGCCCAGTGTGATAGTCTCCCAGCCCAGTGTGATAGTCACCTGCCCAGTGTGATAGTCTCCCAACCAAGTGTGATAGTCTCCCGTCCCAGTGTGATAATCTCCCAACCCAGTGTGATAGTCTCCTGCCCAGTGTGATAGTCTCCCGGCCCAGTGTGATAGTCTCCCGGCCCAGTGTGATAGTCTCCTGCCCAGTGTGATAGTCTCCCGGCCCAGTGTGATAGTCTCCTGCCCAGTGTGATAGTCTCCCGGCCCAGTGTGATAGTCTCCCGGCCCAGTGTGAGAGTCACCTGCGCAGTGTGATAGTCTCCCGGCCCAGTGTGATAGTCTCCCAACCCAGTGTGATAGTCTCCCGGCCCAGTGTGATAGTCTCCAGCCCAGTGTGATAGTCTCCAAGCCCAGTGTGATAGTCTCCCAGCCCAGTGTGTTAGTCTCCCGGCCCAGTGTGATAGTCTCCCAGCCCAGTGTGTTAGTCTCCCAGCCCAGTGTGATAGTCTCCCAACCCAGTGTGATAGTCTCCTAGCCCAGTGTGATAGTCTCCCAACCCAGTGTGATAGTCTCCCAGCCCAGTGTGACAGTCTCCCGGCCCAGTGTGATAGTCTCGCAACCCAGTGTTATAGTCTCCCAGGCCAGCGTGATAGTCTCCCAACCCGGTGTGATAGTCTCCCAACACGGTGTGATAATCTCCCGGCCCTGTGTGATAGTCTCCCAGCCCAGTGTGATAGTCTCCCAGCCCAGTGTGATAGTCTCCCGGCCCAGTGTGATAGTCTCCCAGCCCAGTGTGATAGTCTCCCAGCCCAGTGTGATAGTCTCCCAGCCCAGCGTGATAGTCTCCTGCCCAGAGTGATAGTCTCCCAGCCCAGTGTGATAGTCACCTGCCCAGTGTGATAGTCTCCCAACCAAGTGTGATAGTCTCCCGGCCCAGTGTGATAATTTCCCAGCCCAGTGTGATAGTCTCCCAGCCCAGTGTGATAGTCTCCCAACCCAGTGTGATAGTCTCCCGGGCCAGTGTGATAGTCTCCTGCCCAGTTTGATAGTCTCCTGCCCAGTGTGATAATCTCCCAGCCCAGTGTGATAATCTCCCGGCCCAGTGAGATAGTCTCCCGGCCCATTGTGATAGTCTCCCAGCCCAGTGTGATAGTCTCCCAACCCAGTGTGATAGTCTCCCGGCCAAGTGTGATAGTCTCCTGCCCAGTGTGATAGTCTCCTGCCCAGTGTGATAATCTCCCGGCCCAGTGAGATAGTCTCCCGGCCCATTGTGATAGTCTCCCAGCCCAGTGTGATAATCTCCCGGCCCAGTGTGATAGTCTCCCAACCCAGTGTGATAGTCTCCCGGCCCAGTGTGATAGTCTCCCAGCCCAGTGTGATAGTCTCCCAGCCCAGTGTGATAGTCTCCCGGCCCAGTGTGATAGTCTCCCAGCCCAGTGTGATAGTCTCCCAACCCAGTGTGATAGTCTCCCAGCCCAGTGTGATAGTCTCCCGGCCCAGTGTGATAGTCTCCCAGCCCAGTGTGATAGTCTCCCAGCCCAGTGTGATAGTCTCCTGGCCCAGTGTGATAGTCTCCCGCCCAGTCTGATAATCTCCCGGCCCAGTGTGACAGTCACCCGGCCCAGTGTGATAGTCTCCCGGCCCAGTGTGATAGTCTCCCAGCCCAGTGTGATAGTCTCCCGGCCCAGTGTGATCGTCTCCCGCCCAATGTGATAGTCTCCCGGCCCAGTGTGATAGTCTTCCGGCCCAGTGTGATAGTCTCCCAGCCCAGTGTGATAGTCTCCCAGCCCAGTGTGATAGTCTCCCGGCCCAGTGTGACAATCTCCCAGCCCAGTGTGATAGTCTCCCAGCCCAGTGTGATAGTCTCCCGGCCCAGTGAGATAGTTTACTGGCCCAGTGTGATAGTCTCCCAACCCAGTGTGATAGTCTCCCAACCCAGTGTGATAGTCTCCCAACCCAGTGTGATAGTCTCCCAGGCCAGTGTGATAGTCTCCCAACCCAGTGTGATAGTCTCCCAGGCCAGTATGATAGTCTCCCAACCCAGTGTGATAGTCTCCCAGCCCAGTATGATAGCCTCCCGGCCCAGTGTGACAATCTCCCAGCCCAGTGTGATAGTCTCCCGGCCCAGTGTGACAATCTCCCAGCCCAGTGTGATAGTTTCCCGGCCCAGTGTGATAGTCTCCCAACCCAGTGTGATAGTCTCCCAGGCCAGTGTGATAGTCTCCCAACCCAGTGTGATAGTCTCCCAGGCCATTGTGATAGTCTCCAAACCCGGTGTGATAGTCTCCCAACCCAGTGTGATAGTCTCCCAGCCCAGTGTAATAGTCTCCCAGCCCAGTGTGTTAGTCTCCCAGGAAAGTGTGATCGTCTCCCAACCAAGTGTGATAGTCTCCCAGCCCAGTGTGATAGTCTCCCAACCCAGTGTGATAGTCTCCCAACCCGGTGTGATAGTCTCCCGGCCCAGTGTGATAGTCTCCTGCCCAGTGTGATAGTCTCCCGGCCCAGTGTGATAGTCTCCTGCCCAGTGTGATAGTCTCCCGGCCCAGTGTGATAGTCTCCCGGCCCAGTGTGATAGGCACCTGCCCAGTGTGATAGTCTCCCGGCCCAGTGTGATTGTCTCCCAACCCAGTGTGATAGTCTCCCGGCCCAGTGTGACAGTCTCCAAGCCCAGTGTGATAGTCTCCCAACCCAGTGTGATAGTCTCCCAACCCAGTGTGATAGTCTCCCAGCCCAGTGAAATAGTCTCCCAGCCCAGTGTGATAGTCTCCCAGCCCAGTGTGATAGTCTCCCGGCCCAGTGTGATAGTCTCCAGCCCAGTGTGATAGTCTCCCAGCCCAGTGTGATAGTCTCCCAGCCCAGTGTGATAGTCTCCCAACCCAGTGTGACAGTCTCCCGGCCCAGTGTGATAGTCTTGCAACCCAGTGTGATAGTCTCCCAACCCAGTGTGATAGTCTCCCAACCCAGTGTGACAGTCTCCCGGCCCAGTGTGATAGTCTCGCAACCAAGTGTTATCGTCTCCCAGGCCAGTGTGATAGTCTCCCAACCCAGTGTGACAGTCTCCCGGCCCAGTGTGATAGTCTCGCAACCCAGTGTTATAGTCTCCCAGCCCAGTGTGATAGTCTCCCAACACGGTGTGATAGTCTCCCGGCCCAGTGTGATAGTCTCCCAGCCCAGTGTGATAGTCTCCCAGCCCAGTGTGATAATCTCCCGGCCCAGTGTGATAGTCTCCCAGCCCAGTGTGATAGTCTCCCAGCCCAGTGTGATAGTCTCCCGGCCCAGTGTGATAGTCACCTGCCCAGTGTGATAGTCTCCCAACCAAGTGTGATAGTCTCCCAGCCCAGTGTGATAGTCTCACAACCAAGTGTGATAGTCTCCCGGCCCAGTGTGATAATCTCCCAGCCCAGTGTGATAGTCTCCCAGCCCAGTGTGATAGTCTCCCAGCCCAGTGTGATAGTCTCCTGCCCAGTGTGATAGTCTCCCAGCCCAGTGTGATAGTCTCCTGCCCAGTGTGATAGTCTCCTGCCCAGTGTGATAGTCTCCCGGCCCAGTGTGAGAGACTCGCGGCCCAGTGTGATAGTCTCCTGCCCAGTGTGATAGTCTCCCGGCCCAGTGTGATAGTCTCCCAGCCCAGTTTGATAATCTTCCAGCCCAGTGTGATAGTCTCCCGGCCCAGTGTGATAGTCTCCCAGCCCAGTGTGTTAGTCTCCCAGCCCAGTGTGATAGTCTCCCAACCCAGTGTGATAGTCTCCCAGCCCAGTGTGATAGTCTCCCAACCCAGTGTGATAGTCTCCCAGCCCAGTGTAATAGTCTCCAAGCCCAGTGTGATAGTCTCCCAACCCAGTGTGATAGTCTCCCAACCCAGTGTGATAGTCTCCCAGCCCAGTGTAATAGTCTCCCAGCCCAGTGTGATAGTCTCCCAACCCAGTGTGACAGTCTCCCGGCCCAGTGTGATAGTCTCCCAACCCAGTGTGATAGTCTCCCGGCCCAGTGTGATAGTCTCCCAGCCCAGTGTGATAGTCTCCCAACCCAGTGTGATAGTCTCCCAGCCCAGTGTGATAGTCTCCCGGTCTAGTGTGATAGTCTCCCGCCCAGTCTGATAATCTCCCGGCCCAGTGTGATAGTCACCCGGCCCAGTGTGATAGTCTCCCGGCCCAGTGTGATAGTCTCCCAGCCCAGTGTGATAGTCTCCCTGCCCAGTGTGATAGTCTCCCAGCCCAGTGTGACAGTCTCCCGACCCAGTGTGATAGCCTCCCAGCCCAGTGTGATAGTCTCCTGTCCAGTGTGATAGTCTCCCAGCCCAGTGTGATAGTCTCCCGCCCAGTGTGATAGTCTCCCGCCCAGTCTGATAATCTCCCGGCCCAGTGTGATAGTCACCCGGCCCAGTGTGATAGTTTCCCGGCACAGTGTGATAGTCTCCCAACCCAGTGTGATAGTCTCCCAACCCGGTGTGATAGTCTCTCAGGCCAGTGTGATAGTCTCCCAGCCCAGTGTGACAGTCTCCCAACCCAGTGTGATAGTCTCCCGGCCCAGTGTGATAGTCTCCCAGCCCAGTGTGATAGTCTCCCAACCCAGTGTGATAGTCTCCCAGCCCAGTGTGATAGTCTCCCGGCCTAGTGTGATAGTCTCCCGCCCAGTCTGATAATCTCCCGGCCCAGTGTGATAGTCACCCGGCCCAGTGTGATAGTCTCCCGGCCCAGTGTGATAGTCTCCCAGCCCAGTGTGATAGTCTCCCTGCCCAGTGTGATAGTCTCCCAGCCCAGTGTGACAGTCTCCCGACCCAGTGTGATAGCCTCCCAGCCCAGTGTGATAGTCTCCTGTCCAGTGTGATAGTCTCCCAGCCCAGTGTGACAGTCTCCCGCCCAGTGTGATAATCTCTCGGCCCAGTGTGATAGTCTCCCGGCCCAGTGTGATAGTCTCCCGCCCAGTCTGATAATCTCCCAGCCCAGTGTGATAGTCACCCGGCCCAGTGTGATAGTTTCCCGGCACAGTGTGATAGTCTCCCAACCCAGTGTGATAGTCTCCCAACCCGGTGTGATAGTCTCTCAGGCCAGTGTGATAGTCTCCCAACCCAGTGTGGTAGTCTCCCAGGCCAGTGTGATAGTCTCCCAACCCAGTGTGATAGTCTCCCAGCCCAGTGTGATAGTCTCCCAGCCCAGTGTGACTATCTCCCAGCCCAGTGTGATAGTCTCCCAGCCCAGTGTGATAGTCTCCCAGCCCAGTGTGATAGTCTCCCGGCCCAGTGTGACAATCTCCCAGTCCAGTGTGATAGTTTCCCGGCCCAGTGTGATAGTCTCCCAACCCAGTGTGATAGTCTCCCAGGCCAGTGTGATAGTCTCCCAACCCAGTGTGATAGTCTCCCAGGCCAGTGTGATAGTCTCCCAACCCGGTGTGATAGTCTCCCAACCCAGTGTGATAGTCTCCCAGCCCAGTGTGATAGTCTCCCAGCCCAGTGTGATAGTCTCCCAACCCAGTGTGATAGTCTCCCAGGCCAGTGTGATAGTCTCCCAACCCGGTGTGATAGTCTCCCAACCCAGTGTGATAGTCTCCTGCCCAGTGTGATAGTCTCCCGGCCCAGTGTGAAAGTCTCCCAGCCCAGTGTGATAGTCTCCTGCCCAGTGTGATACTCTCCCGGCCCAGTGTGATAGTCTCCCGGCTCAGTGTGATAGTCTCCCGGCCCAGTGTGATAGTCACCTGCGCATTGTGATAGTCTCCCGGCCCAGTGTGATAGTCTCCCAACCCAGTGTGATAGTCTCCCGGCCTAGTGTGACAGTCTCCCAACCCAGTGTGATAGTCTCCCAACCCAGTGTGATAGTCTCCTGGCCCAGTGTGATAGTCTCCCAGCCCAGTGTGATAGTCTCCCAGCCCAGTGTGATAGTCTCCCGGCCTAGTGTGATAGTCTCCCGCCCAGTCTGATAATCTCCCGGCCCAGTGTGATAGTCACCCGGCCCAGTGTGATAGTCTCCCGGCCCAGTGTGATAGTCTCCCAGCCCAGTGTGATAGTCTCCCTGCCCAGTGTGATAGTCTCCCGTCCAATATGATAGTCTCCCGGCCCAGTGTGATAGTCTTCCGGCCCAGTGTGATAGCCTCCCAGCCCAGTGTGATAGTCTCCCAGCCCAGTGTGATAGTCTCCCGGCCCAGTGTGACAAACTCCCAGCCCAGTGTGATAGTCTCCCAGCCCAGTGTGATAGTCTCCCAACCCAGTGTGATAGTTTACTGGCCCAGTGTGATAGTCTCGCAGCCCAGTGTGATAGTCTCCCAGGCCAGTGTGATAGTCTCCCAACCCAGTGTGATAGTCTCCCAGCCCAGTGTAATAGTCTCCCAGCCCAGTGTGATAGTCTCCCAACCCAGTGTGACAGTCTCCCGGCCCAGTGTGATAGTCTCCCAACCCAGTGTTATAGTCTCCCAGGCCAGTGTGATAGTCTCCCAACACGGTATGATAGTCTCCCAACACGGTGTGATAGTCTCCCGGCCCAGTGTGATAGTCTCCCAGCCCAGTGTGATAGTCTCCCAGCCCAGTGTGATAGTCTCCCAGCCCAGTGTGATAGTCTCCCAGCCCAGTGTGATAGTCTCCTGCCCAGTGTGATAATCTCACGGCCCAGTGTGATAGTCTCCCAGCCCAGTGTGATATTCTCCCAGCCCAGCGTGATAGTCGCCTGCCCAGTGTGATAGTCTCCCAGCACAGTGTGATAGTCTCCGAGCCCAGTGTGATAGTCTCCTGCCCAGTGTGATAATCTCCCGGCCCAGTGTGATAGTCTCCCAGCCCAGCGTGATAGTCTCCTGCCCAGTGTGATAGTCTCCCAACCCAGTGTGATAGTCTCCCGGCCCAGTGTGATAGTCTCCCAGCCCAGTGGGACAGTCTCCCGGCCCAGTGTGATAGCCTCCCAGCCCAGTGTGATAGTCTCCTGTCCAGTGTGATAGTCTCCCAGCCCAGTGTGATAGTCTCCCGCCCAGTCTGATAATCTCCCGGCCCAGTGTGATAGTCTCCCGGCCCAGTGTGATAGTCTCCCGCCCAGTCTGATAATCTCCCGGCCCAGTGTGATAGTCACCCGGCCCAGTGTGATAGTTTCCCGGCACAGTGTGATAGTCTCCCAACCCAGTGTGATAGTCTCCCAACCCGGTGTGATAGTCTCCCAGGCCAGTGTGATAGTCTCCCAACCCAGTGTGGTAGTCTCCCAGGCCAGTGTGTTAGTCTCCCAACCCAGTGTGATAGTCTCCCAGCCCAGTGTGATCGTCTCCCAGCCCAGTGTGACTATCTCCCAGCCCAGTGTGATAGTCTCCCAGCCCAGTGTGATAGTTTCCAAGCCCAGTGTGATAGTCTCCCGGCCCAGTGTGACAATCTCCCAACCCAGTGTGATAGTCTCCCAGGCCAGTGTGATTGTCTTCCAACCCAGTGTGATAGTCTCCCAGGCCAGTGTGATAGTCTCCCAACCCGGTGTGATAGTCTCCCAACCCAGTGTGATAGTCTCCCAGCCCAGTGTGATAGTCTCCCAACCCAGTGTGATAGTCTCCCAACCCATTGTGATAGTCTCCCAACCCAGTGTGATAGTCTCCCAACCCATTGTGATAGTCTCCCAGGCCAGTGTGATAGTCTCCCAACCCAGTGTGATAGTCTCCTGCCCAGTGTGAAAGTCTCCCAGCCCAGTGTGATAGTCTCCTGCCCAGTGTGATACTCTCCCGGCCCAGTGTGATAGTCTCCCGGCCCAGTGTGATAGTCTCCCGGCCCAGTGTGATAGTCACCTGCGCATTGTGATAGTCTCCCGGCCCAGTGTGATAGTCTCCCAACCCAGTGTGATAGTCTCCCGGCCCAGTGTGATAGTCTCCAGCCCAGTGTGATAGTCTCCAAGCCCAGTGTGATAGTCTCCCAACCCAGTGTGATAGTCTCCCAACCCAGTGTGATAGTCTCCCAGCCCAGTGTAATAGTCTCCCAGCCCAGTGTGACAGTCTCCCGGCCCAGTGTGATAGTCTCCCGGCCCAGTGTGATAGTCTCCAGCCCAGTGTGATAGTCTCCAAGCCCAGTGTGATAGTCTCCCAACCCAGTGTGATATTCTGCCAACCCAGTGTGATAGTCTCCCAGCCCAGTGTAATAGTCTCCCAGCCCAGTGTAATAGTCTCCCAGCCCAGTGTGATAGTCTCCCAACCCAGTGTGACAGTCTCCCGGCCCAGTGTGATAGTCACCCGGCCCAGTGTGATAGTTTCCCGGCACAGTGTGATAGTCTCCCAACCCAGTGTGATAGTCTCCCAACCCGGTGTGAAATTCTCCCAGGCCAGTGTGATAGTCTCCCAACCCAGTGTGGTAGTCTCCCAGGCCAGTGTGTTAGTCTCCCAACCCAGTGTGATAGTCTCCCAGCCCAGTGTGATCGTCTCCCAGCCCAGTGTGACTATCTCCCAGCCCAGTGTGATAGTCTCCCAGCCCAGTGTGATAGTTTCCCAGCCCAGTGTGATAGTCTCCCGGCCCAGTGTGACAATCTCCCAACCCAGTGTGATAGTCTCACAGGCCAGTGTGATTGTCTTCCAACCCAGTGTGATAGTCTCCCAGGCCAGTGTGATAGTCTCCCAACCCGGTGTGATAGTCTCCCAACCCAGTGTGATAGTCTCCCAGCCCAGTGTGATAGTCTCCCAACCCAGTGTGATAGTCTCCCAACCCATTGTGATAGTCTCCCTGGCCAGTGTGATAGTCTCCCAACCCGGTGTGATAGTCTCCCAACCCAGTGTGATAGTCTCCTGCCCAGTGTGAAAGTCTCCCAGCCCAGTGTGATAGTCTCCTGCCCAGTGTGATACTCTCCCGGCCCAGTGTGATAGTCTCCCGGCCCAGTGTGATAGTCTCCCGGCCCAGTGTGATAGTCACCTGCGCATTGTGATAGTCTCCCGGCCCAGTGTGATAGTCTCCCAACCCAGTGTGATAGTCTCCCGGCCCAGTGTGATAGTCTCCAGCCCAGTGTGATAGTCTCCAAGCCCAGTGTGATAGTCTCCCAACCCAGTGTGATAGTCTCCCAACCCAGTGTGATAGTCTCCCAGCCCAGTGTAATAGTCTCCCAGCCCAGTGTGACAGTCTCCCGGCCCAGTGTGATAGTCTCCCGGCCCAGTGTGATAGTCTCCAGCCCAGTGTGATAGTCTCCAAGCCCAGTGTGATAGTCTCCCAACCCAGTGTGATAGTCTGCCAACCCAGTGTGATAGTCTCCCAGCCCAGTGTAATAGTCTCCCAGCCCAGTGTAATAGTCTCCCAGCCCAGTGTGATAGTCTCCCAACCCAGTGTGACAGTCTCCCGGCCCAGTGTGATAGTCTCGCAACCCAGTGTTATAGTCTCCCAGGACAGTGTGATAGTCTCCCAACCCGGTGTAATAGTCTCCCAACACGGTGTGATAGTCTCCCGGCCCAGTGTGATAGTCTCCCAGCCCAATGTGATAGTCTCCCGGCCCAGAGTGATCGTCTCCCAGCCCAGAGTGATAGTCTCCTGCCCAGTGTGATAATCTCCCGGCCCAGTGTGATAGTCTCCCAGCCCAGTGTGATAGTCTCCCAGCCCAGCGTGATAGTCTCCTGCCCAGTGTGATAGTCTCCCAGCCCAGTGTGATAGTCTCCCGGCCCAGTGTGATAGTCACCTGCCCAGTGTGATAGTCTCCCAACCAAGTGTGATAGTCTCCCAGCCCAGTGTGATAGTCTCACAACCAAGTGTGATAGTCTCCCGGCCCAGTGTGATAATCTCCCAGCCCAGTGTGATAGTCTCCCAGCCCAGTGTGATAGTCTCCTGCCCAGTGTGATAGACTCGCGGCCCAGCGTGATAGTCTCCTGCCCAGTGTGATAGACTCCCAGCCCAGTGTGATAGCCTCCCAGCCCAGTGTGTTAGTCTCCCAGCCCAGTGTGATAGTCTCCCAACCCAGTGTGATAGTCTCCCAGCCCAGTGTGATAGTCTCCCAACCCAGTGTGATAGTCTCCCAGCCCAGTGTAATAGTCTCCAAGCCCAGTGTGATAGTCTCCCAACCCAGTGTGATAGTCTCCGAACCCAGTGTGATAGTCTCCCAGCCCAGTGTGATAGTCTCCCAGCCCAGTGTGATAGTCTCCCAACCCAGTGTGACAGTCTCCCGCCCAGTGTGATAGTCTCCCAGCCCAGTGTGATAGTCTCCCGGCCCAGTGTGATAGTCTCCCGGCCCAATGTGATAGTCTCCCAGCCCAGTGTGATAGTCTCCTGCCCAGTGTGATAATCTCCCGGCCCAGTGTGATCGTCTCCCAGCCCAGTGTGATAGTCTCCGAGCCCAGTGTGATAATCTCCCGGCCCAGTGTGATAGTCTCCCAGCCCAGTGTGATAGTCTCCCGCCCAGTGTGATAGTCTCCCGGCCCAGTGTGATAGTCTCGCAGCCCAGTGTGATAGTCTCCCAGCCCAGTGTGATAGTCTCCCGCCCAGTGTGATAGTCTCCCAGCCCAGTGTGATAGTCTCCCGCCCAGTGTGATAGTCTCCCAGCCCAGTGTGATAGTCTCCCAGCCCAGTGTGATAGTCTCCCGCCCAGTGTGATAGTCTCCCAGCCCAGTGTGATAGTCTCCCGCCCAGTGTGATAGTCTCCCAGCCCAGTGTGATAATCTCCCGGCCCAGTGTGATAGTCTCCCGGCCCAGTGTGATAATCTCCCGGCCCAGTGTGATAGTCTCCTGCCCAGTGTGATAGTCTCCCAGCCCAGTGTGATCGTCTCCCGGCCCAGTGTGATAGTCTCCCAGCCCAGTGTGAGAGTCTCCCAACCCAGTGTGATAGTCTCCCAGCTCAGTGTGATAATCTCCCGGCCCAGTGTGATAGTCTCCCAGCCCAGTGTAATAGTCTCCCAGCCCAGTGTAATAGTCTCCCAGCCCAGTGTGATAGTCTCCCAACCCAGTGTGACAGTCTCCCGGCCCAGTGTGATAGTCTCGCAACCCAGTGTTATAGTCTCCCAGGCCAGTGTGATAGTCTCCCAACACGGTGTGATAGTCTCCCGGCCCAGTGTGATAGTCTCCCAGCCCAGTGTGATAGTCTCCCAGCCCAATGTGATAGTCTCCCGGCCCAGAGTGATAATCTCCCGGCCCAGTGTGATAGTCTCCCAGCCCAGTGTGATAGTCTCCCAACCCAGTGTGATAGTCTCCTGCCCAGTGTGATAATCTCCCGGCCCAGTGTGATAGTCTCCCAGCCCAGTGTGACAGTCTCCCAGCCCAGCGTGATAGTCTCCTGCCCAGTGTGATAGTCTCCCAGCCCAGTGTGATAGTCTCCTGCCCAGTGTGATAATCTCCCGGCCCAGTGTGATAGTCTCCCAGCCCAGTGTGATAGTCTCCCAGCCCAGCGTGATAGTCACCTGCCCAGTGTGATAGTCTCCCAACCAAGTGTGATAGTCTCCCACCCCAGTGTGATAGTCTCACAACCAAGTGTGATAGTCTCCCGGCCCAGTGTGATAATCTCCCAGCCCAGTGTGATAGTCTCCCAGCCCAGTGTGATAGTCTCCAGCCCAGTGTGACAGACTCGCGGCCCAGTGTGATAGTCTACTGCCCAGTGTGATAGTCTCCCGGCCTAGTGTGATAGTCTCCCAGCCCAGTGTGTTAGTCTCCCAGCCCAGTGTGATAGTCTCCCAACCCAGTGTGATAGTCTCCCAGCCCAATGTGATAGTCTCCCAACCCAGTGTGATAGTCTCCCAGCCCAGTGTAATAGTCTCCAAGCCCAGTGTGATAGTCTCCCAACCCAGTGTGATAGTCTCCGAACCCAGTGTGATAGTCTCCCAGCCCAGTGTAATAGTCTCCAAGCCCAATGTGATAGTCTCCCAACCCAGTGTGATAGTCTCCCAGTCCAGTGTGATAGTCTCCCAGCCCAGTGTAATAGTCTCCCAGCCCAGTGTGATAGTCTCCCAACCCAGTGTGACAGTCTCCCGGCCCAGTGTGATAGTCTCGCAACCCAGTGTTATAGTCTCCCAGGCCAGCGTGATAGTCTCCCAACCCGGTGTGATAGTCTCCCAACACGGTGTGATAGTCTCCCGGCCCTGTGTGATAGTCTCCCAGCCCAGTGTGATAGTCTCCCGGCCCTGTGTGATAGTCTCCCAGCCCAGTGTAATAGTCTCCAAGCCCAGTGTGATAGTCTCACAACCCAGTGTGATAGTCTCCGAACCCAGCGTGATAGTCTCCCAGCCCAGTGTAATAGTCTCCCAGCCCAGTGTGATAGTCTCCCAACCCAGTGTGACAGTCTCCCGGCCCAGTGTGATAGTCTCGCAACCCACTGTTATAGTCTCACAGCCCAGTGTGATAGTCTCCAAGCCCAGTGTGATTGTCTCCTGCCCAGTGTGATAGTCTCCTGCCCAGTGTGATAATCTCCCGGCCCAGTGAGATAGTCTCCCGGCCCAGTGTGATAGTCTCCCAGCCCAGTGTGATAATCTCCCGGCCCAGTGTGATCGTCTCCCAACCCAGTGTGATAGTCTCCCGGCCCAGTGTGATCGTCTCCCGGCCCAGTGTGATAGTCTCCCAGCCCAGTGTGATAGTCTCCCAGCCCAGTGTGATAGTCTCCCAGCCCAGTGTGATAGTCTCCCGCCCAGTCTGATAATCTCACGGCCCAGTGTGATAGTCACCCGGCCCAGTGTGGTAGTCTCCCGGCCCAGTGTGATAGTCTCCCAGCCCAGTGTGATAGTCTCCCTGCCCAGTGTGATAGTCTCCCGCCCAATGTGATAGTCTCCCGGCCCAGTGTGATAGTCTTCCGGCCCAGTGTGATAGTCTCCCATCCCAGTGTGATAGTCTCCCAGCCCAGTGTGATAGTCTCCCGGCCCAGTGTGACAAACTCGCAGCCCAGTGTGATAGTCTCCCAGCCCAGTGTGATAGTCTCCCGGCCCAGTGTGATAGTTTACTGGCCCAGTGTGATAGTCTCCCAACCCAGTGTGATAGTCTCCCAACCCAGTGTGATAGTCTCCCAGGCCAGTGTGATAGTCTCCCAACCCAGTGTGATAGTCTCCCAGCCCAGTATGATAGTCTCCCGGCCCAGTGTGACAATCTCCCAGCCCAGTGTGATAGTCTCCCAGCCCAGTGTGATAGTCTCCCAGCCCAGTGTGATAGTTTCCCGGCCCAGTGTGATAGTCTCCCAACCCAGTGTGATAGTCTCCCAGGCCAGTGTGATAGTCTCCCAACCCAGTGTGATAGTCTCCCAGGCCAGTGTGATAGTCTCCCAGCCCAGTGTGATAGTCTCCCAGCCCAGTGTGATAGTCTCCCAGCCCAGTGTGATAGTCTCCCGGCCCAGTGTGATCGTCTCCCAACCCGGTGTGATAGTCTCCCAGCCCAGTGAGATAGTCTCCCAGCCCAGTGTGATAGTCTCCCAACACAGTGTGATAGTCTCCTGCCCAGTGTGATAGTCTCCCGGCCCAGTATGGTCTTCTCCCAGCCCAGTGTGATAGTCTCCCGGCCCAGTGTGATAGTCTCCTGCCCAGTGTGATAGTCTCCCGGCCCAGTGTGATAGTCTCCCGGCCCAGTGTGATAGTCTCCCGGCCCAGTGTGATAGTCTCCCGGCCCAGTGTAATAGTCTCCCAACCCAGTGTGATAGTCTCCCAGGCCAGTGTGATAGTCTCCCAACCCAGTGTGATAGTCTCCCAGCCCAGTATGATAGTCTCCCGGCCCAGTGTGACAATCTCCCAGCCCAGTGTGATAGTCTCCCAGCCCAGTGTGATAGTCTCCCAGCCCAGTGTGATGGTTTCCCGGCCCAGTGTGATAGTCTCCCAACCCAGTGTGATAGTCTCCCAGGCCAGTGTGGTAGTCTCCCAACCCAGTGTGATAGTCTCCCAGGCCAGTGTGATAGTCTCCCAACCCAGTGTGATAGTCTCCCAGCCCAGTGTGATAGTCTCCCAGCCCAGTGTGATAGTCTCCCATCCCAGTGTGATAGTCTCCCGGCCCAGTGTGATCGTCTCCCAACCCGGTGTGATAGTCTCCCAGCCCAGTGAGATAGTCTCCCGGCCCAGTGTGATAGTCTCCCAGCCCAGTGTAATAGTCTCGCGCCCCAGTGTGATAGTGTCCCAACCCGGTGTGATAGTCTCCCAACACGGTGTGATAGTCTGCCGGCCCAGTGTGATAGTCTCCCTCCCCAGTGTGATCGTCTCCCAGCCCAGTGTGATAGTCTCCCAACACAGTGTGATAGTCTCCTGCCCAGTGTGATAGTCTCCCGGCCCAGTATGGTCTTCTCCCAGCCCAGTGTGATAGTCTCCCGGCCCAGTGTGATAGTCTCCTGCCCAGTGTGATAGTCTCCCGGCCCAGTGTGATAGTCTCCCGGCCCAGTGTGATAGTCTCCCGGCCCAGTGTGATAGTCTCCCGGCCCAGTGTAATAGTCTCCCAACCCAGTGTGATAGTCTCCCAGGCCAGTGTGATAGTCTCCCAACCCAGTGTGATAGTCTCCCAGCCCAGTATGATAGTCTCCCGGCCCAGTGTGACAATCTCCCAGCCCAGTGTGATAGTCTCCCAGCCCAGTGTGATAGTCTCCCAGCCCAGTGTGATGGTTTCCCGGCCCAGTGTGATAGTCTCCCAGGCCAGTGTGGTAGTCTCCCAACCCAGTGTGATAGTCTCCCAGGCCAGTGTGATAGTCTCCCAACCCAGTGTGATAGTCTCCCAGCCCAGTGTGATAGTCTCCCAGCCCAGTGTGATAGTCTCCCATCCCAGTGTGATAGTCTCCCAGCCCAGTGTGATAGTCTCCCATCCCAGTGTGATAGTCTCCCGGCCCAGTGTGATCGTCTCCCAACCCGGTGTGATAGTCTCCCAGCCCAGTGAGATAGTCTCCCAGCCCAGTGTAATAGTCTCGCGGCCCAGTGTGATAGTGTCCCAACCCGGTGTGATAGTCTCCCAACACGGTGTGATAGTCTGCCGGCCCAGTGTGATAGTCTCCCTCCCCAGTGTGATCGTCTCCCAGCCCAGTGTGATAGTCTCCCAACACAGTGTGATAGTCTCCTGCCCAGTGTGATAGTCTCCCGGCCCAGTATGGTCTTCTCCCAGCCCAGTGTGATAGTCTCCCGGCCCAGTGTGATAGTCTCCCGGCCCAGTGTGATAGTCTCCCAACCCGGTGTGATAGTCTCCCAACACGGTGTGATAGTCTCCCAGCCCAGTGTAATAGTCTCCCAACCCAGTGTGACAGTCTCCCGGCCCAGTGTGATAGTCTCCCAGCCCAGTGTGATAGTCTCCCAGCCCAGTGTGATAGTCTCCCAGCCCAGTGTGATAGTCTCCCAACCCAGTGTGATTGTCTCCCGGCCCAGTGTGATAGTCTCCCAGCCCAGTGTGATAGTCTCCCAACCCGGTGTGATAGTCTCCCAACACGGTGTGATAGTCTGCCGGCCCAGTGTGATAGTCTCCCACCCCAGTGTGATAATCTCCCGGCCCAGTGTGATAGTCTCCCAGCCCAGTGTGATAGTCTCCCGGCCCAGTGTGATTGTCTCCCAGCCCAGTGTGATAGTCTCCCAGCCCAGTGTGATAGTCTCCTGCCCAGTGTGATAATCTCCCGGCCCAGTGTGATAGTCTCCCAGCCCAGTGTGATAGTCTCCCAGCCCTGCGTGATAGTCTCCTGCCCAGTGTGATAGTCTCCCAACCCAGTGTGATAGCCTCCCAGCCCAGTGTGATAGTCTCCTGCCCAGTGTGATAATCTCCCGGCCCAGTGTGATCGTCTCCCAGCCCAGTGTGATAGTCTCCCAGGCCAGTGTGATAGTCTCCCGGCCCAGTGTGATAGTCTCCTGCCCAGTGTGATAGTCTCCCAACCCAGTGTGATAGTCTCCCAGCCCAGTGTGATAATCTCCCGGCCCAGTGTGATAGTCTCCTGCCCAGTGTGATAGTCTCCCAGCCCAGTGTGATCGTCTCCCGGCCCAGTGTGATAGTCTCCTGCCCAGTGTGAGAGTCTCCCAACCCAGTGTGATAGTCTCCCAGCTCAGTGTGATAGTCTCCCGGCCCGGTGTGATAGTCTCCCGGCCCAGTGTAATAGTCTCCCAGCCCAGTGTGATACTCTCCCAGCCCAGTGTGATAATCTCCCGGCCCAGTGTGATAGTCTCCCAGCCCAGTGTGATAGTCTCCCAGCCCAGTGTGATAGTCTCCCGGCCCAGTGTGATCGTCTCCCGGCCCAGTGTGATAGTCTCCTGCCCAGTGTGAGAGTCTCCCAACCCAGTGTGATAGTCTCCCAGCTCAGTGTGATAGTCTCCCGGCCCAGTGTGATAGTCTCCCGGCCCAGTGTAATAGTCTCCCAGCCCAGTGTGATACTCTCCCAGCCCAGTGTGATAATCTCCCGGCCCAGTGTGATAGTCTCCCAGCCCAGTGTGATAGTCTCCCAGCCCAGTGTGATAGTCTCCCGGCCCAGTGTGATAGTCTCCCGGCCCAGTGTGATAGTCTCCCGGCCCAGTGTGATAGTCTCCCAACCCAGTGTGATAGTCTCCCAGCCCAGTGAGATAGTCTCCCGGCCCATTGAGATAGTCTCCCGGCCCAGTGTAATAGTCTCCCAGCCCAGTGTGATAGTCTCCCAGCCCAGTGTGATAGCCTCCCAACCCGTTGTGGTAGTCTCCCAGCCCAGTGTGATAGTCTCCCAACCCAGTGTGATAGTCTCCCAGCCCAGTGTGATAGTCTCCCGGCCCAGTGTGATAGTCTCCCAGCCCAGTGTGATAGTCTCCCAGCCCAGTGTGATAGTCTCCCAGCCCAGTGTGATAGTCTCCCAGCCCAGTGTGATAGTCTCCCAGCCCAGTGTGTTAGTCTCCCAGCCCAGCATGATAGTCTCCTGCCCAGTGTGATAGTCTCCCGGCCCAGTGTGATAGTCTCCCGCCCAGTGTGATAGTCTCACAACCCAGTGTGATAATCTCCCGGCCCAGTGTGATAGTCTCCCAGCCCAGTGTGATAGTCTCCTGCCCAGTGTGATAGGCTCCCAGCCCAGTGTGATAGTCTCCTGCCCAGTGTGATAGTCTCCCAACCCAGTGTGATAATCTCCCGGCCCAGTGTGATAGTCTCCCGGCCCAGTGTGATAGTCTCCCGGCCCAGTGTGATAGTCTCCCAGCCCAGTGTGATAGTCTCCTGCCCAGTGTGATAGTCTCCCGGCCCAGTGTGATAGTCTCCCGGCCCAGTGTGGTAGTCTCCTGCCCAGTGTGATAGTCTCCCGGCCCAGTGTGATAGTCTCCCGGCCCAGTGTGATAGTCTCCCGGCCCAGTGTGATAGTCTCCCGGCCCAGTGTGATAGTCTCCCAGCCCAGTGTGATAGTCTCCCGGCCCAGTGTGACAGTCTCCCGGCCCAGTGTGATAGTCTCCCAGCCCAGTGTGATAGTCTCCCGGCCCAGTATGGTCTTCTCCCGGCCCAGTGTGATAGTCTCCCGGCCCAGTGTGATAGTCTCCTGCCCAGTGTGATAGTCTCCCGGCCCAGTGTGATAGTCTCCCGGCCCAGTGTGATAGTCTCCCGGCCCAGTGTGATAGTCTCCCGGCCCAGTGAGATAGTCTCCCAGCCCTGTGTGATAGTCTCCCGGCCCAGTGTGATAGTCTCCCGGCCCAGTGTGATAGTCTCCCGGCCCAGTGTGATAGTCTCCCAACCCAGTGTGATAGTCTCCCAGCCCAGTGTAATAGTCTCCCGGCACAGTGTGATAGTCTCCTGCCCAGAGTGATAGTCTCCCGGCCCAGTGTGATGGTCTCCCAGCCCAGTGTGATAATCTCCCAGCCCAGTGTGATAGTCTCCCAACCCAGTGTGATAGTCTCCCAGCCCAGTGTAATAGTCTCACGGCCCAGTGTGGTAGTCTCCTGCCCAGTGTGATAGTCTCCAAGCCCAGTGTGATAGTCTCCCAACCCAGTGTGATAGTCTCCCAACCCAGTGTGATAGTCTCCCAGCCCAGTGTAATAGTCTCCCAACCCAGTGTGACAGTCTCCCGGCCCAATGTGATAGTCTCCCAGCCCAGTGTGATAGTCTCCCAGCCCAGTGTGATAGTCTCCCAGCCCAGTGTGATAGTCTCCCAACCCAGTGTGATTGTCTCCCGGCCCAGTGTGATAGTCTCCCAGCCCAGTGTGATAGTCTCCCAACCCGGTGTGATAGTCTCCCAACACGGTGTGATAGTCTCCCAGCCCAGTGTGATAGTCTCCTGCCCAGTGTGATAATCTCCCGGCCCAGTGTGATAGTCTCCCAGCCCAGTGTGATAGTCTCCCGGCCAAGTGTGATTGTCTCCCAGCCCAGTGTGATAGTCTCCCAGCCCAGTGTGATAGTCTCCCGGCCCAGTGTGATAGTCTCCCAGCCCAGTGTGATAGTCTCCTGCCCAGTGTGATAATCTCCCGGCCCAGTGTGATAGTCTCCCGGCCCAGTGTGATAGTCTCCCAGCCCAGCGTGATAGTCTCCTGCCCAGTGTGATAGTCTCCCAGCCCAGTGTGATAGCCTCCCAGCCCAGTGTGATAGTCTCCTGCCCAGTGTGATAATCTCCCGGCCCAGTGTGATCGTCTCCCAGCCCAGTGTGATAGTCTCCCAGCCCAGTGTGATAATCTCCCGGCCCAGTGTGATAGTCTCCCAGCCCAGTGTGATAGTCTCCCAGCCCAGTGTGATAATCTCCCGGCCCAGTGTGATAGTCTCCCAGCCCAGTGTGATAGTCTCCCAGCCCAGTGTGATAGTCTCCTGCCCAGTGTGATAATCTCCCGGCCCAGTGTGATAGTCTCCCAGCCCAGTGTGATAGTCTCCCGGCCCAGTGTGATAGTCTCCCAGCCCAGTGTGATAGTCTCCCGGCCCAGTGTGATAGTCTCCCGGCCCAGTGTGATAGTCTCCTGCCCAGTGTGATAGTCTCCCAACCCAGTGTGATAGTCTCCCAGCCCAGTGTGATAATCTCCCGGCCCAGTGTGATAGTCTCCTGCCCAGTGTGATAGTCTCCCAACCCAGTGTGATAGTCTCCCAGCCCAGTGTGATAATCTCCCAACCCAGTGTGATAGTCTCCCAGCTCAGTGTGATAGTCTCCCGGCCCAGTGTGATAGTCTCCCGGCCCAGTGTAATAGTCTCCCAGCCCAGTGTGATAGTCTCCCAGCCCAGTGTGATAATCTCCCGGCCCAGTGTGATAGTCTCCCAGCCCAGTGTGATAGTCTCCCAGCCCAGTGTGATAGTCTCCCGGCCCAGTGTGATAGTCTCCCGGCCCAGTGTGATAGTCTCCCAGCCCAGTGTGATAGTCTCCCAGCCCAGTGTGATAGTCTCCCGGCCCAGTGTGATAGTCTCCCGGCCCAGTGTGATAGTCTCCCAGCCCAGTGTGATAGTCTCCCAGCCCAGTGTGATAATCTCCCGGCCCAGTGTGATAGTCTCCTGCCCAGTGTGATAGTCTCCCGGCCCAGTGTGATAGTCTCCCAGCCCAGTGAGATAGTCTCCCGGCCCAGTGTGATAGTCTCCCAACCCAGTGTGATAGTCTCCCAGCCCAGTGAGATAGTCTCCCAGCCCAGTGTGATAGTCTCCCAACCCAGTGTAATAGTCTCCCAGCCCAGTGTGATAGCCTCCCAACCCGTTGTGGTAGACTCCCAGCCCATTGTGATAGTCTCCCAACCCAGTGTGATAGTCTCCCAGCCCAGTGTGATAGTCTCCCAGCCCAGTGTGATAGCCTCCCAACCCGGTGTGATAGTCTCCCGGCCCAGTGTGATAGTCTCCCAGCCCAGTGTGATAGTCCCCCAGACCAGTGTGATAGTCTCCCAGCCCAGTGTGATAGTCTCCCAGCCCAGTGTGATAGTCTCCCAGCCCAGTGTGTTAGTCTCTCAGCCCAGTGTGATAGTCTCCTGCCCAGTGTGATAGTCTCCTGCCCAGTGTGATAGTCTCCCAACCCAGTGTGATAATCTCCCGGCCCAGTGTGATAGTCTCCCGGCCCAGTGTGATAGTCTCCCAGCCCAGTGTGATAGTCTCCCGGCCCAGTGTGATAGTCTCCCAGCCCAGTGTGATAGTCTCCTGCCCAGTGTGATAGTCTCCCGGCCCAGTGTGATAGTCTCCCGGCCCAGTGTGATAGTCTCCCGGCCCAGTGTGATAGTCTCCTGCCCAGTGTGATAGTCTCCCGGCCCAGTGTGATAGTCTCCCGGCCCAGTGTGATAGTCTCCCGGCCCAGTGTGATAGTCTCCTGCCCAGTGTGATAGTCTCCCGCCCCAGTTTGATAGTCTCCCGGCCCAGTGTGATAGTCTCCCAGCCCAGTGTGATAGTCTCCCGGCCCAGTGTGATAGTCTCCCGGCCCAGTGTGATAGTCTCCCGGCCCAGTGTGATAGTCTCCTGGCCCAGTGTGATAGTCTCCTGGCCCAGTGTGATAGTCTCCCAGCCCAGTGTGATAGTCTCCTGCCCAGTGTGATAGTCTCCCGGCCCAGTGTGATAGTCTCCCAACCCAGTGTGATAGTCTCCCAACCCAGTGTGATAGTCTCCCGGCCCAGTGTGATAATCTCCCAGCCCAGTGTGATAGTCTCCCAGCCCAGTGTGATAGTCTCCCGGCCCAGTGTGATAGTCTCCCAGCCCAGTGTGATAATCTCCCGGCCCAGTGTGATAGTCTCCCAACCCAGTGTGATAGTCTCCCAGCCCAGTGTGATAGTCTCCCAGCCCAGTGTCATAGTCTCCCAACCCAGTGTGATAATCTCCCAGCCCAGTGTGATAGTCTCCTGGCCCAGTGTGATAGTCTCCCGGCCCAGTGTGATAGTCTCCCAGCCCAGTGTGATAGTCTCCCTGCCCAGTGTGATAGTCTCCCGGCCCAGTGTGACAATCTCCCAGCCCAGTGTGATAGTCTCCCAACCCAGTGTGATAATCTCCCAGCCCAGTGTGATAGTGTCCAGGCCCAGTGTGGTAGTCTCCCACCCAGTGTGATAATCTCCCGGCCCAGTGTGATAGTCTCCTGCCCAGTGTGATAGTCTCCCGGCCCAGTGTGACAGTCTCCCGGCCCAGTGTGATAGTCTCCTAGCCCAGTGTGATAGTCTCCCTGCCCAGTGTGATAGTCTCCCGCCCAGTGTGATAGTCTTCCGGCCCAGTGTGATAGTCTCCCAGCCCAGTGTAATAGTCTCCCAGCCCAGTGTGATAGTCTCCCAGCCCAGTGTGATAGTCTCCCAGCCCAGTGTGATAGTCTCCCAGCCCAGTGAGATAGTCTCCTAGCCCAGTGTGATAGTCTCCCTGCCCAGTGTGATAGTCTCCCAGCCCAGTGTGATAGTTTCCTGCCCAGTGTGATAGTCTCCCAACCCAGTGTGATAGTCTCCCGGCCCAGTGTGATAGTCTCCTGCCCAGTGTGATAGTCTCCCAGCCCAGTGTGATGGTCTCCCAGCCCAGTGTGATAGTCTCCTAGCCCAGTGTGATGGTCTCCCAACCCAGTGTGATAGTCTCCCAGCCCAGTGTGATAGTCTCCCGGCCCAGTGTGATAGTCTCCCAGCCCAGTGTGATAGTCTCCCAGCCCAGTGTGATAGTCTCCCAACCCAGTGTGATAGTCACCCGGCCCAGTTTGATAGTCTCCCAGCCCAGTGTGATGGTCTCCCAGCCCAGTGTGATAGTCTCCCAGCCCAGTGTGATAGTCTCCCAGCCCAGTGTGATAGTCACCCGGCCCAGTTTGATAGTCTCCCAGCCCAGTGTGATGGTCTCCCAGCCCAGTGTGATAGTCTCCCGGCCCAGTGTGATAGTCTCCCAGCCCAGTGTAATAATCTCCCAACCCGGTGTGATAGTCTCCCAGCCCAGTGTGATGGTCTCCCAGCCCAGTGTGATAGTCTCCTGCCCAGTGTGATTGTCTCCCAACCCGGTGTGATAGTCTCCCAACCCAGTGTGATGGTCTCCCAGCCCAGTGTGATAGTCTCCTGCCCAGTGTGATTGTCTCCCAGCCCAGTGTAATAATCTCCCAACCCGGTGTGATAGTCACCCAGCCCAGTGTGATTGTCTCCCAACCCGGTGTGATAGTCTCCTGCCCAGTGTGATTGTCTCCCAACCCGGTGTGATAGTCTCCCGGCCCAGTGTGATTGTCTCCCAACCCGGTGTGATAGTCTCCTGCCCAGTGTGATTGTCTCCCAACCCGGTGTGATAGTCTCCCGGCCCAGTGTGATAGTCTCCCAACCCAGTGTGATAGTCTCGCAACCCAGTGTAATAATCTCCCAACCCGGTGTGATAGTCTCCCAGCCCAGTGTGATAGTCACCCAGCCCAGTGTGATTGTCTCCCAACCCGGTGTGATAGTCTCCAGGCCCAGTGTGATAGTCTCCCAGCCCAGTGTAATAATCTCCCAACCCAGTGTGATGGTCTCCCAGCCCAGTGTGATAGTCACCCAGCCCAGTGTGATGGTCTCCCAACCCGGTGTGATAGTCTCCTGCCCAGTGTGATAGTCTCCCAACCCAGTGTGATAGTCTCCCGGCCCAGTGTGATTGTCTCCCAACCCGGTGTGATAGTCTCCCAACCCAGTGTGATAGTCTCCCGGCCCAGTGTGATAGTCTCCTGCCCAGTGTGATAGTCTCCCAGCCCAGTGTAATAATCTCCCAGCCCAGTGTGATAGTCTCCCAACCCAGTGTGATAGTCTCCCAGCCCAGTGTGATAGTCTCCCAACCCGGTGTGATAGTCTCCCAACCCAGTGTGATAGTCTCCCGGCCCAGTGTAATAATCTCCCAACCCGGTGTGATAGTCTCCCGGCCCAGTGTGATAGTCTTCTGGCCCAGTGTGATAGTCTCCCAGCCCAGATTGATAGTGTCCGAGCCCAGTGTAATAATCTCCCGGCCCAGTGTGATAGTCTCCCAGCCCAGTGTGATAATCTCCCGGCCCAGTGTGATAGTCTCCTGCCCAGTGTGATAGTCTCCCAGCCCAGTGAGATAGTCTCCCGGCCCAGTGTGATAGTCTTCTGGCCCAGTGTGATAGTCTCCCAGCCCTGATTGATAGTGTCCGAGCCCAGTGTGATAGTCACCCGGCCCAGTGTGATAGTCTCCCGGCCCAGTGTGATAGTCTCCCGGCCCAGTGTGATAGTCTCCCAGCCCAGTGTGATAGTCTCCCGGCCCAGTGTGATAGTCTCCCAACCCAGTGTGATAGTCTCCCGGCCCAGTGAGATAGTCTCCCACCCAGTGTGATAGTCTCCCAGCCCAGTGTGATAGTCTCCCGGCCCAGTGTGATAGCCTCCCAGCCCAGTGTGATAGTCTCCCATCCCAGTGTGATAGTCTCCCAGCCCTGTGTGATAGTCTCCCGGCCCAGTGTGATAGTCTCCCGGCCCAGTGTGATAATCCCCCGGCCCAGTATGATAGCCTCCCAGCCAAGTGTGATAGTCTCCCAGCCCAGCGTGATAGTCTCCCCTCCTGGCGTGGTAGTCTTCCCCCCGGCATGGTAGTCTCCCAGCCTGGTGTGACAGTGTCCCGGCCCGATCTGGCTGTCTCTTGGCCTGGTGTGACATCCTCAAGGCTTAGTGTGACAGCTTGTCAGTGGCACATGGCAGTCTCTTGGCAGCCCATGCTGGTCTTTCAGCTCGACACGGCAATCAGCATAGATTTTCTGGCCTTCAGGTGATTTCAGCAATCTTCTGGCCTCCACATTAAGGCCAGCACAGTCTGGAGTCAAGGCCCGGCACAGACTGGAGGCTAGGTGCCAGTGTGGACACGGTTCGAAGGACTGTCATACTAAGCTTTTTATATCGCTATTTTCTAATTTATTCTTATGATCTGTAATGTTGCACTTTTTATTTCTTAATTTCTCTATATGTTTTTCCTAAGAGCGTGTACTGAGGAATCTGTACCTAGCTGTCTTGTACCTGAGATGGCGCCATAAGTGGTGACTTGTAAACCTTTCACTGTACTCATTTGCCTATATGTGACAATAAAGCTAATTCAATTCAATTTAATTTTGCATCCCTGCTGAAAATTATGAGAGTCTGCTGGAGATTCCATACACTTTGCCCTCATTTTACTTTTCTGCACTCTCCTCAGTTTATGGACAAGGTGAGCATATGGAAGTCAACATGCATCCAATGACTGGTCTGTTAAATTTGGCTCTTCAGGAAACAAACTAATCTTTTTGACAAGGCAGAGAACAGAAAAGTAAGAAAATTACTTTAGCCTGTACAGAACACTGCTTTGGTCTCAGCTGGATTACTGTATCCACTTCTGGGTGCCATACTTTCAGAACAATGCGAAGGCATATTGCAAAGTTGAAAAAAATAGATAGAGAAAGGGATCAATTAATACAGGAAATTTCAGGCAGTACATAGTTACAATTTGCTGCATTACAGTGTGGTGGGGCAGATTCAGTTGAGACATTTTAAAGAGAATTCTATTGTTATCTGGAACAGAAGAATGTGTCGGTCTAATAGCAAAGACATCAGAGTGGCAGGAGATAAGTTGTTTCTATGAAGAATCAGTGTAGACACAATGGTAAAACTTCCCACTTCAATGCTGTAACAATTCAATAATTCTGGCTTGTGTTATGAAACACTTTTTTTTCTTTGCAAGTTCAATCTTATCCTGCAGGTTGTCTCCATCTTTACCAAAGGCTCCATTAACAATGATTTTCTGCAAACTCAAAGGAAGAATTTTGTTCTTTCCCTCAAGTCCTTTTTTCAAAACATAAGATTACTCGCAAATTGCAGCAGAAAGATTTCCTCAGCCAATAATTGATAACGAAATTGGAGTTCTGAACATTTCTGTGAAAGAGAGACTTCATTCCTCCATTAATTTATCTTTTTGCTGTGTCTATTCTATGTAAGCATTGGCTGTCTGTATTGAGTAGTTCTGTTAATAAGCCATAATCTTTTCTTTCTCAGTCTCCAAGCTTGATTGCATGTGTAATGGCTGGATGGTTAGTTCATTTCTTTCTTTGGCACAGTTAGAGTACATCAAGTCTTATTATACTTTGATTGAATGGTTCAAGCTCCTTCTGATCTTAAATTTCCCCAAGGCATTCCTTGACTCTGGAAGTTTTATAACTTGATTGTCTTCCTTATTGATAAGAGATGGCTGGGTGTTTCCATAGTTTGATGGAAATGTGTTGCTGGAAAAGCGCAGCAGGTCAGGCAGCATCTAGGGAACAGGAGAATCGACGTTTCGGGCATTAGCCCTTCTTCAGGTTTGCTGATCAGAGTTCAGTTGAAGGCTTTTGTTAGCTTTCTTGTGCATTGACAATTATGGAGCATAGAACGTAGTCTAATCCAGACATAACTATATCCTTTCTCTTGGATAGCTCTCTGTTATCCACTTGCCATTGTTGAACTACCATTTCATTCAAGAATAATGTCTCTCGGATAGCGATAGCACCTATTACTTGGATAGTTGGAAGTTGTCTGTTTACACACTACCTTGCGACATGTTAAAATCTCTGATTGTTCCTCTGGCCAACCACCTGAAAATGGCTTAACCTATAGCATGTGTTGCATTCTGCATTGATAGGGTTAGTGCTGATATCGAGCCGTCCTGTACCAATATGAACAAGAAACTATTCTCTTACGGTTGTCTTACTGACTCATTAATATCCCTCAAATCAACTAAGTAGACTGAGTCACTGGGCTAATTCCTGGATGATTCTCTCCTCTCTTGGATAAGATGCTTTTTCTGTTTACAAAGTTTAGTATAATTGACAAACTGTATTACTTATGGTACTTTTGAAAGGTTTTCTTTAGACTGTAAGAACTCTGACTGGGTTTCTTCTTGTGCTCACAATGCAAAGTAGTCTCATATGAATACTTCTTGGGAATTATGCTCAAGATTGTGTAAATTATTTGTGGGGGAGTCAAAACAGACATACTAGCTTTTAACCACCCAATATAGAAGGATTGATTATGTACATGCTTTGGTGATCCAGGAAAGGAAACATATGGTATTCACTGATATATTGGAACCTTTTCACTAACGGTGGGAACTACAGGAGCTGGTGAGCATTATTCCTGCGCAGAAACAAATTTGAATTTGAATTTGTACTTTATCTTTGTGGCTTTGTGCTGTGTTATAATACTCCTTAAAGAGAAAAGCATTTGTTAATTTGGTTTAATTTGACTTACTTTGTCTAACAGGTTTTCAAAATATACAAAAGAGTCAATAGTTTCCCCAGTTTCAGCTTTGCTGATGAAACTTTGCTGAGTTTATAATGGAGATTTGCTTTAAACTGAAATAGGAGTTAAAAGCTTTAATCACATCATCATATGTTGCAGTTTCTTCTGCTATGCTTTGTCTGGCAAGAACTAACATTAGCAAGAACAGCATTAGCACTGTTGCTGACATATATTGTAATACACTGACTAGGTAATATCTTCAGTGAGCCTCCGCGTAGCCCACTTTCTATTTATATGTTTGGGTTTCCTTGGGTTGGTGACACCATTTCCTGTGGTGATGTCATTTCCTATGGTTATGTAATTTCCCTGTCCTTTTTCTCAGGGGGTGATAAATGGGATCCAAGTCAATGTGTTTGTTGATAGCGTTCCGGTTGGAATGCCATTCTTCTAGGCATTCTCGTGTATGTCTGTTTGGCTTGTCCTTGGATGGATATGTTGTCCCAGTCGAAGTCGTGGCCTTCCTCATCCATATGTAAGGAGAGTGGGCCATGTTTTTTTGTAGCTAGTTGATGTTCATGTATCCTGGTGGCTAGTTTTCTGGCCGAAAACAGGGGCTATACCACCTATGCTTCATTCGAAGGCTCACTGAAGATGTTACCTAGTATGGTGACGAAACACCTGAAAATGAACCTTCCAGCTCAGCAGGAAAACCTACATCCAGGACCTCAACCTGAGCTACAAATCTTTTCAAAACTCGCTAATACACTGACTTTGGACATTGTCAAAGCCTGAACCTACACAGTATTTGCTCATTTTTAATGCTATTGTATCCAATAGAGAGTTTAGTCATGCTCAAGAGAGTCTGGTAAAAGCAAATCATTTTCCAACCTCGGTCAGTGTTCTACATGGCAAAAGTGATTAAAATGCTTACTATACTTACATTTTTTTTAGCTTTTACATAGGCTTTCCCTCTTATGATCAATTGTGCTAGTTTCCTCTCTTGTGAGGTTATGCATATCTGTCAAGGTTTCTGATTACAGGAATGCATTGCTCATTCGTAGCTGACTGTTCTTTTTTCTTGGTGCTTACAGCATTGTACTGCAGTTTTTCTCCTATGTTTTCTAGCTTTTATGCCAGCATTTCCTCTTTCTGTGGATGTTGGTGCCGAGGTGGATTTTGAAATCGAACAATTGGTGCTTGCTGTCTCTGCTGAGCACCTCATCAGGTATTTCAACATTTCTGGGGACAGTTTGCTGAGCTGGCCTTGTAACTTACCTATAGCACTGTATAGTCACTGGGTTCTGTGGGTCTAGTCACTGCTGCTACCATGTAGCATTCTGAGCTCTACACACATACAGCCTCCAATTTCATCATCCGTGAATCCCACACCACCTACCTACCTCCTACCGAAGATTTACAAACCTGACTGTCTCGGTCGACCCATTGTCTTAGCCTGTTCCTGTCCCACTGAACTCATCCCTGCCTACTTTGACACTGTCCTGTTCCCCCTAGTCCAGGAACTCCCCACCTACATTGAGGGCACCACCCACGCCCTACCCCTCCTCCAAGACTCCTGTTTCCCCGGCTCCCAGTGTCTCATTTTCACCACGGACATCCTGTCCCTGTACATATCCATCCGCCATGACAAAAGCCTCCAAGCCCTGCATTTCTTCCTCTCGCGCTGTCCCAACAGTACCTTTCCACTGACACCTTCATCCGCCTGGCTGAACTGATCCTCACCCTCAATAACTTCTCCTTCCAATCCTCCCACTTCCTCCAACCCAAAGGAGTAGCAATGGGCATCCACATGGGACCCAGCTATTCCTGCCTCTTTGTCGGGTACGTGGAACAGTCCATCTTCCGCAGCTACCTCGGCATCACTCTCCACTTTTTCCTCCGCTATATCGATGACTATTGGCTCTACCTCATGCTGCAATGAGGAGGTTGAAAAGTTCATCAATTTCAGTAACACCTTTCACCCTGGCCTCAAACTCACCTGGATCATCTCAGATACCTCCTAGACTGCTCCATCTCTGGGGCGGGCATGGTGGCTCAGTGGTTAACACTGCTGCCTCACAACGCCAGGGACTCGAGTTCAATTCCCACCCAGGGTGACTGTCTGTGTGGAGTTTGCACATTCTCCCTGTGCCTGCATGGGTTTCTTCCCACAATCCAAAGATGTGCAGATCAGGTGAATTGGCCATGTTAATTTGCCCATGGTGATAGGCACATTAATCAGGGATAAATGTTGGGGAATGGGTCTGGGTGACTCTTTGGAGGGTCGGTGTGGACTTGTTGGGCTGAAGAGCCTATTTCCATACTGTAGGGAAACTAATAAAAAAAAATCCACCTCCATCTCCGGCGACCGACTAACCACGGTCATCTACTACAAGCCCATCGACTCCTGCAGCTACCTGGACTACATCTCCTCCCATCCTGCCTCCTGTAAAATTGCCATCCCTTATTCCCAATTCCTCTTCTTCTGCCGCATCTGTTCCCAGGATGATCATTTCCACTTTAGAAAATCCCAGATGGCCTCCTTCTTCAAAGGTTGCAATTTCCCTTCCCACGTGGTCAACGATGCCCTCCAGCATATCTCCTACACTTCCCACACCTTTGTCTTTGAACCCCACCCCTCCCAATGCAACAAGGACAGGACCCCCCGGTCCTCACCTTCCACTCCACCAACTTCCATATATATCGCATCATCCTCCGGCACTTCCACCACCTACAAACGAACCCTACCACCAGAGATATATTTCCCTCCCCACCCCATCAGCATTCCGGAGAGATCATTCCCTCCACGACTTCCTTGTCAGATCCATGTCCCCCTACCAGCCTATATACCACTCCCAGCACCTTCCTCTGCCACCGCAGGAAGTGCAAAACATGCACTCACACTTCTCCCCTCACCTCCATCCAAGGCCCCAAAGGATCCTTCCACATCAGACAGAAATTTACTGTACCTCCACCAATGTCATCTACTGTATCTTTTATACCCGATGTGACCTTCTCTATGTTGGGGAGACAGGACACCAATTTGCAAATCATTTCAGAGAACATCTCTGGGACACCCGCACCAACCAACCCCACAGCCTAATGGCTGAACTCTTCAACTCCCGCTCCCACTCCGCCAAGGACTTGCAGATCCTGGGTTCCTCCATCACCAAACCCTTTTCACCCAACATCTGGAGGAAGAACACCTCATCTTTCACATTGGGACCCTGCCACCACACCCTGCCACACTAGTTTCTTCATTTCCCCTTCCCTCACCTTATCCCAGTCCCAAGCCTCCAACTTGGCACCACCCTCTTGACCTGACCATCGCCTTTCCCATCTATCCACACCACCCTCCTCTCCAACCTATCACTTTCACTCCCATCTTCATCGATCTATTGTACTCTCAGCTACCTTCTCCCCAACCCCACCCCCCTCCCATTTATCTCTCAACCCCCAGGCCCACAAGCCTCATTCCTGATGAAGGGCTTATGTTTGAAATGTCGATTCTCCTGCTCTTTGGATGCTGCCTGACCAACTGTGCTTTTCCAGCATCACACTCTCGCCACATATGAATCAACTATACAGGCCTAACTAAGCATAACTATTCACAAAACATGTTAAGAATAAGGACATCCTTCTGGAAGCTTCCAGTTCCAGGCTCCAATTTGGGATGGGAGGGAAGGGGGGGACAGGCTTTAGAGAGCAGCACAATGCAACCTGGAGTGACGAGAAGGCATTGACACAGTGCCCTGTGTTGGTGATCTGCAGTTGCTCTCTACTCCTCCTGTGGTAAGGTCAGTGCTGCTGCCTGACCCTCATTTTGAACTGAACTGTTTTGCTGTTGCTGTCTGGGCCCAGGTTTGACTGGAGCTGTCTACTGCTGCTGTCTAGGCCCAGTTCTGACCAGGGCTCTCTACTGCTGCTGTCTGGGACCAGCTCTGACTGGAGCTGTCTACTGCTGCTGTCTGGGACCAGCTCTGACTGGAGCTGTCTACTGCTGCTGTCTAGGCCCAGCTCTGATCGGGGCTGTCTACTGCTGCTGTCTAGGCCCAGCTCTGATCGGGGCTGTCTACTGCTGCTGTCTGGGCCCAGTTCTGACCAGGGCTGTCTACTGCCGTTGTCTGGGCCCAGCTGTGACTGGAGCTGTCTATTGCTGCTGTCTAGATCCAGCTCTGACCGGGGCTGTCTACTGCCGCTGTCTAGGCCCAACTCTGACCGGGGCTGTCTACTGCCGCTGTCTGGGCCCAGCTGTGACCGGGGCTGTCTACTGCTGCTGTCTGAGCCCAGTTGCCTTGTTCTATGTTTCATTGAAAGGTTTGGCAGCTGTCTCAATGCTAACCCTGACACCACAGTCGCCTATGGCAGGGCTGCATTGTTGGTGTGCTGGAGTGGTTGCTACTGCTGCCTCGGCCCTGTCACCATTCAGTTACCTGACCAAGGGACTGGGAATTAAAGTTTATCTTCACCTAGACATGACAACGGAGGCTGACTTGAAGGCGATGGCTAGTGTCGTCCGTATACTGGCCATTGTCACAGCTTCCAAATAAATGGAAAGGCGGTGTTTTTGCTTTGTCCCAGTTGGCAGTGCATCTGACCTTGGAGAAAGGGATCACTGTGCGGGGGACTTATTTACTTGTTGAACCGATGGAGGCTATGGCTCAAAAAGGTCACAATCTCTAATATCTCACCCTTCATTGCCAATGAGTTTCTCCTCCCCCATTTGCAGTTGGTGGGGCGGGGTGAGCAGTCAGGAATGGCATCCATCCCACTTGGACTGATGGGACCCAGTCTGAAACATGTTGATTTCTTCCAGCGCCAGGTCTTCATTGAAGATCTTGGTCTGGGCGGTGGTGATGGAAGAGATATTTATCATGCTTCATGAGGGGACAGTCTACTGTGTTTCTGGATGGTGGATAGTGTGCAGTGTCACTAGTATAAGGAGGCAGGGCATGTGAGGAGGAATTGCCCCACCTTGAAGGTAACCAAAGCTATATCATTAGTTGCTGATGCCACTGCCGCTCCCACTCCCCCTGCCCCAGTGATAACACCTGGAGTGCTGCAAGCAAGGCCTAAGCTGGAGTTTGCTGTTACACTGGCCTCTGGTGGGGAGGAGTGTGGGTATTTTGCTGGAAAGAAGGTGAGGAGGAAGACAAAGCATCTTTAAACTGACCCCTGAATGCGTCCCCTTGCACCCCTGAGCCAGTTGCGTTGAGATTGTGGTCAGAATCTTGGCCTGTCCCACTCTGGTGCAAAATATTCCTCTATGGACATGCCTGATCACCCCAGCTTGGGAACCCTGAGCCCGACTCCCATCCTTCATCAGTTGTGCGCAATAATCTCAGCCCCTGACCCCACTCAGCTGAGCCTCGGAATACCGAGTTCAATCCCCATCTGTCTCCATCTGAGCCTGAGAATTCTCGGCCTGGTTCTGCACATGGGAATCCCGATCCTGTGACCAACCCATAGCCCCACCCTTCAATCATCTGATGGCGGGGATTCTGGAGCAGGATGGGAAATGATGAAGCTATCTTCCCTTACCTTGCCACACCCCCAGCCTTCCCTCATCCAGTTGTTTTTATTGACTTGCTGGTGGGAAGGCACAAAATTCCCAAGAACACCGTGGGGTGTGGTGAGGAAAAAGAGACCACCATCATGACAAAGAAGAGTTGCCACTGCCTGCAGGGGGAGGACTTCCCTGTCACTAGAGTAAGGTCCTGCTCTTCCCCAGGGGAAAACCTGCAGCACCTCTTGTCCTTTCTTGTGTTGTGATGGGTCTGGAACCTTGGGGGTTGTAGCTGGTCCTCACACTGCCAAGGTCCCAGTGACCCCTGAAGACGAGCCAGAGATTTGAGAAGGCTGCAGTGCAGGTATTATAAACCTTGCTGGGTTATCACCTGTTGGAGAGGAGGAAAGTGTTTCCCTCACTCTACCCTCCCAGACTGTTTTGCTGGGTACCTTGGACCTGAGGTAGGATCTTTTCCCTGAGAGGTCAGGTGATCTGGTGTCAGGAGAGGAGTGGGTCCCTGAGCCTCCACTAACCCATGACCCTGAACCTGAAGACCCTTCTGATGGAGTCCACCAAGGAAGCCCCTGCCTATGACTCTGGGGGTGGTGCCACTGGGGGAGTGGAGCCAGCTGGTGGCACCGGGCCATCTCCCACTCTCACAGTGGGAGAGGGTACAGTAGTTGAAACTTTATTGCTGGAACAGCACAGCAGGTCAGGCAGCATCCAGGGAACAGGAGATTCGACGTTTCGGGCACAGGCCCTTCTTCGGGCACAGGCCATTCCTGAAGAAGGGCCTGTGCCCGAAACGTCGAATCTCCTGTTCCCTGGATGCTGCCTGACCTGCTGTGCTGTTCCAGCAATAAAGTTTCAACTTTGATCTCCAGCATCTGCAGACCTCACTTTCTCCTCGAGGGTACAGTAGGCAAGGGCAACCAGCAGGAGTACACAGCCTGAATGGTGGGCACTGGGAATGAGGCACAGTCAGTCTCCAGCGAGGTTGTAGATTCCCTGATGCCCTCCACTGAATTTCCCCTCATCCCCATCGAGGAGCTTTGGGACTTTCTCGTGAAGAGTCTCTACCATTGCAGTAGAGTCCAGCTGACTCTTGACCACTGAACTGATTTTGTGTTGGTCTTCTGGGCAAACCTCAATGTGCACAGAATGACCGGCAATGGTTCAGGACATGAGGAAACCAAGGGACCTAAGTGCCCTTCCTTCCTGCACATAGAGTTTTTAACTTTGGTGATGGTGGCACAATGCTGCTGGCATGATACTGCCATAGCCAGCCTCAACATCCATGGCAGCAGGAAGTCACAACGCATATTCCAGAACTTCTCAGTCCTCCTGCAAGAAACCCACATTGCATTGGGCTACAAAGCCATCTGGCTTTTGGATTGGTGAGGGGTCTACATGTGTGACCTCATCACCAATTCTGGGCGCAGCCTATCTTGTTGGCCATGCATTTCCAGCAGGGGTCAAAGAGCTGGTGCCAGGTCATTTGCCTCACCTGATAATCTGACTAGGGGTCGTGGTACTTAACCTTGTGTACGCATACCCACCACTGGTAGGCTGATACACATGCATTTCTTTGAAGAACTGTCCATTCACCTCATGTCCATTGACGAAGGCCAGTACATTATCCTCAGGGGGTTTTTAACTGCACCCTCAAAGAGCGTGACCATTGTGGTATCCAGTCTGGTCTCACAGCAGGAAGAAGGTTGAGGGGCTTGGTCAAGTTCTTTGACCTGATAGACATCTGGCGAAATCTCCAACCTGAGCTCATCACTTTCATCTTTGTAAGGCCTGGGGCAGGAGGATTGAGAATTGACCACCTATACATTTCACGGACTAATAGATCCAGTTTTCTGGAGGCCTCAATGCGGCAGGAGCTGTACATGGATCACCATCTAGTCTGAGCAGAGCTCACTTGGTTCCATGCCCAGCTCGGGTCCACATACTGGCACTTTTACTGCCACTTGCTGCTGCACGGCATGTTTCATTTTTGCTGGGCCAGCTCGAGAAGGAAGCAGGGGGCTTCCAATCCTTGGGGCTAAATGGTGGGACATAGGCAAGACTCACGTTGGTGTTTTCTGTCAGGAGTATGCAAAAGGGTTGGCAAAGAGGCAGAAATCCAGGATTGAGGAGTTGGAGAATGAGGTGCTCAACCTCAAGACAAGCCTTAATCAGCATGATGCAGACCTAGCCCTGCAGGGGTTGTACGAAGAGAGTCAGGGCATGGCTCCGAGACCTCCTACTCATTGGGATTTAGGGTGTATACGTGAAGTTGGAGATCTGGCTCCTTGAGGATCTGGACTGTGGCTCCCCTTTCTTTGACACACTGGAAAAGAGATGTGGCATTGTCAGAACCGGAGGGCATTGGTGCCCAAATCAAAACCTATTACATGGTTTTGTTCTCTCCACAACCATCCAGCGAGGACGCTTACAGGGTTCTGTTGGAGGACATGCTGCAGGTATGTTTGGGGGACAACAGGAGCTGACTAACATCCTCACCTGTCTCTTGAGGAGTAAATCCCCAGCGCGGCATGGGATGACCGTGGAGCTTTTCAAGGCATGTTCTGAGATGTCCTGGGGGGATGAGTACGTGCTGCTCCTTCCTACTGTCAGGAGTAGTGGCTTTCATCAAACACCCATTGCTCAGGAATCTGCACCTCCACCATTGGGGATGTGAAAGGCTGGTGGAGGGGAGGGCTGTGGCAGCAGGGATGACCAGAGTTGAGGATGTGCCAGGTGGCAGAAGTCTGGGCTGGATGATATGCAGGAATTGGCATGCAGGGTGGCAGCAGACATTCAGAACTTGGCCGATGCTATCCATCGCCTGAAAATGGTGGTGCTCAGACCTGGAATTGTGCATTGTTGGAGGGTGCTCAGGTGTGCAGTCTGCTGTTCCCCCTGCTATGATGGCATTTCAAATTGGCTGCAAGATACTGAACCTCCCTCAGGAGCCTATCCCCCACAACCCAGCTGTCTCCTGAATATGATTCTTTTCATCTCACAAAGAGTCGATTTGTAAACAGGCTGCTGCTGCACGCCATTCACCTCAACTCTTACATCTACTGTCCAGACACACCTTGGTGTGCTTATTTGCCACCATTGGCAGTGATCCACAGTAGAGGGTTCTCTACACAGGATCCTCCACCAGGAACTTGGAATGGAGGGTGTTGCACGTAGCAGTCTCTTGCAACAGCAGATTGTACCAATTTACAGATTCGCTGTCCACCTGTTTATTTTGCAGCACTGTGGACCATGTATTTATTGGTTGTGGCTTTTTGCACTCTCTTTTTAGTTATTTGAAAAACCTTCTGTTGTGTTTTTGGTTGCATTTCAGCCCCATGCTCCTTACCTTGGGCAGCTGGTGTGGAGGGGTGTGGGCAGTTCGGAGGATCAACTCATGGGTCTGCTCCCGGACTTTGCCAGGCTGATTGGAAACAAGTGTAGGCAACGGAACATGAAAGACTTCATCTCTGCCAACTGCCTGCCCCTCTTCCACGGTCACATTCAAGCCTGGGTGTTATTAGAGAGGAAGCACGTGGTGTACACCAATGCTTCAATGCCATTTAGGGAGAGGTAAGCACCATAGAGGATGCAGTAAATTTATTTCCCCCTCCAACTCCATTTTGATTTCGTCCCCTCCTTCTCTCCATAACACCACCTTCACATTTTAATGACAGCATTATCCTTAACAGGCTTTGCTTGTTAATGTTCAATTTGCCACATGGGTGTTTTCCTGATAGTGGAAAAAAAATGATTAATAAAGTAATACATAATAATGTCTTTTTAATATGTCACTGTAAACAAAAACAAAGTACACAGCCACGGGTAACTTGGGGAAAAATATTTTTAAATACGATGAAATGAGAAAGATCAAGCAAACCCAAATGGATCCTTCTTGTGGTGGAGCAGTAGTGTCCCTGCACTTGGACAGGGAGACGCAGGTTGAAGTCCCAGCTGCTTCAGAGGTGTGTAATTGGCTTTCCCATGCATTTGTGGCCAAAAATAGAGGTTTCTCATCTTCTGCAGATAAAATGGAATTTTTATGCCTTCTTTGGCTAAAATGTAAAGCAAAATGGATGATTTACCATATTTTGCGTGCTAATGAACAACTCCTGTCCTTTCATCTCAGATATTACCACATACATTTGCTGCCTGCAGCTTTAAAGATGAATTTCACTAGCTTAATGGTTTTCCCTATTCTATCCAAGGGAAATAAAACTAAGTGCATGGTCTGCTTTTTCCAAAGCCATTGCTAACCTATGGTGCAGCATTTAGTGACCCATATATTTGCACAAAGATCCCTTTGTTCCTCTACCCAAGCTAGATTTGCACTTACTAAGTAATAAATGATCACCTTATTATTCCTGCAAAATACACCACTAATATCTTAAACTATATTTTTCCATTATTTGTTTACTCTGCAACTTTATTATTGTTCACCTGTATTTTGTTAACAATTCTTCTTAGTATTATCACCCAAATGTACTGTTGGCCGCAATTTAGAAAATACCCTTTTGATTCCAAAGTTCAATGATTATTCTAATTGTGAACAGCAGTGAACCTCTCTCTGATCTGTGTGGAATGTCCACCCACTGACACTCTGAACATGGGGTTTAGGAGCAGGAATAGGTGATTTGACCCACTTCATTTCCACACTCTGTCTTGAAACTAACTAGAAATCCAGTCTTCCACTTGTCCTCTGATTACATTTTATTGGTTATTAATGGCTGGACTTTTGAATGTCTGGATAAATTACATGGGGACTATGTGAATATTTCCCCTTATAAGAAAATGAGGTCTCCTGTTAAAGAATATCTAATATTTTAAGAAGAAGCCCCCCCATGACAGAGGTGAGAAGAAATGATTTCACTCAGAGCACCATCATCATGTGGGACTATCATGCCCAGTAAACAGTGCAGGCTGGGACATTGAAGTTATTCAAGGCAGAGTTAGATGGATTTTTAACAGACAAACAAGTCAATGGGTTTAATGGGAAAGTGAACTTGTGACCATAATCAGATTAGTCATAGTTAAAAATCACACAACACCAGGTTATAGTCCAACAGATTTAATTGGAAGCACACTAGCTTTCGGAGCGACGCTCCTTCATCAGGTGATTGTGATCACCTGATGAAGGAGCGTTGCTCCGAAAGCTAGTGTGCTTCCAATTAAACCTGTTGGACTATAACCTGGTGTTGTGTGATTTTTAACTTTGTACACCCCAGTCCAACACCGGCATCTCCGAATCAGATTAGTCATGATCTCATTGAACGGTGGTGCAGGCTCCATGCTTACTCCTATTCCTAAGTTAGATGTTACTACTACACTCTTTCAATTACCATAGTTTGGTTAAGCAAGATTTTTTCTTTTGAAACCCAGGCTGATTATTCTTTATCTTTTTTTTCCCAAATATCTTCTTACATTTTCTGTTCAGATAAGGATTCCATTATTTTTCTTAATGTCGATGTTAAATTGATTGCTGTATAATGAATTGAACATGGTCTGTTCCCCTCCTTAAATGTAGGAGTTATATTTTTCTAATGATTTATTAAATGTTTTATAATAACTGTTATATTTTTCCCAGACTATTTCAATGTAAGTGGATGCAATTTGTTGAGGCCAGGACGTTTTTCTCTTGGAGTTTGTTTAATCAGTACATGACATAAAAAAATCTAATTGCTCAGTTTATCATTCAATACCATGTCCACCAATTTTATCACCTTGATAAATACAAAAACAAAGTAATTATTTAATATCCGTCATCATCCCATCATTATCTACACTATCAGGTTTATTCCTTCATAGTTTTAGTTTCATCAAAACTTTATAAATTGATGTACTTGAAAAGCATTTCACTATTTTGTTTTAGGTCCTCTTCTAATTGTTTATTGAATTTTCTCTAAATCTCCTTGAATTCTCTGATCATGCATTCCCTCTATTGAATGTAACCATCTTTTCTAACTGGGAGACATGCCTTTATGTAGATTAGATTAGATTACATTACATTACAGTGTGGAAACAGGCCCTTCGGCCCAACAGGTCCACACCGAACTGCCGAAGCGCAACCCACCCATACCCCCTACATTTACCCCTTACCTAACACTACGGGCAATTTAGCATGGCCAATTCACCTGACCTGCACATCTTTGGACTGTGGGAGGAAATCGGAGCACCCGGAGGAAACCCACGCAGATACGGGGAGAATGTGCAAACTCCACACAGTCAGTCGCCTGAGGCGGGAATTGAACCCGGGAATATATTCTTTCAGGGAATATATTTTCCTATGTTTCACTAACCACTGTTACAAATTTTCTGATTGGGCTACATCGTTGTTAGTCAATATAGTTGGTCAATATTATTTTCCAAGTTCAATTCTCAGATACCCAATATCACCTTTATCCTAAAAACATAAACAAGGTGAAAGGGAAGGCTGGTAGGTATAGGGAATGCTGGATGACTAAAGAAATCGAGGGCTTGGTTAAGAAAAAGAAGGAAGCATATGTCAAGTATAGACAGGATAGATCGAGTGAATCCTTAGAAGAGTATAAAGAAAGTAGGAGTATACTTAAAAGGGAAGTCAGGAGGGCAAAACGGGGACATGAGATAGCTTTGGCAAATAGAATTAAGGAGAATCCAAAGGGTTTTTACAAATATATTAAGGATAAAAGTGTAACTAGGGAGAGAATAGGGCCCCTCAAAGATCAGCAAGGCGGCCTATGTGTGGAGCCACAGAAAATGGGGGAGACACTAAATGAATATTTTGCATCAGTATTTACTGTGGAAAAGGATATGGAAGATATAGACTGTAGGGAAAGAGATGGTGACATCTTACAAAATGTCCAGATTACAGAGGAGGAATGCTGGATGTCTTGAAACGGTTAAAAGTGGATAAATCCCCAGGACCTGATCAGGTGTGCCCGAGAACTCTGTGGGAAGCTAGAGAAGTGATTGCTGGGCCTTTTGCTGAGATATTTTTATCATTGATAATCACAGGTGAGGTGCCGGAAAACTGGAGGTTGGCAAATGTGGTGCCACTGTTTAAGAAGGGTGGTAAAGACAAGCCAGGGAACTATAGATCGGTGAGCCTGACGTCAGTGGTGGGCAAGTTGTTGGAGAGAATCCTGAGGGACAGGATGTACATGTATTTGGAAAGGCAAGCACTGATTCGGGATAGTCAATATGGCTTTGTGCGTGGGAAATCATGTCTCACAAACTTGATTGAGTTTTTTGAAGAAGTAACAAAGAAGATTGATGAGGGCAGAGCAGTACATGTGATCTATATGGACTTCAGTAAGGCGTTCGACAAGGTTCCCTATGGGAGACTGATTAGCAAGGTTTGATCTCATGGAATACAGGGAGAACTAGCCAGTTGGATACAGAACTGGCTCAAAGGTAGAAGACAGAGGGTGGTGGTGGAGGGTTGTTTTTCAGACTGGAGGCCTGTGACCAGTGGAGTGCCACAAGTAGAGTGCCTCTACTTTTTGTCATTTACATCAATGATTTGGATGCGAGCATAAGAGGTACAGTTAGTAAGTTTACAGATGACACCAAAATTTGAGGTGTAGGGGACAGCGAAGAGGGTTACCTCAGATTACAATAGGATCTGGACCAGATGGACTATTGTACTGTTGAGAAGTGGCAGATGGAGTTTAATTCAGATAAATGCGAGGTGCTGCATTTTGGGAAAGCAAATCTTAGCAGGACTTATACACTTAATGGTAAGGTCCTAGGGAGTGTTGCTGAACAAAGAGACCTTGGAGTGTAGGTTCATAGCTCCTTAAAAGTGGAGTCACAGGTAGATAGGATAATGAAGAAGGCGTTTGGTATGCTTTCCTTTACTGGTCAGAGTATTGAGTACAGGAGTTGGGAGGTCATGTTGTGGCTGTACAGGATATTGGTTGGACCGAAGGGTCTGTTTCCATGCTGTACATCTCTATGACTCTATAAATAATTTAATACTTGGTTTATACTATTTATATTCTTTTCTATCCTTATCTTAAAGTGTATCATATTATGGTCACTATTTCCTGGATGTTATCCAGCTCTTGCTTCTTCAGTCTGGTCTGATTCATTTCTTGCTCGAAATTGTTAATTTCTCTTGTTGGGTTTTCATATATCAAAAAGGAGTACTCACTGTCAGAACATCATTCCCTTAACTTCTTTATATAATTTTCTAATTAATACTAGGACAGCTGAAAGTCCTAATGAATTTTTAAAAAATTTTCTAATTTGTCTGCATATTTCTTCATCAACCTAGGGGCAGCACAGTGGTTAGCACTGCTGCTTCACAGCGCCAGGGACCAGGGTTCAATTCTAGCCTCAGGTGGAGTTTGCACATTCTCCCCGTGTCTGCGTGGGTTTCCTCCGGGTGCTCCGGTTTCCTCCCACAATCCAAAGATGTGCAGGTTAGCTGAATTGGTCATGTTAAATTGCCCGTAGAGTTAGATGCATTAGTTAGGGGGAATGGGTCTTGGTGGGTTACTGTTCAGAGGGTCGGTGTGACTAGTTGCACCAGAAAGGCCTGTTTTCACACTGTAGGGAATCTAATCTAAACTATTCCAATTATATGGTGATCTAATACTGATTAGTATGATTGAAAATTCAGTCCTTTGGTTCATACCTTCTATGTCAAGTAGTTAAATCTCTTCCATTTCTTCACTTTCCTCATTACACCTGAATCTATTTCCAGTTACAGAATTTCTGTTGATATCACACAGTATATTTAGGTTTTGTCTACTGTTACCTCTTAGATTCTTGAAAAACTTGATGAATGCTTTTCTCTTTGCTCATTTCAATAATTTCCACATTTTTTTCTTCCTCTTTATGTTATATTTTTAATCTCTGGTGTCAGATTAGAATCATCTACCTGACTAGAATTTCTCCACCCAGAGTACTGTGACAGAGTGCTTATCCTGTATCAAGTTGGGCTGCAGTCTTGCTTCATAATAGCTAACCATAACAGCCTGGGTATACTATTAATGACTCTCTGCTCGTCATCATAGCACTTTCTGCTAATTTAGTTTAATAGGTGGCAACTTCTTGGGCTATCACTTGCAAACACAGACAAGTCTGGTTGGATGTTTTCCCCCAACTTGTAACCTGCTTAGTGAGATTAGAAAACCAATTTACCAAAATCCAAGACAAACAATAGGCACAGTTGGAAAATATGAAACAAAACAAATCTTCTGAAATGTGTAGTACCTGTTGTGAACTCAGAAAATTCCAAAACATTTTACAGCCAATTAATTATGTTTGAATATCTTTTATAAAGGCAGGAATAAAACACGTAATTCTTATTCAATCAACCACATTATTGAGAATAAAATGTCTTCATGAAGAGTTTAAAATAATAAATTGGCTAAATATTCTTTGTTGTCCATTGCAGCTTTCAGGCAATATTCTGTTTGTTACCTGTAGCTTAATAAATGATACTTGCTGAATTATAATTTATCCTTTACATAGGGAATTATTCTGGCATGGAAAGGCTTGAAAACAGATTCCTGGTGCAACACAGACCAAACTCTCAGTGTAGATGACTGATGTGTTAAAATCCACTCCAGTAGTCACATTTTGGGTTCACACAGCTCTTATTATGCTCTGATAGTAGGACGATCAGAATTGCTTGCAGCACTCCAAAATCAGAGCTGGTTCACGTTTCTGATTTTGTGATTCGTGCTTATCAGAATAAAAATAATTTAAGTTTACTTAAAGATTGCAGTATATGATATATGAAGTATCACGGGTGCTCAACAATGATATAGTGAGTTTTTTTCTACTGCTCCCATCCAACTTCATTGATCAGAATGCTAGATTCAAGTTGCACATCAGAGATCTTTGCTTTTGTTACCCAAATGAGGGAAGAGTCACAAGTAATTTGTGTGAGTTCCATTTCTATGAAGCACTTATGAGTAAAGTACTTGACGTACATTCCCGTGGAAGGACATACCAAGAATGTTTCTGCCTTTCAAATACTGATTCAGCTGCTCTGCAATTCCAGAATGCTCCAATTTCACTTATCGAGTCATTAAGGTCTACAGCTTGGAAACAGGCTCTTCAGCCTAACATGCCCACGCTGCCCAGTTTTCACAATTAAACTAGTCCTGTTTGCCAACATTTGGTCCATCTCTCTCCATACCTGTCCCATCCATGTACATGTCCAAATGTTTCTTAAATGGCAAAATTGTACTTGCTTGCATCACTACCTCTAGTAGGCAGAAGTGGATACTGTAGATACTGGAGATTAGAGTAAGGATTGGAGAGGTGCTGGAGAAGCACAGCAGGTCAGGCAGCATCCGAGGAGCAGGAAAATCGACATTTCGGGCAAAAGCCCAAAGCCTGATGAAGGGCTTTTGCTCAAAACATCAATTTTCCACTACCTCTGTAGCCTGTTCCAGACACTTAACACCCTCTGAGAAAAAAGTGTCTGCGTGGACCCTTTTATATCTCTCCCCTCTCACTTTAAACTATGCCCCCTAGTTTAAACACCCATACCATGGTGAAAACATGTTGGCAATCTACCTTATCTATGCCTCTCATGATTGTATAGACCTCTATAAGGCCATTCCCTCAGTCTCCTATGCTTCAGGAAAATAAGTTCCTGCCCATCCAACCTCTCCTATAACTGAAAACTTCCGGTTCAGGGGCATCCTAGTAAATCTTTTCTATATTTGTTTCTAATTTAATAGCATTCTTTCTATAGTAGGACGATCAGAATTGCTTGCAGCACTCCAAATGTAGCCTCACAAAGGTCTTGTACAGTTGCAACAAGACATACCAACTCCTATACTAAATGCTCTGACTGATGAAAGCAAGCGTGCCAAAAGACTTCTTCACAACCTTGTCTACCTGTGACTCCACTTGCAAGGCACTATGAACCTGTACCCTTAGATTTCTTTGCTCAATAACACTCCCAAGGTCCTTTCGTTGACTGTGTAAGTTCTGCCCCTGGTCTGACTCACTAAAATGCAATACCTTGCATTTATCTAAACTGAACTCCATCTGCCATTCCTCAGCCCAACTGGCCCATTTGAACAAGATGTCACCACATTGTCAGATAACCTTTTTTACGTCCACTCTACCACCGATCTTGGTGTCATGCGCAAACTTACTAACCATAACTCTTAAATTCCCATCCAAATCATTTGTATAAATGATGAATAACAGTGGACCAGCAGCAATCCCTGTAGTACACTGCTGGTCACAGGCCTTCAGTCTGATAAATAATCCACTACCACCACTGTCCATCATCTAATTGTCAAGTCAACTTTGTATCCAATTGGCTTGCTAAGCCTAGATCCCGTGACTCAGCAACCTATATATGGTACCTTGCCAAAGGCTTTGTTAAAGTCCATGTAGGCAACAGCTAATTCACTGCTCTCATCTAATCTTTTGGTCATCCTTTTAAAAAATTAGACCTCATGCATGAGGCATAATTTCCCACACACAAAGCAATGCTGACTATCCCAAATGAGTCTTTGCCTCTCTAAATGCTTGTAGATCCTGTCTCTCAGAAGCCCCTCTAACAACTGACCAGAACAGACATTAGGCTCACTGGTCTGTCATTTCCAGGCATTTCCCTGCAGTTTTTCTCAAATAATGGCACAACATCAGCTACCGTCCAACCTTCGGGCACTTCATCTGTGGCTGTCGATGTTACAAATATCTCCGCTAGGGGCCCTGCAATTTCCTCCCTAGCCTCCCATAAGGTTCTGGGATACATTTCATGAAGATGGTGCTGTTTCAGAACATGAATACTTTCTGGAGTGAAACTGGTGGTGTGGTTTAGCTACCCGTTCCAGAAACTGCCTGATATCTGCTTCAATTTAGATCAACAGCATGAAAATTCAGCAGGTCCTATAAAATTTGAGTGATCAGTGTTTTGCTAGTCTAATTCCAGATGTTAAAAACAATCTCTCCCACCCCATTGCCAATTTTCTTCTTGTCTCCTTCAAGAGTTGACAATACATGTAAAAGATTCTCTTGAATAATGTTGCTGTGGGACAAGTAAGAACACTAAGTAGAAAAACTGAATATTATAAGAATATACCATAGCGTGTTTCTTCATAAGATAGACATTAGAGTTGATGTGAAACAGTTATTTATGCAGTCTCTTTACTTTCTATCTCAAGTTGCAATTAAACTTGATTGAAATTAAATTGCCTTATCAGAGCAGTCAATTCATTCTCTCAGCAGGTGCACCAAGTCAAGAAATATTTAATAAATGGCTGTCTGAGACAATACATATCTCCTGCATGATTGGATAAATGTTTATCTTGCATAATAGACAAATATGATAGTGCAGATGAAATAACTTCAAAAAATCTCTAGTTGAAAGTTGTTTCTTCCCCATCTGCTTATGTAATACTTTGATATCATTTATAGGTAAATTGCATTTTAGGGCAATTTTTAAAGTAGAGTTTTTGAATCAGTTGGACAAACTAGAGACACACTAATTGAGGTGTTATAGCACCACCTCTAGCAGTAGGAGACAATTGCACCTGACTATTTGTACCAACAATGTCCACTCCGTATATGCTTAAAGGAATTTACTTTGGAAAAAGTTGAGTAAAGAAGATTTCTAGATAGAACATAAATACTGCTGTAAATGTGTTTAATACATTAAGGTGAAGATAAATCTAATTTGCATTGAACTATTATCTGGAATACATTGATTAGATTAGATTAGATTACAGTGTGGAAACAGGCCCTTCGGCCCAACAAGTCCACACCGACCCGCCGAAGCGAAACCCACCCATACCCCTACATTTACCCCTTACCTAACACTATGGGCAATTTAGTATGGCCAATTCACCTGACCCTGCACATCTTTGGACTGTGGGAGGAAACCGGAGCACCCAGAGGAAACCCACGCAGACACGGGGAGAACGTGCAAACTCCACACAGTCAGTCGCCTGAGGCGGGAATTGAACCCGGGTCTCTGGCGCTGTGAGGCAGCAGTGCTAACCACTGTGCCACCGTGCCGCCCACTAAAAAGGAAAGTGTAAGCACACACACGTCTGCGTGCCTTGTTGTTGTATCAAGTGTACATCTCTCTGCACTTGGCAGAATTTACAGGGATCACTACTCTGTTCATTCTCTGTTTTATGCGAGTAAAGTGTAAAACACAAGGCAGAGGGAAACTATCAGAGGTGTATCTCCAAGGTTTGTGTGGTTGCCAACCACGGAGGAGCAAGCACTTGAGATCATCAACCTCTCTGCCCATTGGCTATTGGAGATGGGAAGATGAAGATCTCCCAACTACCTAGAAACCGAATAAAATATACAATACTAGGTTATGTTCACTTGAATACAGCAGCAAGTGAAAAATGGTCATTACCATCTTGTGAAATTATATTCTTGTTTTCTTTGATTTCCTATTTGGCTTACGTATTGTTCAATTGTTGGTGTGCCTATTGATTTTTTTATAGTAATCCACCTGGGCCAAATCCTCTACAAACTGTCCTGTAGTTAAATGCTTCTTCTATTTGGTAATTCTTTGATTTTTTTTATCATTATTTTAAACCAGAAGATATCACAATCCCATTTCTGTTTTCAGCAGCAAGAAGAGCGGGAGCTTGGACCAGGGGCCTGGCAGGAAAGGTCAGTTACTAATTTAAATCTTTAAAAACTTATCACGAGCATCAGAGCCCTCCATTTCTGTTTTCAGCAGCAGGAAAAGTGGGAGCTTGGACCAGGGGCCTGGCAGGAAAGGTCAGCTACTAATTTAAATCTTTAAAAACTTACCTCAGAGAGCAGAGGTTTCTGGGAAAGGATGGACTTTATTTTCCCCTCAGCTGTCTAAACCTGAGACCCTACCCATGAGCAAAATTAGATGTGATCCTCCTTTCAGATAACATTTACGAATTCTGACTGTGCTAAGAGTTATAAGGGAAATCAATTTAAGATCATCAGTCAGTTTGCAGTGATGTATTTGCATATCCTAGAAATCACAGGATGCTGCTCTGTGAAAGCAAAAGCAAATTTTCCATATGTTGCATCTGTTATTTTGAGAAAAGGACCATGGAACCATTTGCCAGTCACTGCTGCATTCCCCATGGAAACAACCAGGCCAATCACTGTCTAGTTACTGGTCTGAATTTTTTTTCAGCTAACTCAGATTGACAGTTAACAGTATCTGCTGAATCTCCATGCCAATCAATCAGCACCCTCTTCTCATGCTGTCTCAAATGGTCTTGCCTTTCCAACTTTGGTTTCTCGTTTGTCAGTCCTGATGAATGCAAGATCAAAAGCTTTGATATCCTGTCTCTTTTTAGAAAGGTTTTATGCTGTGCAAATACATTCAACTATATATATATAATTTAAATATATATAAATATATATTTATGCACACAACCACAAAAATAAAATTCTGCAGAATTATTTTTTAGAAGAACTTTGGTCGAGGAACAAAGTCCACTGAAGCTATTGATACTGAAGTTATTCCAAGTAGACAAATTTTCTATTTAAGATCATAAGGCCATAAGAAATTGAGCTGAAAAATGTGTCCTTGGCCTCCTCCATTGCCAGACCATGGCAACACGGCGCCTGGAGGAAGAGCGCATCATCTTCCGCCTAGAAACCCTCCAACCACAAGGGATGAATGCAGATTTCTTCAGCTTCCTCATTTCCCCTCCCCCCACCTTATCTCAGTCCCAACCCTCAGACTCAGCACCGCCTTCTTGACCTGCAATCTTCTTCACGACCTCTCCACTACGACCCCCTCTCCGGCCTATCACCCTCACTTTAACCACCTTCCACCTATCGCATTCCCAACGCCCCTCCCCCAAGTCCCTCCTCCCTACCTTTTATCTTAGCCTGCTTGGCACACCTTCCTCATTCCTGAAGAAGGGCTCATGCCCGAAACGTCAATTCTCCTGCTCCTTGGATGCAACGGGGGCAAACTCTGAGCCAGAGACCTGCACCCTAATGCATTCCCCTGGCACATTGTACCCCCAACAGTATGCGCTTTTCTAGCAACACATTTTCAGCTCTGATCTCCAGCATCTGCAGTCCTCACTTTCTCCCATAAGAATAGCTAGGACAAATGTTCGGCACAACATCGTGGGCCGAAGGGCCTGTTCTGTGCTGTATTGTTCTATGTTCTATGTTCTAAATTGAGACAGGAATAGGCTGTTTGGCATCTCGATCCTGCACAATAATCCAATCGGATCATAGCTGATCTGACATTCCTCACATCCACTTTCTTGTCTTTTCCCTGTAACCCTTGATTTCCCTACTGATCAAGAATATACCTATCTCAGCTTTATATATACCCAAGGAATCTTCTCCCACAGTTCTCTATGGCAAGCAGTTCTAAAGCCTCACAATCCTTAGGAGAAATTCCTCTTCATCTCAGTTTAAATTGGCATCCCTTAACTCTGAGACTATGCCCTCTGATCCTAGATTCTCTCAGGAAGTGAAACATTCTCTCAGCATTTGTCAAGCCCCTTAAGAATCCCATATATTTCAATGAGATCACCTCTCATTGTTATAAATTCCAATGAGTGCCATACAAACCTATTTGACATTTGCTCATAAGATCATCCCTCCAAATTGGGTATCATCCTAATGAAACTTCTCTGAACTACCTCCAATAAAATAATGAAGCAATTTTTAAAAATAAGAGTCCAAAACTGTTCACAGTAATCCAGGTGACGTCCCATCAGCACCTTGTGTAGTTCCAGTAAGACTTCCCGAAACACATTCTCCAATCCCTGTTAAATAAGGCAACATGTTTCACCAGCCTTTCTAATCATCTGCTGTACCTGTGTGCTAGCTTTCTGTATTTTCTGTACAAGTACTCCGAAGTCCCTTCCTGTTGCAGCTTTCTGCAGTTTTTCTCCATTTGAATCATATTCGGTTCTTTGTTCTTCCTTCCATAATCAGCAGCTTCACATTTTCCTACATTCCACTCCATTTTGCCAACATTTACCTATTAATGCAACAGTCAGTGCAGAGATCCCCTGTGGTCGTTTCCCTGTAAAACAAGTGTACCATTTTGGATACTGTTGGGGGTACAATGTGCCAGGGGAATGCATTAGGGTGCAGGTCTCTGGCTCAGAGTTTGCCCCTGTTGCATAGAACGGAAGGGGGGGAAGGAGGAGAGTGTTAGTCATTGGGGACTCAATAGTTAGAGACTCAGATAGAAGGTTTGTTGGAAATGAAAGAGACTCATGATTGTTGTGTTGCCTCCCAGGTGCCAGGGTCCGTGATGTCTTGAATCTTGTCTTTCGGGTAGCGAAGTGATAGGGTGACCAGCCTCAAGTCGTGGTCCATGTAGGTACCAATGACATAGGTAGAAAGAGGGATAGGGAGCATTTCAGGGAGCTATGGTGGAAGCTGAGAGCTAGAACAAACAGAGTTTGTTACCCGTGCCATATGATGGTGAGGTGAGGAACAGAGAGAGATATCAGCTGAACAAGTAGCTGCAAGGATGGTGCACGAGGGAGGGTACCATGCATATGATCATTGGGGCTCATTCTGGAGAAGGTGGGACCTCTACGAACAGGACAGTCTTCACTTTAACCAGAAGGGTAGTAATATGCTGAATGGGAAATTTGCTACTGCTATTTGGTGGGTTTAAACTAGCACAGCAGGGGGATGAGAATGTGTGGTGTAGTTGCAGTACACAGAAGAATAAGAGTAGGGAGGACATGGACACGATTTCACGGTCACAGGAGTGTGCTAGCAGACAGCAAGCTGGTTTGACACACCAGGAGTATCCAGAATAAAGCAGGTGAGCTTGCAGCATGGATCGGTACCTGGGACTTCGATGTTGTGGCCATTTTAGAGACATGGATAGAGCAGGGCGAGGAATGGATGTTGCAGGTTCCAGGGTTTAGATCTTTCATTAAGAACAGGCAAGATGATAAAAAGAGGGGGAGGCATGTCTTTGTTAGTTAAGGACAGTATAATGGTGGCTGAAATAACTTTTGACGAGGTCTCATCTACTGAGGTGGTATGGGCTGAGGTTAAAATCAAGAGAGGAGAGGTCACAGTACTGGGAGTTTTTTATAGGCCTCCACAAAGTTCATGGGATGTGGAGGAGAGGATTGGCAAAATGATTCTGGGCAGGAGTGAAAGAAACAGGGTGGTCATTATGGGGGACTTTAACTTCCCTAATATTGACTAGAAATGCTGTAACTTCTGTATATTAGATGGATCAGATTTTATCCAATGTGTGTAGAAGGGTTTCCTGACACAGTATGTCGAAGGGCCGACAAGAGGGGAGGCCACACTGGATCTGGTACTTGGCAATGAACCAGGCCAGGTGTTTGATTTAGTGGTAGGTTAGCACTTTGGAGAGAATGACTTTGATTTGGTTGCATTTAGTTTAGCGATGGAAAGGATAGGTACATGCTGCAGGTCAAGAGTTATAGATGGGGGAAGGGCAATTATAATGTGATTAGGCAAGATTTAGGAGGCATAGAATGGGATAGCAAAATGTAGGGGATGGGGACAATCGAAATGTGGAGCTGGTTTAAGGACCAGATATTGTGTGTCCTTGATAAATATATCCCTGTCAGGCAGGGAGGAAATGATAAGGTAGGGGAACCATGGTTTACTAAAGAGATTGTATCTCTTGTTAAGGAGAAGAGAGAGGTTTATATGTTGTTGAGACAAGATGGTTCAAATGAGGGATGGAGAGTTACAGATTAGCTAGGAAGGATTTAAAGAGAGAGTTAAGAGGAGTAAGGAGGGGACATGAGCAGTCTTTAGCAGCTAGAGTAAAGGAGAACCCTAAAGCTTTCTGTCAGTAAGTGAGGAATAAAAGGATGACTAGGGTAGGAATAGGGCCAGTCAAAGACAGAGTGGGAAATTGTGTGTGAACCCTGTGGAGATTGGAGAGGCGCTAAACGAATATTTCTCATCTGTTTTCACTCAGCAAAAGGAGAATATTGTATTGGAGAAGACTGAGGTACGGGTATTTGGTTTGAAAGGATTGAGGTTAGTAAAGAGGAGGTGTTGTCAATTCTAGAATGTGTGAAAGTAGATAAATCCCCTGGGCAGGATGGGATTTATCCGAGGATTCTCTGGGAAGTTAGGAAGGAGATGGCTGAACCTTTGGGCTTGATCTTTGAATTATCATTGTCTACAGGTTTAATACTGGAGGACTAGAGGATTGCAAATGTTGTGCCCTTGTTCAAGAAGAGCATCAGAGGTGACCCAGGTAATTATAGACCATTGAGCCTTACGTCTGTTATAGGAAAAGTTTTCGAAAGGGTTATAAGAGATAGGATTTATAATCACCTAAAAAGCAACAATTTGATTGTAGATAGTCAACATGGGCAGGTCGTGTCTCACAAACCTCATTGAGTTTTATGAGAAGGTGACCAAGCATACAGATGAGGGTAGGGCAGTTGACATGGTGTATGTGGACTTCAGTAAAGCCTTTGATAAGGTTCCACATGGTAGGCTATTGGAGAAAATGTGGAGGCATAGGATTGAGGGTGATTTAGCAGTTTGGATTAGAAACTGGCTTTCTGTAAGGAGGCAGCGAGTGATGGTTGATTGAAAATATTCAGCCTGGAGTCTGGTTACTAGTGGTGTGCCAAAGGATCTGTTTTGGGACCACTGCTGTTTGTCATTTTTATAAATGACTTGAAAGCAAGCATAGGTCGATGGGTTAGTAAGTTTGCAGATGACACTAAAGTCGATTGAGTAATGGACAGTGTGAAAGAATGTTGCAGGTTGCAGGGGGATTTAGATAAACTGCAGAATTGAACTGAGAGGTGGCAAATGGAGTTCAATGCAAATAAATGTGAGGTGATTTACTTTGGGATGAATAACAGGAAGGCAAAATACTGAGTCAATAGAAAGATTCTTGGTAGTGTGGATGTGCAGAGAAGGCTTGATGTCCATGTACATAGATCCCTGAAAGTTGCCACACAGATTGGTAGTGCTGTTAAGAAGGCATACAGTGTGTTAGATAGAAGGATTGAGTTCCAGAGACATGATGTCATGCTGCAACTGTACAAAACGCTAGTGCGGCCGCACTTGGAATATTGTGTACAATTCTGTTCGGCCCATTACAGGAAGATGTGGAAGCATTTGAAAAGGTGCAGAGGAGATTTACCAGAATGTTGCCTGGTCTGGAGTGAAGGTGTTATGAAGAAAGGCTGAGGGACTTGGGTCTGTTCTCATTGGAGAGAAGAAGGCTAAGAGGGGATTTAATAGAGACAAGATGATCAGAGGATTAGATCGGGTGGACAGTGAAAGTCTTTTTCCCAGGACGATGATGTCGGATTATACGAGGGGGCAGAGTTGCAAATTGAGGGGTGATAGATTTAAGAGAGACGTCAGAGGCAGGTTCTTTACTTAGCGAGTGGTAAGAGTTTGGAATGCCCTGCCTGCCAATGTAGTTAACTCAGCCACAAGAGGGGCATTCAAACAGTCCTTGGATAAGCACATGGATGATGATAGGATGATGTAGGGGATGGACTTAGATTAGTTCTATGTTCTATGTTCTAATATTGCTGAAAAGAGATGTAAATTCAAAGCTTTCATGTTTTGTTCTTATCAGCACTGAATGCAAGAAAGCCAACTTTAAAAGGGAAACAACAATTTATAGATAATGTTTAATCAACCTTGTCAGATATACTATTATATATCTCTGAAACAGGTGGGGCTTCAACATGGACTTCTTGGACTAGCATTTGAAATACGATCACTGCACTACAAGAGCCAAAAGGCATTTTTAATTCATCTTTTCAGGTATGTTTTGTTACACCTTTGGAGCAGGTAGGACCTGAACCCAGGCTTCCGGGCTGAGCTGTAGGAACAGTACCACTGCACCACAAGAGCCTATACAATGAGACAAATGTAATGGTCAAATTAAACAATGGTTGGCATGGAACTGTCAATGTTAACTGATTAATCTAGTTTGAAATAAATGAGTTAAATCAGTTGTCTTTCATCGAAATTCTGGTTGAGGAATCCGTCAATGTGTTTTCTTTTACTATTCACCACAAGCCTATGTTCACTGGTCAATTTGGAATTTCTATGGTTGCACTGTAGGATTGGACTTGGTGGCAATTTGAACTTATATTTGGAAAGACAGGGTTTGACTGGGAATTGTCAGCATGGCTTTGTGCATGGGAGATCATGCCTCACAAAGAGCTCTTTGATGAAGAGACCAGGAGGGTTGATGAGGGCAGGGTAGTAGATGTAGTCTATCTGGATTTCAGTAATGCCTTTGATACATTTCCACATGGTCGGCTGCTCTGGAAAGTTAGATCGCGTGGAATCCAGGGGAGTTGGCAAATTGGATACACAATTTGCTTGATGGTAGGAAGCAGAGGGTAATAGTGGAAGGATGCTTATTAGACTGGAGGTGTGTGACTGGTGGAGTGCCTCAGGAGTCAGTGCTGGCCCATTGTTGTTTGTTATCTATATCAATGATTTGAAAGAGAATGTACAGGCATGATTAGTAAGTTTTCAGATGACATTAAAATAAATGGTATCATGGTCAATGAGGAACATTCTTAGAAATTGCAGTAGGATCTTGATCACCTGAGGAAATGGGCCAATAAATGGCAAATGCAGTTTAACCTAGATAAGTGTGAGGTCTTGCATTCTGAAAAGTCAAATCAATGCAGAAGTTTCATGGTGAATGTTAGGGCTTGAGGGAGTATAGTGAAACAAAGGGATCTTGGAGTTCAGGTGCATGGTTCTCTGAAAGTGGAGTCACAGGTAGACAGGGCAGTGAAAAAAGCTTTTGGCACACTGGCCTTCTTTAGTCAGGCCATTGAATATACAAGTTGGGAAGTTATGTTGTACAGGCTACACTTGGAATATTGTGTTCAGTTTTAGTCAACTTGTTATAGGAAGGATGTTATTAAACTGGAAAGAGTACAGAAGAAATTTACAAGGATGTTGTAAGGACTAGAGGGCATTAGTTTAAGGTGAGAGGGGAAAGAGTAAAGGGGAACCTGAGGGGCAATTTTTTTTAACACAAAAGGTGATATGAATATGGATTGAGCTGCCAGAGGAAGTAGTTGAAGTGGGTACATTAACAACATTTAAAAGGCATTTGGGCAAATACATGGATAAGAGAGGTTTAGAAGGATATGGGTCAATTGCAGGGAAATGGGGTTAGCATGGATGGACATTTTGGCCAGCATGGCCCAGTTTGGACTGAACAGCCTGTCTCTGTGCTGTAGGACTCTATGATTCAATTACAACCTCAAAACTAAGGCCTAGTCATCAGCTCATTGTATCAGCTTGATGCCAAACTAAAGGGCATCAAGACTACTCTGCACAATAATGACTACCCTGATCAAGTTTGGTGTATGCTGAAAATGTGTTGCTGGAAAAGCGCAGCAGGTCAGGCAGCATCCAAGGAACAGGAGAATCGACGTTTCAGGCATAAGCCCTTCTTCAGGAATGAGGAAAGTGTGTCCAGCAGGCTAAGATAAAAGGTAGGGAGGAGGGACTTGGGGGAGGGGTGTTGGAAATGCGATAGGTGGAAGGAGGTCAAGGTGAGGGTGATAGGCCGGAGTGGGGTGGGGGCGGAGAGGTCAGGAAGAAGATTGCAGGTTAGGAAGGCGGTGCTGAATTCGAGGGATTTGACTGAGACAAGGTGGGGGAAGGGGAAATGAGAAAACTGGAGAAATCTGAGTTCATCCCTTGTGGTTGGAGGGTTCCTAGGCGGAAGATGAGGCGCTCTTCCTCCAACCGTCGTGTTGCTATGGTCTGGTGATGGAGGAGTCCAAAGACCTGCATGTCCTTGGTGGAGTGGGAGGGGGAGTTGAAGTGTTGAGCCACGGGATGGTTGGGTGGTTGGTCCAGGTGTCCCAGAGGTGTTCTCTGAAACGTTCCGCAAGTAGGCGGCCTGTCTCCCCAATATAGAGGAGGCCACATCGGGTGCAGCGGATGCAATAAATGATGTGTGTGGAGGTGCAGGTGAATTTGTGGTGGATATGGAAGGATCCCTTGGGGCCTTGGAGGGAAGTAAGGGGGGAGGTGTGGGCGCAAGTTTTGCATTTCTTGCGGTTGCAGGGGAAGGTGCCGGGAGTGGAAGTTGGGTTGGTGGGGGGTGTGGACCTGACGAGGGAGTCACAGAGGGAGTGGTCTTTTTGGAACGCTGATAGGGGAGGGGAGGGAAATATATCCCTGTTGGTGGGGTCCGTTTGGAGGTGGCGGAAATGACGGCGGATGATACTCTGTATATGGAGGTTGGTGGGGTGGTAGGTGAGGACCAGTGGGGTCTGTCCTGGTGGCGGTTGGAGGGGCGGGGCTCAAGGGCGGAGGAGCGGGAAGTGGAGGAGATGCGGTGGAGGGCATCGTCGACCACATCTGGGGGGAAATTGCGGTCTTTGAAGAAGGAGGCCATCTGGGTTGTACGGTTTTGAAACTGGCCCTCCTGGGAGCAGATGCGGCGGAGACGAAGGAATTGGGAATATGGGATGGCGTTTTTACAGGGGGCAGGGTGGGAGGAGGTGTAGTCTAGGTAGCTGTGGGAGTCGGTCGGTTTATAGTAAATGTCCGTGTTGATTCGGTCACCCGAGATAGGAATGGAAAGGTCTAGGAAGGAGAGGGAGGAGTCTGAGACGGTCCAGGTGAATTTGAGGTCGGGGTGGAAGGTGTTGGTAAAGTGGATGAATTGTTCAACCTCCTCGTGGGAGCACGAGGCAGCGCCGATACAGTCATCGATGTAGCGGAGGAAATGGTGGGGGCTGGTGCCAGTGTAGCTGCGGAAGATGGACTGTTCCACATATCCTACGAAGAGGCAGGCATAGCTGGGGCCCATGCGGGTGCCCATGGCTACTCCTTTGGTTTGGAGGAAGTGGGAGGATTGGAAAGAGAAGTTGTTCAGGGTGAGGACCAGTTCAGTCAGTCGAAGGAGGGTGTCAGTGGAAGGGTACTGGTTTGTACGGCGGGAAAGGAAGAAGCGGAGGGCTTTGAGTCCTTCGTGATGGGGGATGGAGGTGTACAGGGACTGGATGTCCATGGTGAAGATAAGGTCCCCACCACCAGGGATATGTTCCCCTCCCCTGTCAGCGTTCCAAAAAGACCACTCCCTCCGTGACTCCCTTGTCAGATCCAAACCCCCCACCAACCCAACCTCCACTCCCGGCACCGTCCCCTGCAACCGCAAGAAATGCAAAACTTGCGCCCACACCTCCCCCCTTACTTCCCTCCAAGGCCCCAAGGGATCCTTCCGTATCTGCCACAGATTCACCTGCACCTCCACACACATCTCTATTGCATCCGCTGCACCCGATGTGGCCTCCTCTATATTGGGGAGACAGGCCGCCTACTTGCGGAACGTTTCAGAGAACACCTCTGGGACACCTGGACCAACCAACCCAACCACCCCGTGGCTCAACACTTCAACTCCCCCTCCCACTCCACCAAGGACATGCAGGTCCTTGGACTCCTCCATCACCAGACCATAGCAACATGACGGTTGGAGGAAGAGCGCCTCATCTTCCGCCTAGAAACCCTCCAACCACAAGGGATGAACTCAGATTTCTCCAGTTTTCTCATTTCCCCTTCCCCCACCTTGTCTCAGTCAAATCCCTCGAACTCAGCACCGCCTTCCTAACCTGCAATCTTCTTCCTGACCTCTCCGCCCCCACCCCACTCCGGCCTATCACCCTCACCTTGACCTCCTTCCACCTATCGCATTTCCAACGCCCCTCCCCCAGGTCCCTCCACCCTACCTTTTATCTTAGCCTGCTGGACACACTTTCCTCATTCCTGAAGAAGGGCTTATGCCCGAAACGTCGATTCTCCTGTTCCTTGGATGCTGCCTGACCTGCTGCGCTTTTCCAGCAACACATTTTCAGCTCTGATCTCCAGCATCTGCAGTCCTCACTTTCTCCTCCAAGTTTGGTGTATTACATGCCAACTAATGGAATGGCCTTATGGTTGTATATTTGACCCTAAAATATACACAGCTGACCTCAAACTATGTTGGAAGGCAAAATGTTTCAAAACTTTGGCAATATGTGAAACTGGCTGTTTCAGAATGTTACTTCATGGTAAACAAACAAGTGGTATTTTCCATGAAGAGGATGCAGCCATCAAGCCAAAATAATACTGCACAAATGAATAATGTAGCTGGAGTTTCAGTCCCAAATAATGCTAGATATGGAGGTTGTACATCCAAAAGTCTGGCAGCTTGTGCTTGAAAAATACAGGACATAGAGTCCAACTAACATTCAATCTGATCCCACTATTGGACAGCATTTATGTAATAATCCTTACTGTACTAAGAATAATACCAGACACAAGTTTAAGATCACCAATCAGAGTTGCATATGATTCACTTGCATGTCTTTGTGGTCAGGTAACCAGCAGCATGAGTGGTTAACAGCTATAATCAAGTATGCTGGGGATTTTGGTCAATCTAATTTTATCTCTAACCTTGGTTCACACAGGACCCGCAATTTCCTGAGTTGACCAAATAAGGCGTGTCACGTAACCGGCTGGACAATACCAGCACTATACTACCTTATATAGAGCATGGAATGTGGCTATTTACTTTTTGAGAGATTTTTACCATAAAACTCCATTGGCTGGGATCGAACAATATGATCAGGATTTCACCAATTTATTGACTGAATGCCAGAGCACTTTCTGGAAACCGAACACATTTTTTGAGATAAAAGTTAACAGAATCAAGGATTTTCTGGGAAGGCCTTTCAAACCAACATTTGCAAATCTTACAAGATGTGAAGTTATCTTCAGAGAAGACAAAGAACCATGAGGTGAGACCTACATGAAAAGCAAAGTTAGCCACTTCACTTGAATTGGAGTACTATTTTATTCAAGCCAAACTTCTAGACTTAGAGTTAGGGTTAAATGTGAATTAAGCAAAGTGAAGTCAAATGAAGTGAGTTAAAGTTAAAATAAAGTTGGATGAAGTAAGAAGTAGATGGTGCAACAAATGTATGTTTTACATTGAGAGCTGTGCCTTAAAGAGTTAAAATAAAGGAAGGTTTGTTTAATGAAATTCTGAATTGATTCCCTGCCTTTTGCCTGTCATGCAAGAGAAGAATACTTGCATAAAAGATTTAAGTACTCCTTGTGGGACAACAGATAAAGAAGTCACTTTAACTTGCACCAAAGTTCAATTCACCGGCCTTGTATGATAGAGGCGGATTGATCAGTAATTGGAAATTTATCCGGTGATTGCTGAGTGTGACAAACAAATGGTAAAATTTGTGAAGTGAATCTGGTTGCTTCTCATATGCCTTAGAAGACGTGTAAAATGTTAAGAGTAAGGAATGGCAGATTGCCAAGAATGGGAAGAGATACTAAGAAAGTTCCTCAATGAGAAGTGGCCCAAATGGACTCAGCATTGCACTAAGTAAATACCGGATCTGGGATCCACAGGGCAGAAATGTTGGAACAAGCATGCAGGAAGGATAGCAGGCTTCTCAGTTTAATAAGGCTACAGTAATAGTCATTTGCTTGGAGCAGTTAAGAGGAAAAGAATTAGAAATTACAAAACTAAGAAAAATGAATAAAAGTGAGGTGTTATGTGAGGAAAATGACGAATAACAAGAAGAGATGGAAAGGTGATGTGGAAAATGGTAGAACAGTAGCAAAGGAGTCAAATAAATGTCTTGCACATGCGCCAGTTTCAAACCTGCTGTGAGAAGCCTTACCAAGAAGTATAGAATGCAAACTGTGAATGAGATGCAGCCAAACGGGTTGTGAATAAACTGAATGAAAAATGAATTTGCAGACTGCTATTTAAGTTCGATATCAAGTAGGCAGAGAAAGTAGAAAACCTGTGGCTGATCATTCAAAGTACCAGCAGATGATTGACAAATTAAAATCTCAACAGTCGATAAAAAAAAGACTTATGTTGAGTCTAAGGCAGTTGGTGATTACAAAGTAGAGTGGGGAGAGCAGGCAGAGAATGCCTAGCAGTATGCTGCATGTCGTAAAGACTTGGGAGCTCCGCTACTCTTTCTGGGGGTATTGACTCCCTCAGCACACTCAAAACTTGTTCTGCCCGGATGAACCCATGACTGCTAGTCACATGGAAGGTGAGGACTCACAATCAGTCATGTACACAACCCAGCTTATGGTAGCACAATTGGGGGAAATTGCTAAAAAGACCTCCACGTTTGAACCCACTGCAGATCCTTATTAGTTTTTTTCAAAGCACTCTTCAGTAAAGACTCTTACTTGGGCTTGACAATAGAAAAGTAAATCAATGCTAGTGTGTATGAGCCCTGTGATTCATTCTGCTTTACCTACTCCTTCCTCAGGATGAAATGGCTAGAAAGCTTGACGATAGGAAGGAAGTTATATTAACTGTGATAGGTTATAAAGAGGGGATCCAGCACATGATTTAACATAGGTGTAGACAAATAAAAGGGGAGCATTAGATTGCATATGCAGGTTGGTTATGGACTTAATTTACTCAAATTTTGGGGGACATGGATCGTACTAAGTTAACTGGATGTGATTGTTCTAATTAGTTGAGAAACTTAGGGCAAAGGGAACTTATTTCCTGTAAAAGGTCCAGTCTAGAGTAATGAAGGAGATAGAGGAAGTAGTGGTGGTGTTAATCCTCAAGGTTTCTTGCCTCCATATGCAGTGCCTTTGGGTAGACATAGATGCCAAGCACAAAGGGACACCACTCCTTTGGTACAGTGTTATAATTGAGGTTGACTGGGTCACTTTGTTTGGGATTGTAGAGCACCTTACCATTACTGTCAAGGATAGGCACAGGCACATCAGGGACAAGAATCAGGACAGGGATACAGAGCTCTACCACTAGAGGGGCCAGTGCAGCAGGCCCATTCTCTTCAGCATAGGTGTGTAATGCTTGGGGAGATAGTGTAGGGAGAGCCCTGGGAGAAGGTGAGGTAGGAGGCTGCTTGTTGAATTGCTATGGGATGCAGAGGGTGCTTGCACCACCCTTAACACATCCAGCGATATGTATTTATCTTGGCAAAAAAAAGACAATTGTTTTGAGAAGGTTTACTGATCATTTGCAAAAAGGATTTGAAATGGATCCAATTGAGTTTAAGTTGGGCAATGTAGTTTGTTATCATCTGGCCATATTAGTACAACTTCCTTGAATAGAGAGCTTTTTTTGGATTCTGATTATATGTGTAGATGTAAATTGTCTTTTGACGTGGCACATTGTTGCATCTGGCAGATGTTTTATGTAAATGAGGCACAAACAGAGTTGTACACAGGAACCTACACATACAGGGTCCAAACAGTCAGGGACTTCTGGCTAAAACCTACAGAGATGTCCAATGATTTAGCCATACGAGAGCTAATAGCTAAATGTGCAGGTGCATTTGCAAAGCATAAGCATAACTGTGGTCAGCTATCAAGGGAAGTAATTGTAGAAGGTTCTGACCCAAAACCTCAAAATAGACAATAGACAATAGGTGCAGGAGTAGGCCATTCTGCCCTTCGAGCCTGCACCACCATTCAATATGATCATGGCTGATCATCCTTGATCAGTATTCTGTTCCTGCCTTATCTCCATAACCCTTGAAGTATGGTTTCCCTAAACGAGCTGAAGGAGAAGTAGCAAGGGTAATTACAAGTCTGCTCCAATAGGGAACTTTATGACTTGTAGCTTCAACAACTAATTCTCCTATTCAGCCAGTTTGAAAACCAAATGTTTGTTCGCAACTGATAATTGATTATAGAGAGATAATTTTTTTAAAAATCATTAACTGCCCCACCAGTAGCAACAAATCCTAGAATGTTAATGAAACAAGTTCCAAAATATTTTACTGTTCTTGTCATTAGCAATAAATTTTGGTCTATTCCTTTAAATCAGAAATGTCAATATAAATTTGCTTTTATTTTTCAAGATCAATGTATATGGGACTTGTTCACCCTAAGGGTCCCACAACTCTCCAGCCATCTTCCACCTTAGATTGACCTTTTCATAACCTGGTTGTTTAATCCTGGTTGTTTAATTATGACTGCTTTCTCCAGACTGAAACTAGAGAGGAACATCTCCAATTATTAGATTAATTACTAACCCTCCTCACTTCATGAGGACTTAAATCCTAAGAATGTTTAAATTATGAAGTCTCAGCTGGTATACTTAGGTAACCCACAAGAAGCGCAAAATTGAAAAGAAATGCATTGAATCCCTTGTGCAGTTGCCCCCACCTAGTTGGGCTTCAGCTATTAGGTACCTTTGCACGGTTACATTGTTAATCTCACATACCAGTCCCTTAGCATCTCATTCAGTGTAAACCCAAAATCACGTGCCTCTGCGTGTCGTCTTGTCAAAAATCCCAACATGGATTCCCCTGGTTCTTGAACTGCCAAATAAAGCTTGCATCTCAGAACTAGAGGAGGCTTGGGGTCATAATATTCCTCAACTAAATCCGTCAACCCTTGATAGGTTTTAGCATATGGTGCTTCAGGGAATGTTAGGCTCCTAATGATGGAAAATGCTACTATCTGCAGGTAGTCAGAAGGATGAATCATTGCTTTTCATCTGGCCTAATATTATTTGGCCAGAAAAAATATTGCAGTTTTTCCACGCCCTTTCTTTGATGGCAGAAGCAAATGAGTCAAGCTTCTGAAGTAAAGGCATGATGCCAGAAATGCTAACCTCAACTCAAAGACAACTATTGCAAGTTGAACTTTCTTCAGAAACATTGCAGTTTTCTCTCGTTGCCACTGAAATGCACAGAGGTCAGTATCCATTCAACAAGTCACCTTTATTTACATGTACACATTACATAGACTCTCACCAACCATGTTAGTGCCAATTCTCTTTTATTTATTTATTTGTTTGTTTGTTTTTCTCTAGAGGTTTTTTTAAATATTTTCTTTTTTTCTCTTTTTTCCCCAGCACCCATGTTGTGTGTGTGCAGGTGTGAGACACAGTGAAAGACACAAGGCGCACAAATCTTTATTCAATTTCCACCACCAGGAAGACAGGAAACACCCGAATGGCCAGTGACAAGCACTGCCCTTCACATCAAAGGGTAATGCTGTGTGATCAAACAGTGAAGGGGAGGGTAGGGACTAAATCAAAATAGAGTTGGAGGGGGAAATAATGCACTCCACTCCCTGCAGCGCCCACCTCTCCCTGAACAACTCCAGGGTGTTGGTGGACACCGCGTGCTCCTTCTCCAGAGACACCCAGGCTCTTCCCTAGAGTTTTTTTTCTTCTTTTTTTTCTTTTTTTTGTGTGTGTGCAGGTGTGAGACACAGTGAAAGACACAAGGCGCACAAATCTTTCTTCAGTTTCCACCACCAGGAAGAAAGGAAACACCCGAGTGGCCAGTGACAAGCAGTGCCCTTCACATCAAAGGGCAATGCTGTGTTATCAAACAGTGAAGGGGAGGGTAGGGACTAAATCAAAATAGAGTTGGAGGGGGAAATAATGCACTCCACTCCCTGCAGCGCCCACCTCTCCCTGAACAACTCCAGGGTGTTGGTGGACACCGCGTGCTCCTTCTCCAGAGACACCCAGGCTCTTCCCTAGAGTTTTTTTTCTTCTTTTTTTTCTTTTTTTTGTGTGTGTGCAGGTGTGAGACACAGTGAAAGACACAAGGCGCACAAATCTTTCTTCAGTTTCCACCACCAGGAAGAAAGGAAACACCCGAGTGGCCAGTGACAAGCAGTGCCCTTCACATCAAAGGGCAATGCTGTGTGATCAAACAGTGAAGGGGAGGGCAGGGATTAAATCAAAATAGAGTTGGAGGGGTCCCTAGAGTTTATTTTTTTTAGAACCTCTGATGCTCCTGTTTATTTTTTTTTTGTTTTTTTCTTTTTTTTCCTTTCTTGTTTACCCCCACACTACCGCCTAACTGGTAGGGCTTATTTTCCCCAGCATCTATGTTGTGTGTGGGCAGGTGTGAGACACAGTGAAAGACACAAGGTGCATGAATCTTTTTTTTTGTAGTGCTTATATTTTCCCCAGCACCCATGTTGTGTGTGTGCAGGTGTGAGACACAGTGAAAGACACAAGGTGCGCGAATCTTTATTCAATTTCCACCACCAGGAAGATAGGAAAACACCTGGGTGGCCAGTGACAAGCAATGCCCTTCACATCAAAGGGCAGTGCTGTGTGATCAAACAGTGAAGGGGAGGGTAAGGACTAAATCAAAATAGAGTTGGAGGGGGAAATAATGCACTCCACTCCCCGCGGCGCCCACCTCTCCCTGAACAACTCCAGGGTGTTGGTGGACACTGCATGCTCCTTCTCCAAGGACACCCTAACGCAACCATGGAAGAGGGGCAGGCAGTCGGCCCTAACGACCCTCTCCATGGCCCGCTGCCTCGACCTGTTGATGGCCAGTTTGGCCAGGCCCAGGAGCAGGCCCACGAGGAGGTCTTCAGACCTGCCCTCCCTCCTCCCTACCGGGTGTCCGAAGATCAGGAGCGTGGGACTGAAGTGCAACCAAAAGCACAGGAGGAGGTTTTTAAGAAAATCAAAAAGGGAGTGCAAACGCCCACACCCAATATAAACGTGGTCCACGGACTCCACAACACCACAGAACAAGCAGTTGGGCTGGGAGTCCGTGAACCACCGCAACCTGCGTGCAGCACCCTCCACCCCAGATCCCTGAGAGAAAGGGGGCGGACTCCCGCGTAGAGAGCCTTCCACTGGGGATCCCCACCGCCCGGTGGCAAATGGGCACGCCAAGGCGTGTCCGGACGGTGGATGAGGGAGAAGAGGTCGACGGTGTGCAGCAGCAAACTATACACGGCCCGCCTTTTTACCCCCTGGAAGGGAACGAAATTAAAATTCCGGAGGCGGCTCAGGTTGTAGGGCACAGGCTCCCGTGGGAAGTACGGGACCTTGGGGCCAATGTGAAATTCCGTCCGGGCTGGAGTGAGCGCGGACGGGATCCCACCGCACACCTGAGCATCCTCCAACTGGTGCACTACGTCGGGTCCGAACACCGCCGTTTTAAGGCAACGAATGGCGGTGGCCACGTACCGGACGTCTACCGCTGCCCTGCTCGCTATGTTCTGCGGCAGCATCCAGCCCAGGCCCCCAGCACCCAGCACGTCCCCGACCCTGGTCACCCTCGCCGCCACGGCTCTCCCCTCCGACATCCCTAGAGTTTCTTTTTGTCAGCCAGAGCTCCCTGATTGGCTCTGGTTCATAGCTCCAATCAAGAATCTCATACGCAACAAGATCCATCTGGACCTCATTTTAATTATTACAGTCCCAATTGTCTAAACTGCAATTTCATGGATTTTCTAACTACAATTGCTTCCTTTTTCCCCATATCCAGTTTCATTTGTGTTTTTTTTAAAGAGTTGACGACTGTACTTAATAACAATGGCATTTCACTGAATATTACAGCTGTGCTAATGAAATTGTCGACTCTGCTTTTTCATAAGGAATGGCTACTCTTTTTAAAGATTTCAGTCATAGAGTCATAGAGATGTACAGCACGGAAAGACACCCTTCGGTCCAACCCGTCCACGCCGACCAGACATCCCAACCCAATCTAGTCCCACCTGCCAGCACCCGGCCCATATCCCTCCAAACCCTTCCTATTCATATACCTATCCAAATGCCTCTTAAATGTTGCAATTGTACCAGCCTCCACCACATCCTCTGGCAGCTCATTCCATACACGTACCACCCTCTACGTGAAAACGTTGCCCCGTAGGTCTCTTTTATGTCTTTCCCCTCTCACCCTAAACCTATGCCCTCTAGTTCTGGACTCCCCGACATCGGGGAAAAGACTTTGCCTATTTATCCTATCCATGCCCCTCATAATTTTGTAAACCTCTCTAAGGTCACCCCTCAGCCTCCAACACTCCAGGGAAAACAGCCCCAGCCTCTTCAGCCTCTCCCTGTAGCTCAAATCCTCCAACCCTGGCAACATCTTTATAAATCTTTTCTGAACCCTTTCACATTTCACAACATCTTTCCGATAGGAAGGAGACCAGAATTGCACGCAATATTCCAACAGTGGCCTAACCAATGTCCTGTCCAGCTGCAACGTGATATCCCAACACCTATACTCAATACTCTGACCAATAAAGGAAAGCATACCAAACGCCGCCTTCACTATCCTATCTACCTGTGATTCCACTTTCAAGGAGCAATGAACCTGCAAACCAAGGTCACTTTGTTCAGCAACATTCCCTAGGACCTTACCATTAAGTGTATAAGTCTGTAATCATTCCCAACTCTGAAACTGATGCAACTCTCAAACCCATTAACTTTATTCCAATCCTTCTTATTCAGTGTCTCTGTAGCATTTTAGCCAGTCTAACAGCATCTGCTGTCTACTACTGCACAATTGAAAATTAATGCCACCAACCAGTTCATCACTGGCTTGAAACATCTTGTGACAAATACAATACCCTCTCTTTGATCCATATTCCCATCTTCTCCCTCCAAATTTTGCATTTCATGTTCAGTATTGAAAACTCTTTTATTTAACTTGGGACAATTCGTAGCTTTGAATCATACTTAAAACGATGTGTTACCACATCTTGGGCATATCTGGGGTTCAGTCTTTACGGAAAATTCCAAATTCTCTTTGCCTTTCAAAACTATCAAAATCATTTCAGTCCTCATTTCTTTTGGTAAAAACTCTCCCTCTGGATTATTTCCTGTGACCTGCATCTGGACAGTTTTGCCAACTACTTATCATCCTGTCCCCATTTTCTGCTATTTGGCCGGTTGCTCCAATTGCACCATGATTACTGAAAAGGCAAGCTTTGTAAAGATATTTTCTTCTGTGCTCCCAACATTCGTTGTAGCAGTATCAGCAAAGGTAATTCCTGTCAAAACTAGTAATCTGTCTTATCTAATTTCTCAAAAGGTCAGCACAGATTGGGGATGTCCAGATGAAATTCCTTCAATCTTTTATACAACCTATTATATTCCATTGTGTACTCTTCTAAGGAACTAACTTTATTCTTGCTAAATTTGTCAGTATCTGACATCTCTTATTACAATAAATTTTTATCCATAAAATAATTTGTTCAAACATTCTTCTGTATTCAAATCATCAGTCTCTAATTTGGAAAGAAATGCTTTTTAAAACTGCTTTCGTATGGTCACAAGAGAGCTCAGCTATACCTTGGTTGCCCTTCAATAAAGTCAAATCACAGATCTATTTGATTCTTCCACTGGTCATATGGAACATAGGAACTGAGCACACGGTGGCACGGTGGCCCAGTGGTTAGCACTGCTGCCTCACAGCGCCGGAGACCCGGGTTCAAATTCCCGCCTCAGGCGACTGACTGTGTGGAGTTTGCACGTTCTCCCCGTGTCCGCATGGGTTTCCTCCGGGTGCTCCGGTTTCCTCCCACAGTCCAAAGATATGCAGGTCAGGTGAATTGGCCATGCTAAATTGCCTGTAGTGTTAGGTAAGGGTATGGGTGGGTGTGGACTTGTTGGGCCGAAGGGCCTGTTTCCACATTGTAATCAATCTAATCTAAACACACTGGTACAGCAAGTAATCAGGAAGGCTAATGAAATGTTTCAAGGGGGTTGGAGTATAAATGTAGGAAAGTCTTATTGTGACTGTGTAAGATGCTGGTGAGGCCATCTCAAGGGTACTGAGAGCAGTTTTGGCCCCCTTCTTTAAGGGAAGATATTGTCTCATTGAAGGCAGTTCAAAGAAGGTTCACAAGGATGGTCCCTGGTTTGGAGATACTGCATTAGGACAATAGGCTAAACAGCTTGGGTCTATACTTTTTGGAATTTAGAAGAATACAATCTCATTGAAATGGTTAACATCTCTAAGGGGCTTGACAGGATCGTGCTGGAAGGATGTTTCCCCTTGTGGGAGAGTTTAAGACCAGTCTTAGAATAAAATCGCACCAATTTAAGACTGAGATAAAGAGGAATTTCTTCTCTCAGTAAGTTCAGTGTCTTTGGAACTCCTTGTCCCAGAGAGTAATGGGGGCGAGTCCTCGTGAATTTTTAAGACTGAGATAGATTTTTGCTCGAAGGTTATCAAGGGTTATAGGGAAAACGCAGGAAGGTAGATTTCAGGAATGTTGATCCACCATAATCCTACTGAATGATGGAGCAGGCTTGAGGGGCCAAACAGTCTATTCTTGTTCCTATTTCTTGTGGCCTTAATGCTTGCTTTCATATTGTGATACTTCACAGGTAGAATCCATCATCTTTCTCGTTTGATCCAACTTTCTCTTTTATTAGAATATTGGTTAGTTTTCAATCCTTAACTTTCAAACAGCTACCCACGCTTCATTACAAATGTTCCATAGTAAAGCTTAAAATACAGATTGGCAGGGTCCAATCATATGCTTCTTTAATTTCTTGTTCACACATTATAAACTTCAACCACATTGGTTACTTGCTATAGTGTATATCCAGTTATATCCCAATCAACCTTAATTGATAAATAGCCATTATATTTGCCTCAGGTCTCATTAATAAGGTCTCATTCAACCCTCTCAGACCTTATTAAAAGATAGCATCAACTCCAAATCCATTCGAAACCATCCCATAAAGTTCATGCCAATGTTCCAGGCTGCTGACTGTACACTTGAATTGGAAATCTTCACAGAGGTAACACGCAATAAGCAAATGGAAAAGCCAAAGAAAAGAAAGAAAAAAATGAAGGAGTAATCTGTATAAACAATAGAATAGGTCAGAATGAATGTCAAAAGGGGTGACAGTGCACACCAAAGATGGATGGTAATGGGATAATAAAAGTACAGAAGATTTTACTAGGGGAGCTGAAAATAATAAAAGCCAAATGATTACCTGCAACTGCGATCTGAAAAAAAAATGAAAGCAGTCGAAATGATTCAAAATTGCTATAAGATGAGCTGCTGTGCTTTCAGCTTCTGTCGTGCTGTGATTCTGATTGTGATTCTTATTTTGCTTCTTTAGCAAGAATGTAGGTAGCAAAGAGTGGGAAGAACATGGTGAGAGTAAGAAAGAGAATTAAATGGTAAGTAGCTCCAGTCACAATTCTCCAAAAACCTATCTAACTTTCTACGATACATTACATGTAATTTTAATCAGTTGTCTGCCTTGACATGATATTTTGACATTATGGGGTCCACCATGTTCATGTGTAATTGATATACACAACTCTACTCCATAACCAACCAGTAATTTATCAAACAATTTTTGCAACTGTTCATTCACATTAAAGGCAGTCATCAGGTTACAGCCACATGCCATTCCTGAGTCATAGAAACATAGAAGTTAGGAGCAGGTGTAGGCCATTTGACCATTCAAATCTGTTCTTCCACTGAGAGCTTGGAACTCATTACCCTAAATCCCACACTCCTCCTGTATTCCTTCATCCCTTTAGCCTATATCTACCTCCTCCTTGAAAAAACAAATGTCTTGGCTTCAATCACTTTCTGTGGTAGTGAATTTGACAGGCTCACCACTCTGGATGAAGACATTTCTTGTTATCTCTTCCTAAAAGGTTTATCCCTTATCCTTAAACTATGACACCCCAGTTCATTCTTTCATCTCCCAGAAGCCTAAATAGGGCTATAATCTGATGCATGAGGCTGCTGAGTTCTCAGGTGAATACTTTACCAACTTAGGTATATAGGTCTTGATGGAGTCTCCAGTACAGATGATGAGGTGTGTGTCAAAAGTAAGCCTGAGTTAGTGTTGGAGACAAGGACAGCAGTATGGAAACCTGTGGGAATGCAGCACTCTCCAAGCACTGCACAGTTGAACCTCAGGGGTCATCAATGAGGAAGACTTTTCTGGAGCAGCAGCAGAAGAATTGTGAGACATTTGGAAAGGCACTGCCTAGACTTGGAGAGAAACTGGAGAGATGTGCGTTTTAGCAGCAGGGTGATAATTTCAGGGTTTTGATCCAACAACAAACTCCATGGAAATAGTGACAATCAGCATGAATTATGAATCTCTTTCAAAAAACCTGCACATACAGTCTCCCAATTCAAACCTGATAAATGAAAGCTTCATCTTTCCCTTTCAGTATTTTGATAAATTGCAGGACAGTATTATCCAGCTCTTAGTGAGCAATAAATATGTGTTTGCCATTAGAGGGAAGATAAAGGAATATCTACTGGAAGTCTGCACAAGGAGTCTGAACTAATTCTCATTTTCTACCCCATTCACCCCCTACATTCTCCAGTTAATGGCATAGATGCCAATTCATGTTCTAATAGAGAAAGTTTTCCCTACACAGCTGCTGCTGGGGTACACTTTGTCAGAGGCCACCCAGGCTCAGAAGTCCAGAGGATATAGCCACATGTATTTCAGTATTCAGAGTAGGGGAACACGCAGTCTCACTCTACCTCTGCTGAAGTCAAAAATATATTGGAAAATTGGAAAGTTAAGTGAAAGAGTTTACATGCATAAAGGAAAGTTTTGTTAATATTTACACACCGTGCAGTTTTAGTTCATTATTTCTTTTATCCTGTTGCCTCTATTGATACCACTCAAATGTTCACTGATCATCAACCATGAAGAAAATTGTACAAGAATAGTTGATTCTAGACAATGGAAGTGCTCTGTTTTGGGTTGGACTTGGGAATGGCCATTCAACTAATGTTGATGTGTCTTACAGCTGCACATGCTCAAGTGAGTTGAATTGTGCTTGGACAAGAAGTGAGGTAAATAAAGTTATGGAGCTGTAGATATAGAATCACGTGATAATATATTGTAATGGAGACAACAAAGACTTGGCTCATAAAGGGCAAGACTGCATACTAAATATTCCTGGATATGAGCTGTTCAGGAAAGGCAAGGAAAGAAGATGAGAAAGTGGGCTGACAGTTCTGACTAAGGAGAAAGCTAGTTTCAGGGAGGGAGTTTGTCTTGAAGGAATCAAGGATAAAATCTATATGGTTGGAGTTAAGAAAATTAATAAACCTAATAAAGGTGCAATTACACCACTGGATGTATTATGTAGACTACAGTCTAGTGGCAAAAATACAGAGGAACAAACTTGCAACTTACAGAAAGGTGTGAAAACTATAAATGATTTATGAAGGGGGACTTTAATTGTCCTAACACAGGCTGAGATAGAAACGCAAAAAGGGCAAAGAGGGGGGAAATGTTTGGGATGTGTGATTAGAATTTGTTTTAGAGCAGTATGTTTCCAGTCTAACAAGGAGTGGGGTACATGTGGATCTGGTTCTGGGAAACAAGGTGGATCAAGTTTCAATAGGGAACATTTAAGGCACAGATTGGCTATGCAAAGAACAAGATAAAATAACCAGGAAAGGAAAACTTCAATGAGATAAGAGATCCATGATGAGAACATAGAACACTGAACATAGCACAGTACAGGTCCTTCCACCCTCAATGTTGCGCTAGCCTTTTATCCTACTCTAAGCTCAGATTTGATGTGGAGTGGCCATTGTTGGACTGGGATGAACAAAGTTAAAACTCACACAACACCAGGTTATAGTCCAATAAGTTTATTTGGAAATGCTAACTTTCAGAACATTGCTTCTTCATCAGATAGCTGTGGAGCAGGATCATGAGACACAGAATTTATAGCAAAAGATTACAGTGTCATGCAACTGAAAAGATATATTGAACAAATCTACATTACTGTTAAGTCTTTCATCTCTTAGAATGGATTGCAGGTTTTGGTTCATTAATATGTATATCCCAGAACTACTTTTAAGTCACATTCTCGAGATAACTTAAGATATTATTTTAAAAAGTGACATCTCAGCTCAGACAATACATTAAAAAGTTGTGAGGTTAGAGTCTGTCTGTATCCTACTGATGAAGGAGCACCACTCCAAAAGCTAGTACTTCCAAATAAACCTGTTGAACTATAATCTGGTGTTGTGTGATTTATAGTCAAGATCAGATTAACATAGTACCCTTCATTGTACTATCTTCCATGTGCTTCTCCAAGAGTCGTTTAAATGTCCCTAATGTATCTGACTACCACCATTACTGGCAGTACATTCCATGCACCCACTACTCTCTGTGTGAAGAACCTACCTCTGATATCTCCCCTAAACCTTCCTCCAGTCACCTTAAAATTATGCCCCCTCGTGATAAACATTTATGCCATGGGAAAACATCTCTGGCAATCCACTCTATCTGTGCGTCTTGTCATCTTGTACACCTCTGTCAAGTCACCCCTCATCCTTTATCACTGCAGTGAGAAAAGCCCTAATTCCCTCAACCTATCTTCATACGCCATGCTGTCCAGTCCAGGCAGTATCCTGGTAAATCTCCTCTGCAACCTCCACACCTTTCTTATAATGAGGCGACCAGAACTGGACACAATATTCCAAGGGTGGTTTAACCAGTGCTTTATAGAGCTGCATCATCACTTCAAGGTTCTTAAACTCAATCCCACTGCTAATGGAAGCCAACCCACCATATATCTTCTTAACAACTCGATCAACTTGGTGGCAACGTTGAAGGATCTATGGACATGGCCCCAAGATTCCTCTGTTCCTCCACATTGCCAATAATCCTGCCATTAATCCTGTGTTCTGCATTCAAATTTGACCTTCCAAAGAGAATGACTTTCCACTTTTCCAGATTGAAATCTATCTGCCACTTCTCAGCCCAGTTCTGCTTCCTGTCAATGTCCCAGTGCAACCTACAACAGCCCTCCACACTATCCACAATTCCACTAATCTTTGTGTCATTGTCAACCTTACTAACCCATCATTCCACTTCCTCATCCAAGTCATTTAAAAAGAGCAGAGGTCCCAGAACCGATCACTATGGAACACCACTGGTCACTGAACTCCAAGCTGAATACTTTCCATCCACCACCACTTCTATCTTCTATGGGCCAGCCGGTTCTGTATCCAGACAGCCAGATTTCCCTGTGCCCCATGCCTCCTTACTTTCTGAAAGAGCCTACCATGGGGAACCTTATCAAACGCCATACTGAAATCCATGTACACCACGTCCACTGCTCTACCTTCATCTATGTTTTTTGTCACATCCTCAAATAATTCAATAAGATTTGTGAGTCATGACCTGCCCCTTTACAAAGCCATGCTGACTATCTCTAATCAAACTGTGGTTTTTTTCAAGTAATCATAAATCCTGGCTCTGAGAGTCCTCTCCAATTCTTTGCACACCACTGACGTAAAATTGACTGGTCTGTAATTCCTAGGATTATGCCGATTTCCTTTCTTGAACAAGGAAATAACATTTGCCACCCTCCAATCATCTGGGACTACTCCAGTGGACATTGAGGATGCATCAGGACCGGTTAACTTGGAGTTAAAGATTGGCTGGCAAACCTTCAAAGAACCATAGGCCAAGAGGAAATAGTTCAGATACAATTTCATGAAGGAACAGGTAGAAAAAAATCCAACGTTCTTTGGTTGGTGATAGTGATAAAAAGTTAAAACAAAAAATTTCGTATGTAATAAATGACTAGTGGATAAATACAACTGAGAACCAGGTGAATATAAAAAGTTCAAAGGGAAAAGGAAAGAAGTAAGAGAAGCAAAGAGATTATGAGAAGAAAACAGCAGCTAACACAACAGGAATCTAAAAGCCATCAATACGAATACGCAAAGGCTTAGAACCAGTTAAGGGCTAAAAAAAGAGATTTATGCATGGAGGCAGTGGACATGGCTGAGATATTACCTGAGTAGTTGGTACTTGTCATGGTGAAAGAGGAGGTAGCTGAGACACTGAACTTGCTAAAGGTAGATAAAGAGGAGGTATTTCGAGGCTGGCTGTACTTAAAATTGATACTTCACCAGACTTGGCTGAGATGCTTCCAAGAATACAGTGGGAAAGTGATGGATGGAAATTGGTAATGACCATAACCTTCAAGAATATGTCGACAGGTTTGTGGAATGGACAAACAACTTCATTCAAAAGAGCCAGTAGTGATTCATCTTAACATGAAATGTGAAGAAATGCAACAGATGATAAGGGTACAGTGGGTCCTAGGGGCATATTTGGACTTATTATTGAAGTTGTCAGGGCAGGTTGGGAAAACAATTAATAAAGCATACAGGATCTGGGATTAATTAAGGCATAAATATATAAAGGCTAGAACATTATGAAGAAACTGTATAAAACTAGGTTTCAGCCTCATCTGGAATTTTGAGTATGATTTTTCAGTCCCAGAGGAGACAAAGAGAATAAGTCACCTTAAAATGGGTGAGAAACAATAAATACATCAGATTCTCGTCATGCAGATGACCTTCAGTAATTAACTTATCCCTACTCAGCTGGTGGGTCAACATTCCAGTAGCAAGTGTCAAGAAGCTTATCTGCATGCATTAAAATCTCATTAAACCACAACTTAGAGTCAAAGAGTCAGAGAGATGTACAGCATGGAAACAGACCCTTCAGTCCAACCCGTCCATACCAACCAGATATCCCAACCCAATCTAGTCCCACCTGCCAGAACCCGGCCCGTATCGCTCCAAACCCTTCCTATTCATATACCCATCCAAATGCCTCGTAAATGTTGCAATCGTATCAATTTCCACCACTTCCTCTGGCAGCTCGTTCCATACACGTACCACCATCTGTGTGAAAAAGTTGCCCCTTAGATCTCTTTTATAACTTTCCCCTCTCACCCTAAACCAAGCCCTCTAGTTCTGGACTCCCCGACCCAAAGGAAAAAAAATTCACCAAACTACCTTATCCATGCCCCTCATAATTTTGTAAACCTCTATAAGGTCACCCCTCAGTCTCCGACGGTCCAGGGGAAACAGCCCCAGCCTCTTCAGCCCCTCCCTATAGCTCAAATCCTCCAACCCTGGCAACATCCTTGTAAATCTTTGCTGAACCCTTTCAAGTTTCACAACATTTTTCCAATAGGAAAGAGACCAGAATTGCATGCAACATTCCAACAGTGGACTAACCAATGTCCTGTACAGCCGCAACATGACCTCCCAACTCTTGTACTCAATACTCTGACCAATAAAGGAAAGCATATCAAAAGCTTTCTTCACTATCCTATTTACCTGTGACTCCATTTTCAAGGAGATATGACACTGCACTCCAAAGTCTCATTGCTCAGCAACACTCCCTAGGACCTTACCATTCAGTGTCTAAGTCCTGCTAAGATTTGCTTTCCCAAAATGCAGCACCTCTCATTTATCTGAATTAAACTCCATCTGCCACTTCTCAGCCCATTGGCCCATCTGGTCAAGATCCTGTTGTAATCTGAGGTGACCCTCTTCGCTGTCCACTACACCTCCAATTTTCACGTCATCTGCAAACCTACTAATTGTACCTCTTATGCTCGCATCCAAATCATTTATGTAAATGACAAAAAGTAGAGGACCCAGCACTGATCCTTGTGGCGCTCAACTGATCACAGGCCTCTAGTTTGAAAAACAACCCTCCACCGCCACCCTCTATCTTCTACCTTTGAGCCAGTTCTGTATCCAAATGGCTAGATTTCCCTGTATTCTGTGAGATCTAACCTTGCTAATCAGTCTCCCATGGGGAACCTTGTTGAACGACTTACTGAAGTCCATATAGATCAAGTCTACCACTCTGCCCTCATCAATCTTCTTTGTTACTTCCTCAAAAAACTCAATCAAGTTTGTCAGACATGATTTCACACGCACAAAGCCATGTTGACTATCCCTAATCAGTCCTTGCCTTTCCAAATACATGTACATCCTGTCCCTCAGGATTCCCTCCAACATCTTGCCCACCACTGACGTCAGGCTCACTGGTCTATAGTTCCCTGGCTTGTCCTTACCACCATTCTTAAATAGTGGCACCACCAACCTCCAATCTTCCGGCACCTCACCTGTGACTATCAATGATACATATATCTCAGCAAGAGGCCCAGAAATCACGGCTCTAACTTCCCACAGAGTTCTAGGTTACACCCGATCAGGTCATGGGGATTTATCCACCTTTATGCGTTCCAAGACATCCAGCACTTCCTCCTCTGTAATATAGACATTTTGCAAGATGTCACCATCTATTTCCCTACAATGTATATCTTCCATATCCTTTTCCACAGTAAATACTGATGTAAAATACTCATTTGGTATCTTCCCTATTTTCTGCGCCTCCACACAAAGGCTGCCTTGCTAACCTTTGTGGGGCCCTATTCTCTCCCTAGTTACCCTTTTGTCCTTAATGTATTTGTAAAAGCTCTTTGGACTCTCCTTAATTCTATTTGCCAAATCTACCTCATGTCCCCTTTTTGCCCTCCTGATTTCCCTCTTAAGTATAATCCTACTTCCTTTATACTCCCCTAAGGATTCACACGATTTATCCTGTCTATATCTTACATATGCTTCTTTCTTTTTCTTAACCAAACCATCAAGTTCTTTCATCATCCAACATTCCCTATACCTACCAGCCTTTCCTTTTACCCTGACAGGAATATACTTTCTCTGGATTCTCGTTATCTCATTTCTGAAGGCTTCCCATTTTCCAGTCGTCCCTTTACCTGCGAACATCTGCCTCCAATCAGCTTTCAAAAGTTCTTGCCTAATATCATCAAAATTGGCCTTCCTCCAATTTAGAACTTCAACTTTTAGATCTGGTCTCTCCTTTTCCATCACTATTTTAAATCTAATAGAATTATGGTCGCTGGCCCCAAAGTGCTCCCCCACTGACACCTCAGTCACCTGCCCTGCCTTATTTCCCAAGAGTAGGTCAAGGTTTGCACCTTCTTTAGTAGGTACATCCACATACTGAATCAGAAAATTGTCTTGTACACACTTAACAAATTCCTCTCCATCTAAACCCTTAACACTATGGCAGTCCCAGTCTGTGTTTGGAAAGTTAAAATCCCCTACCATAACCACCCTATTTTTCTTAGAGAGAGCTGAGATATCCTTACAAGTTTGTTTCTCAATTTCCCTCCGACTATTGGGGGGTCTATAATACAATCTCAATAAGGTTATCACCCCATTCCTATTTCTCAGTTCCACCCAATTAACTTCCCTGGATGTATGTCTGGGAATATCCTCCCTCAGCACAGCTGTTATGCTATCCCTTATAAAAAAAAGGCCATCCTCACCCCCTCCTCTCTTGACTCCCTTTCTATCCTTCCTGTAGCATTTGTATCCTGGAACATTAAGCTGCCAGTCCTGCCCATCCCTGAGCTATGTTTCTGTAATTGCTACGATATCCCAGTCCCATGTTTCTAACCATGCTCTGAGTTCATCTGCTTTCCCTGTTAGACCCCTGGTGTTGAAATAAATGCAGTTTAATTTATGAGTCCTACCTTGTCCCTGCCTGCCCTGGCTGTTTGACTTGTTTCTGTTCTCAACTGTACCAGTTTCAGATTAATGTCTTTCCTCAGTATCTCCCTGGGTCCCACATGCGGTCCCCACCCCCTCCCCAACAACCCTACTAGTTTAAATCCTCCTGAGCAGCTCTAGCAAATTTCCCTGCCAGTATATTAGTCCCCTTCCAATTTAGGTGCAATCTGTCCTTGTACAGACCACTTCTACCCCAAATGAGATTCCAATGATCCAAAAATGTGAATCCTTCTCCCATATACCAGCTCCTCAGCCATGCATTCATCTGCTCTATCCTCATATTCCTGCCCTCACTAGCTCATAGCACCAGGAATAATCCAGATATTACTACTCTCGAGGACTTCCTTTTTAAATTTCTTCCTAATTCTCTGTAATCTCCCTTCAGAATCTCAACCTTTTCCCTTCCTATGTTGTTGGTTCCAATGTGGACAATGGCCTCTTGCTGGCCCCTCTCCCCCGTGAGAACATTCTGCACTCTCTCTGAGACATCCTTGACCCTGGCACCAAGGAAACAACACACCATTTTGCTTTTTCAATGCTGGCAACAGAAAAGTCTGTCTGTACCTCAGACTAGAGAATCCCCTACAAATGATCTCTTGGAACCTGACGTACCCCTCGTTGCATTAGTCTCAATACCAGAAACTTGGCTGTTCGTGCTACGTTCCCCTGAGAATCCATCACCCCCTACATTTTCCAAACAGCATACCTGTTTGAAATGGGTATATCCACAAAAGACTCCTTCACTAGCTGCCTACCTCTCTTACCTTTCCTGGAGTTAACCCATCTATGTGACTGTATCTAAGACTTCCCCCCCTTTCCTATAACTGCCATCCATCACATACTGTTACTGTTGCAAATCCCTCATTGCTTCTAACTGTCTCTCCAACCGATCCACTCAATCTGATAAGATTCACAAACAGCAGCATTTATGGCAGATTTAATCCACAGTAACCCTTAAACTCTCTTTAAACTCCCACATCTGACAAGTACATATCACTCTATTAAAGGCCATTTTTGCTCCTTCACAATCTACAGACTCAGAAATTATCACCGCCTTATTCCTCTACAAACACTGCCCCAGGTTAAATTAATAGTTGTGGCTTATATTTTATGTTTAATCAAGAGACATATCTCCAAAAACATATAATCAAGAAAGAACCCACTCTTTTCACTTCCTTGCAGATTCTCTGTCGGTCACACTTAAAATAACAATTAACTTATCTGATTCTGTGCTGTGAACGTCACCCAACAGTTCCTCCAAGATTAGTTGTGAATTTCACTGTTTGTTAATTTTCCCAGATGCACTCCGATGTCCAGCGATACACGAATTCAAACAGCAAAGGCAGTAACTGTGCAGGTTCTCTCTCTCTTCCTCCTGCAATGACCTCACCATGTGCTTCCTTTGTTTGTTCACCTCCCTTTTAAAACATGTTGTTTGACTTTTGTTTTTCTAAAAGTTCCAAAACAATGCAACAGCGTATAAAACAGTAATTGCTACTCCTGGAATTTGAGGAAATCGCCTCCAGCACCTAAAATATCTCAAAAAAGGAGCAGCTGTAACAGCCAGAAATTTTTCCCGTCCTCTTGGAGTCAATACTGAAAACAGCCAATGCTGGAGATCATTCATCGATCAAGGGGAATAGCTGCATTCTATTCACCCTCTCTCTGCTCTTCAATCTTACTCATCTGTGTCAGGTAGCCCCTTAATCTATTCTGCTCCAAAGGAAATGACCCGAACTTATCTAGCCTCTTTTCAAAGCTGAAATACTCCATCTCAGCAACATCATGGTGAATGTCCTCTGTGAGACCTCCAGCCCAAACACATCTTTCCATTGCACACAGAACTCTAGCTGTGGATTAATTAACGTTCTGTACAGCTTCATTATGACTTCTCTGCTCTTATAACCTATGCTACGACTGAAAACGAACATAAGACCATAAGAACTAGGAGCAGGAGTAAGCTGTCCAGCCCTTCGTGCCTACTCTGCCACTCAATAAGATCATGAGTAATCTTTGCATGGACTCAGATCCACTTATCCACGTTTTCACTATATCCCTTAATTCTTTTTTTTTTCAAAAAAGTATCTATCTACCTTAGCTTTAAAAGTGATTACTGAAGTAGTGGCAACTACTTCCCGAGGCAAGGAATTCTGGGTGAAGAAGTTCCTTCTCAATTCAATTCCAAACCTGCTCCCTCTAATCTTGAGGCTATGCCCCCTTGTCCTAGTTTCACCTACCAGTGGAAACATCTTCTCTACTTCTATTTTACCAATTCCCTTCATAGCTGTATATGTTTCTATAAGATCCCACCCTCATTCTTCTGAATTCCAATGAATATAGTCCCAATCTACTCAGCCTCTCTTCATAAGCCAACCCCCTCAACTCCGGAATTAACCTAGTGAACCTCCTCTGTACCCCCTCCAGTTTCAGTACATCCTTTCTTAAGTAAGGAGACCAAATCTGCACACAGCACTCCAGGTGTGGCCTCACCAGCACCTTGTACAGGTGCAACACAACCTCCCTGCTTTTAACCTCAATCCCTTTAGCAATGGTGGACAAAATTCCATTTGCCTTCCTAATTACTTGCTGTATGTGCAGACCAACCTCTGTGATTCATGCACAAGGACACCCACATCCTTCTGCACAGCAGCATGTTGCAACTTTATACCATTCAAGTAATAATCTATTTTCCTGTTACTCCTACCAAAATGTATGACTTCACATTTACTGACATTGAATTCCATCTGCCAGACCTTTGCCCACTCACTCAATGTATCTATGTTCCTCTGCAAAGTTTCACAGTCCTCCGCACACTTTGCTCTGTAACTTATCTTAGTGCCATCGACAAATTCTGACACCATACATGTGGTCACCAATTCCAAATCATCTATATAAATTGTAAATAACTGGTCCAAACACCGATCCCTGAAGGACACTGATTGCCAGCCAGAATAGCACTCATTTATCCCCACTCTTTGCTTTCTGTTAGTCAACCAATCCTCTATCCTCGCTTATTCTCTACTCTTAACAACACTCATCGTTATCTTACGCAGCAGCCTCATGTGCGGCACCTTGTCAATGGCCTTTTGGAAATCTAGGTACACCACATCCACTGGGTTCCAGTTGCCCACCTTGCTTGAAATGTCATCATAGAATTCCAAAAGATTTGTGAAACATGACCTGCCCATCATGAACCCATGCTGCGTCTGTACAATGGGACAATTTCTTTCAAGATGCTTTGCTATTTCTTCCTTGATAATAGACTCAGCATCTTCCCCAGTACAGAGGTTAAGCTCACTGGTCTATAATTCCCCATCTTTTGTCTACTTCCCTTTTTGCTGTTTTCCAATCTGCTGGGACTGCCCCAGAGTCCAGCGAACTTTGGAAAATTACTGCTAGTCCACCTGCTATTTCTCCTGCAATCTTTTCTAACACCCTGGGATGCATTCCATCAGGGCCAGGAGACTTATGTATCCTTAGCTCCATTAGCTAACCCAACACTAGCTCTTCTGTAATAATAATTGTTTCCAGGTCCTCACATACCTTTTGTCTGTTCGTCACTTACTGACATGTTATTAGTGTCCTCCACGGTGAAGACCGATGCAAAGTACCTGTTCAATGCCTCAGCCATTTCATCACATCCCATAACTAACTGCCCCTTCTCATCCTGTAAAGGACCAACATTTACTTTAGCCAGTCTTCTTCATTTTATGCATTTATGGAAACTTTTGCTATCTGTCTTTATAATCTGTGCTAGATTTTTCCCATACTTAATCTTACTTTTCTTTATAGCTCTTTTTGTGGCTTTCTGTTGACCTTTAAAGTTTTCCCAATCTTCTAGATTCCTGCTGTTTTTGGACATTTTATATGCCTTGTCTTTCACTTTGATAGCCTGCCTTATTTCCTTAGACACCCATAGCAGATTACTCCTCTTTTTACAGCCCTTCCTTCTCACCGGAATATACTTTTGCTGAGCACTTTGAAAAATTTCTTTGAAGGTCCTCCACTGCTCATCAACTGTCGCACCATAAAGTCTCTGTTTCCAATCTATGTTAGCCAGGTCCTCCCTCATTCTATCATAGTCCCCCTTATTCAAGCACAGGACCCTGGATTTTATCTTCACACTCTCCATTTGTATTCTCAATTCAACCATACTGTGATTGCTCCTGCTAAGATGATCCCTTGCTGTGAGATCATTAATTATTCCTGTTTTATGACACAGGACCAAATCTAGGATAGCTTGCTCCCTCGTCGATTCCATTATATACTGTTCAAGAAAACTATCACTGATACACTCAACAATCTCCTCCTCAAGGCTACCCTGACTGAGCTGGTTCAACCAATCTACATGTAGATTAAAATCCCCCATGATAATAGCTGTACCATTTTTGCAGGCATTAGTTATTTCCTTGTTTATTGCCCACCCCAATGTGATGTTATTATTATTGGTAGCCTATCAGTGACTTTTTCTTCTTAGAATTCCTAATTTCTACCCAAATGGACTCATGCTCCAAAGGACCTATATCATCTCTGAGCACCACCCTGATGGCATCCTTCAATATCAGAGCTCCCTTGCATTCCTGTCTGGTTTTCAGAATAATCTGGTATCCCTGGATATTTAATTCCCAGTCATGACCAGTCTCCGTGATGGCTTTCAAATCATAAAGGCAAATGCCCTGTATGCCATCTTAACTACCTTATTAATCTGTCCTGACACCTTGAGGGGATCTGTGGACAAGATCCTTCTGGTCCTGACCTTTCTGGAGTCTATTGCATACTCTCTTGTCTTTTTGTTCCTTCTTCCATTTTTCTCATCACTGTCAACCACCCAGCCAATCTTCCACTCTCTGATGCTGAATGTTCTGTACTCAGCAAAGGCCTCAGCTTTATCCCTCTGCGCCCCCACCTTAATGTATTTGAGGCATGATATGATGTCAAACACTTCTTCACCTCCATGCTCGTTTCTTTGGACAAGAGACCGCTCTCCCATCCCATTCCTCCCTTCCATCCACCTCCAACACTCTTCCTCCATCTGTTTCTCATCCCTCTGAGCTTTTATCTGCACTCAAACTGTTTATTGAACACTGTTGATGTGACATTGGTTGCCTCAATTTCTCTGTCCCCTTTACCTATTCCAATCTATTTTCCCTTTGAACTGACTGTATTCCGTGCTCTGAGATCTAATCCTGACTTTGTAATTAACCCTGTTGACAGGCGTAGTGCTCTTGTTGTCTGTCTTACTGACCTCTACATTGCAAAGGCTGAGTGCCAACTCTCTGATACCTCCTTCCGTCAGCCCTGGAACATGACCCCACCGTGGGACATCAGGCCATTATGTCCACCAGGTCACTAATCTGATCTCATCTGGTGATCTCCCCTCCATTGCCTCCAAGCTCATAGTCTCCTACCCTGAACAATCCATGTCTACGTCCTTCCCAAAATCCACAAACAGAAACTACCTGGGCAACCTGTTGTTTCTGCCTGCTCCTGCCGCACAGAATTCAGCTCTTCTGACCTTGACTTGATTTTTTTTCCTCTTATCCAGTCTCTTCCCTCTTATACCTGTGTTACTTCTGATGTTTTATGTCAGTTTCAGAATTTTCAGTTCGTGGGCCCCTGCCACCTCCTCTTTACCATGAACATAGAATCCCTTTACACATCCATCCCCCTCCAGGATGGTCTCAGGGCTCTCGCTTCTTCCTGGAAAAATACAGCCTAAACCATCCCTATCAACCACTACCATTCTCTGGCTGAGCTCATCCTCACCCAAACAACTTTACTTTTAAGTCCTCTCACCTTCTTCAGGTAAAAGGGGTACTTGCATGGGGCCCAGTTATGCCTGTCTCTTTTTGGAGTACAGCGAACATTCCTTGTTCTAGTTCTACTCTGGCCCCCACCCACAACTCTTTCTCCAGATGATATAATCGGTGCTGCTTCCCTCTCTGGCCTGGAATTGGAAAGTTTAATAAACTTTGCTTCCAATTTTCCAACCTGCTTGCACCTCCACCTGGTCCATCTCTAACCCCTCTCTTCTCTTCCTCAACATCTCTGTTTCTATTTCGGGAAATAGGCTGGCCACCAATATCCACTACAAACCAACTGACTCCCACAGCTACCTTGACTATAAATTCTCACATCCTGCTTTCTATAAAGACTCTATTCCATTCTCCCAGTTCCTCCATCTCCATCGCATCTGGTTTGATGATATCAACTTCAACAAGCAGGTCTCCGAAATGTCCATCTTCTCTCGCACGTTGGCCCTCAGTCCCTTACTTCCCTCCCACAACAGTGATAGGATGCCACTTGTCCTCAGCATCCACATCCAGAGGATCATCAGCTGTCATTTCCACCAGCTTCTGTGGAGTGCCACCATTAGACAGATATTCGCCTCCTCTCCCTTGTCAATCTTCTGCAAGAATCATTTCCTCTCTTGTTACTTACGCCCTCCATCCATTTTAAGCAGCACTTTATCTGCACTTCACTCTGGTCTACTGCATTCACAACTCACAATGTGGTATTCTCTACATTGAGGAAATAAAACATAGACTGGGTGATCACTTCACATAACACCCATATTCTGTCTCCAAATAAGACACTGAGCCTCCAGTTGCTTGCCACTTCAACACACCACTGTGTTCTCTGGCCAATATCTCTGTTAAAAATCACACAACAGTTGGGTATAGAACATAGAACATAGAAGAATACAGCGCAGTACAGGCCCTTGGGCCCTCGATGTTGCGCCGATTCAAGCCCACCTAAACTACACTAACCCACTATCCTCCATATACCTATCCAATGCCCTCTTAAATGCCCATAAAGAGGGAGAGTCCACCACTGTTACTGGCAGGGCATTCCATGAACTAACGACTCGCTGAGTGAAGAACCTACCCCTAACATCAGTCCTATATCTACCCCCCCTTAATTTAAAGCTATGCCCCCTTGTAATACCCGACTCAATACGCGGGAAAAGGTTCATACTGTCGACCCTATCTAACCCCCTAATCATCTTGTACACCTCAATCAAGTCACCCCTAAACCTTCTTTTCTCTAGTGAAAACAGCCCCAAGTGCCTCAGTCTTTCCTCATACGATTTTCCTTCCATACCAGGCACCATCCTGGTAAACCTCCTCTGCACCCGTTCCAATGCCTCCACATCCTTCCTATAGTATGGCGACCAAAACTGCACACAATATTCCAGATGCGGCCGTACCAGAGTCTTATACAACTGCATCATGACCTCAGGACTCCGGAACTCAATTCCTCTACCAATAAAAGCCAGTACGCCATATGCCTTCCTCACCGCACTATTTACCTGGGTGGCAACTTCCAGAGATCTGTGTACATGGACACCAAGATCCCTCTGCTCATCCACACTACCAAGTATCCGACCATTAGCCCAGTACCCCATCTTTCTGTTATTCTTCCCAAAGTGAATCACCTCGCACTTAGCTACATTGAATTCCATCTGCCACCTTTCTGCCCAGCTCTGCAGCTTCTCTATATCCTGCTGTAACCTGCCACATGCTTCCTCACTGTCAACAACTCCTCCGACTTTCGTATCATCCGCAAACTTGCTCACCCAACCTTCTAACCCCTCTTCCAGGTCATTTATAAAAATGACAAACAGCAATGGTCCCAAAACAGATCCTTGCGGAACACCGCTAGTGACGGCACTCCATGAAGAAACTTTGCCATCAACTACTACCCTCTGTCTTCTTCCATCCAGCCAATTCCTAATCCAAACCTCCAACTCACCCTCAATGCCATATCTCCGTATTTTCTGCAGTAGCCTACCATGGGGAACCTTATCAAACGCCTTACTAAAATCCATATATACCACATCTACCGCTTTCCCCTCATCAACTTCCTTCGTCACCTTTTCAAAGAATTCAATAAGGTTTGTGAGGCACGACTTGCCCTTCACAAAACCATGCTGACTATCCTTGATCACATTATTCCTATCCAGATGTGCATAAATCCTATCCCTTACAATTCTCTCTAAGACTTTGCCCACAACAGAAGTGAGACTCACCGGCCTATAGTTACTAGGGCTATCCCTACTCCCCTTTTTGAACAAGGGAACCACATTTGTATAGTCCAACTGATTTATTAGGAAGCACTAGCTTTTGAAGTGCTACTCCTTCATTCAGGTGGTTGTGAAACAGGACCATAAGACACAGAATTTATAGCAAAAGATTACAGTGTCATGCAGCTGCACTGATAGATTGAACAATCTTAGGCTAGTCTTTCATCTTTTAGAATGTGTTTGCTCATTTCAATTCTTTAATATGTAAATCCCAGAACTTCTTTTAAGTCACACTCTCAAGATAACTCCAGGTTTTCTAACAAATCGTGCCATCTGAGCTCAGACAATGTGTTAAAGGTGTGAGGTTAAAGTCTGTTTCTGTCCCAATATTGAGTCTGACTGGTTCTATTTCTAAAGTGGGATTTACAGAATACTGCATGGATTGACTGTAGGTTATGCATTTTTGAGCAAAATAGAATGTGTCTGCAAATACAATTCCGCAGATACAAATTCACCCAATAGACTTATACTTGTGTGCATGCAGGATAGCCAGAGTGAGTGTGTGCATGTGAGTGTATATATGTGGGTGTGAATGGATGTGAGAGAGTGTGTGTTTGTCTGTGTGTAAGCTTGGTAAAGTATGTGTGAGAGTGTGATGGGGTATAGGCCTGTGAAGGGGTGCGTACATGGGTGTAAGTGTGGGGGATACATATGTGTGTATGTGTATATGAGAGAGAGCTTATTTATGAGAGACAGTCTGCAGACACAACCCATTGTTAGCTATTGATAATCCCCTATAGCAGCCATTCATTGTCCTATGGTGGTCGTTATCACTCCTGTCATTCTCTCTCTTTGGGCTCTTTCTCCAACTATCGTTTACTACCTCCCTCCAACACCCCCAACCTTCTGCTTAAAAACCATGCTTTTCTTAGCCACCATCAGTTCTGAAGAAGGGTCACAGGATCAGAAATATTAACTCTAATTTCTCTCCACAGATGATGCCAATCCTGCTGAGATTTTCCAGCAATTTCCATTTTTGCATTCTTCTGGGGTTTTTTTCCCAGGCAATCTTTCTGTCTTCCACAGCTTACTTATTGTCCCTCTGACCCGTTATCCACACTCTCATCTACATAATGTATGAATATCACAAACAATAAAGTACCGACACTGACCCCTGTGGTATGCCACTGCATACTGGATTCCAGTCTCACAAACAGCCTTCTACCATCATCCTCTGTCTCCTGTCAGTAAGCCATGTTTAGATCCAACTTGCCACGTTATCCCAGATCCTACAATGCTGCTTTCATTTTGTTGCAAGTTTTAAGGATATAAGGATGATAAAAAGGGATATTAATAGGATTTGTGAATGAGCAAGGATCTGACAAGTACAGTAAAATGGAGAAAAATTTGAAATTGTCCAGTTTGGCAGAAATAATTTAAAAAATCAAAATAGTGAGAGTTTTCAGATATGCATATAGATCTCAGTGCCCTAATACAAGAATCACAAAGGGTTAGTACACTGGAAGTAAGTAATCAGGAAACTTAATTGAATGTTATTGTTTGAAATGGAATTGAATTCAAAAGTAGAGAGGTTATTCCTCAGTTATGCAGGGCATTGGTGAGACCACATCTTGAGCCCTGTTTTGACTATTAGTCTGCTTAGTTAAGGAAAGTTAGAATGTGTTGGAAGTTTGGAAAAGGTTACTAGATTAGTAAATAGAATAAGATGGGTTGTGTAATGAGGAAAGTTTCACAGGCTAGACTTGTCTCCGCAAGCGTTTAGATCAGACTGGTGCTGGAAAAGCACAGCAGGTCAGGCAGCATCCGAGAAGCAGGAAAATCGACGTTTCGGGCAAAAGCCCTTCATCAGGAAGAGAGGCTGGTGGCCTCCAGGGTGGAGAGATAAATGGGGGTGGTGGGGCTGGGGAGAAGGTAGCAAAGAGTACAATAGGTGAATGGGGGTGGGGGTGGGGATGGAGGTGATAGGTCAGAGGGGAGGGTGGAGCTGATAGGTGTGAAGGGAGATGGGCAGGGAGGACAAGTCATGGGGACAGTGCTGAACTGGAACGTTGGAACTGGGGTAAGGTGGGGGGAGGGGAAATGAGGAAACTGGTGAAGTCCACATTGATTCCCTGGGGTTGAAGTGTTCCGAGGCGGAAGATGAGGCGTTCTTCCTCCAGGCCTCAGGTGGTGAGGGAGCAGCGGTGGAGGAGGCTCAGGACCTCGGCAGAGTGGGAGGAGGAGCTGAAATGTTGGGCCACAGGGGCGGTGGAGTTGATTGGTGTGAGTGTCCCTGAGATGTTCCCTAAAGTGCTCTGCTAGGAGGCGTCCAGTCTCCCCAATGTAGAGGAGACCGCATCAGGAGCAACGGATACAATAAATGACATTGGTGGATGTGCAGATAAAGCTTTGATGGATGTGGAAGGCTCCTTTGGGGCCTTGGATGGAGGTGAGGGAGGAGGTGTGTGCACAGGTTTTGCAGTTCCTGCGGTGACAGGGGAAGGTGCCAGGATGGGAGGATGGTTTGTTGGGGACCATGGACCTGACCAGGTAGTCACGGAGGGAGCGGTCTTTGCGGAAAGCGGAAAGGGATGGGGAGGAAAATATATCCCTGGTGGTGGGGTCCGTTTGGAAGTGGCGGAAATGTCGGCAGATGATTCGGTTAATGCGAAGGTTGGTAGGATGTAAGGTGAGCACCAGGGGGGTTCTGTCCTTGTTACGGTTGGAGGGGTGGGGTCTGAGGGCGGAGGTGCGGGATGTAGATGAGATCCGTTGGAGGGCATCTTTAACCGCGTGTGAAGGGAAATTGCGGTCTCTAAAGAAGGAGGCCATCTGGTGTGTTCTGTGGTGGAACTTGTCCTCCTGGGAGGAGATATGGCGGAGGCGGAGGAATTGGGAATACGGGATGGCATTTTTGCAGGAGGTAGGGTGGGAAGAGGTGTAATCCAGGTAGCTGTGGGAGTCGGTGGTTTTGTAAAAAATGTCAGTGTCAATCAGTCATCATTAATGGAGATGGAGAGGTCCAGGAAGGGGATGGAGGTGTCAGAGATGGCCCAGATGAATTTAAGGTCAGGTTGGAATGTGTTGGTGAAGTTGATGAATTGCTCAACCTCCTCGCGGGAGCACGAGGTGGCACCGATGCAGTCATCAATGTAGCGGAGGAAGAGGTGGGGAGTGGTGCCAGTGTAACTATGGAAGATGGACTGTCCCACGTAGCCGACAAAGAGACCGGCATAGCTGCATGCCATACGGGTGCCCATGGCTACCCCTTTGGTCCGGAGGAAGTGGGAGGATTCGAAGGAGAAATTGTTAAGGGTGAGGACCAGTTCAGCCAAACAAATGAGAGTGTCAGTGGAAGGGTACTGTTGGGGACATCGGGAGAGGAAGAAATGGAGGGCTTGGAGGCCCTGGTCATGGCGGATGGAGGTGTAGAGGGATTGGATATCCATGGTGAAGAAGAGGCGTTGGGGGCTAGGGAAACGGAAGTCTTGGAGGAGGTGGACGGCATGGGTGGTGTCTCGGATGTGTATGGGGAGTTCCTGGACTAGGGGGAATAGGACAGTATAGAGGTAGGTGGAAATGAGTTCGGTGGAGCAGAACAGGCTGAGACAATGGGTCAGCCAGGGTGGTCAGGCTTGTGGATCTTGGGAAGGTGGTAGAACCGGGCAGTGTGGGGTTCCCGGACCATGAGGTTGGAAGTTCTGGGTGGGAGATCTCCTGAGGTGATGAGGTTCTGTATGATCGGGGAGATGATGGTTTGGTGATGGGGGGGTGGGGGATCATGGTCGAGGAGGTGTCTTCGAGTTGGTGTCTGACTTCAGTGGTGCAGAGGTCAGTGCACCAAACTACCACTGTGCCCCCTTTATCTGCTGGTTTGATGGTGAGGTTGGGATTGGAGCAGAGGGAGTGGAGGGCTGCGCGTTGTGAGGGTGAGAGGTTGGATTGGGGTGGGAGGGTAGACAGTTTGAGGCAGTTAATGTCTCTGTGGCAGTTGGAAATTAAGAGATCGAGGGCGGGGCCCTCTGCAAGCATTTAGAAAAGTAAGAGGTAACTTAAGTCAGGATCCCGAATGCTCTTGACGGGGTAGATGCAGAGCAGATATTTCCTTTTATAGGAGAATCTGGAACTAGGAGTTACTGATTAAAAATAAAGGTTCACCCATTTACAACAGAGTTGAGGACAAATTTCTTACAGTGAATTGCTTGCCTTTGGAACTCTTTTTTTTTCCCAAAAGGCACTAGACCACAGTCTTTTAATATTTTTAATGCAGTGGTGGATAGATTCTTGATAAGCAAGAGTGAAAGGTTTTCAGGGATAGACTGGAAAGCGGACAAATGAGATCAAGGTGATCTTATTGAATGATAGAACTGGTCAAAGGAGCTAAGTGGTCTATTGTTTTCCTAATTTGAATTATTCTATGCTCTCCTGTTCAGTCAAGCATTGAAGTGAAGGAACCTTGAGACCACCTAAAAGCCCAACTGGCTTATAGCAGGTTATGCATATGGCAAACAATGCCTGAGGGCATTAAAGGGCATCAAACAGTGAAAGGATTGAAAAGGGGGAAGGTTAACTGGGGCAAGGCTGGGCTGCTGTCAATCCAAGGGGAGATTGAGTTGCAGTCAGTTTAGGGGTGGTGTAGGATACTTAACATAGAACATAGAACATTACAGCGCAGTACAGGCCCTTCGGCCCTCGATGTTGCACCGCCCTGTCATACTAATCTGAAGCCCATCCCACCTACACTATTCCATGTACGTCCATTTGCCTGTCCAATGACGACTTAAATGAACTTAAACTTGGAGAATCTACTACCGATGCAGGCAAAGCTTTCCATATCCTTTCTACTCTCTGAGAAAAGAAACTATCTCTGACATCTGTCTTATTCCTATCTCCCCTCACTTTAAAGTTGTGTCCCCTCGTGTTTGACGTACTTGGAAAAAGGCTCTCCCTGTCCACCCTATCTAACCCTCTGATTATCTTGTATGTCTCTATTAAGTCACCTCTCAACCTTCTTCTCTCTAACGAGAACAGCCTCAAGGCCCTCAGCCTTTCCTCGTAAGACATTCCTTCCATACCAGGCAACATCCTAGTAAATCTCCTCTGCACCCTTTCCAAAGCTTTCACATCCTCCTTGTAATGCAGTGACCAGAACTGTACACAATACTCCAAGTGTGGCCATACCAGAGCTTTGTACAGCTGCAGCATAACCTCCTGGTTCCGGAACTCAATCCCTCTATTAATAAAGGCCAAAACATTGTATGCCTTCTTAACAACCCTGTCAATCTGGGTGGCAATTTTCAGGAATCTGTGTACATGGACACCAAGATCTCTCTGCTCATCTGCACTCTCAAGAATCCTACCATTAGCCCAGTACTTTGCATTCCAATTACTCCAGCCAAAGTGTATCACCTCACACTTGTCCACATTAAACTCCATTTGCCACATCTCAGCCTAGCTCTGCATCCTATCTATGTCTCTCTGCAACCTATTACATCCTTCGTCACTATCCACAACTCCACCGACCTTTGTGTCATCTGCAAATTTACTAACCCACCCTTCTAAGCCCTCATCCAGGTCATTTATAAAAATGACGAACAGCAGTGGACCCAACACCGACCCTTGCGGTACGCCGCTAGTAACTGGACACCAAGATGAACATGTTCCATCAACTACAACCCTCTGTTTTCTTTCAGCAAGCCAATTACTGATCCAAACTGGTATGTCTCCCACAATCCCATTCCTCCGCATTTTGTATAATAGCCTACTGTGGGGAACCTTATCGAACGCAACCACGCAAATATAACCTGTTCTACTTACCCTTCCCAGAAGTCCGAAGTGGCAGGGAGCTTCCCTACTGCAGGCAATTCTTACCTTATTGTACAGCGAGGAAAATTGTGAATCTGATAGGGAGGGCAGTTCAAGGTGATAGGATAGGAGTTAGAAGCTGATGGTCAAGGAGCATAAAGTTCTCAAGGTGGGGTATTTCAAGGAATGTCAGGATGCTTGTGGTCTCAGTCAGACAAAGGTGGTGTCAAAAGGAACATTGCCACATGGATAGTAAAGAGCTCATAGGGCAAAATGGAGACAGCAAATGGGGAATGGGAGGGGTAGGGAAAGTATGGAAGGTCATAGGGCAACAGGGATTGTAAACGCATAAGGGAAAAAACAAAATTGGGGTGGGGGATTGGATCTGGTGAGTGGCAGGGAAATTTTGTCCTCAAATAATAGCTGACTCAGAATGAATACCACCAATCTGTCTTCAAAATAGCTGCATTTCTCTGTCAGTTCTGAAAGGGCTATGTCTACACTGAGAATAGAATTCATGGAGGCGATGGGCAGATGGCCGCTTTTATTTTCTGGCTAACTCTAAGAGACAACCCATTAGTCAATATTCCAATAGTCAGAGAATCATAATCAACTGCTTTCAATTGCTACATAGCTAGCAGATTAACAGTAGTTATAGTCTCATACTGCAATGAGATCACATGAAGTTATGGAGATTCAGTACAGTGTGGCCTGATTGCCTTATTGATTAGTGAACAACTGAGACAGCAAGAGAAAACAGTTAGGGACAAAAAATCTATAAGCTTCCCCATCACTGCAAGCTAACCATTATAAGGAGAGCTCTGGCATTCCAGCTATATGCTATTTCTGAATAGGGGGAAGTGCTGTAGGAGTAGGGGTTTACATAGGTCATTGGTAGCTCCATTATGTCAAAGCAAGCAAGATAGAACAGTTTTGCTGCAACCTCCCTGAAGGAAAGCTGACTATCGTCAATTTGCTTCCTGTTGGATTCAGGAAGTCAAGCTGCCAGGGCAACTAGCTTTGCTGCTATTTCAGGATTTCCACCGCTGCAGGGTGTAATCAATTGCTCCAGTGTTGCTGGTTGCTGATATGAAACTCTGATGGCAATGTTGATGAATAGGAAAAGTTCCATTTCATGAGCCTGAGGGCCATCTGTGTTCACACCAATATGCAGTTGTTGTGACTCCTACATTCTGGAATATTTACAGGTGCCTCTGCTCCTAAAAGAATGGTTGGTCAGAGACTAAGGCAACCCTCTCAAAATCTGGCTGATACCTGCCAAGAATTTTCAGACTGGCACTGAGAGGAATAATGCTGCAGAGGTTGCTACAAGTGTCATTGTAGAGCAGACCATAGGCCTTGAAGAGAACATTCAGAAAACTTGACCAGTCAGGTGGTGCAATGCAATAAATGTCAGAGGGTTCAGCAACATCATAGATGCTGATGTTAGTGAGGTTCCACACATCCTGAAACATCAGCACCTCATCTTCTGCTTGGGAACACTACAGCCTACAATATTCAACATAGAGTTCAATAATTTGAGAGCCTGAACACCTATTTTCATGTCCTTTACTCATATCCGTTTTCCTCCTCCATCAGTTCTGAAGAAGGGTTACTGGATTCGCAATGTTAACTACTTTCTCTGCACAGCTGCTGTCAGACCTACTGATTTCCAGCAACTTCTGTTTCTGTTTCAGCACCATCGTTGTTTGCTGTAGCCTCCATAACCTTACACAACAAAGGAAGCTGAAAATGTGGAGATGGTCCTGGAGGGCCCTCACAGAAATCAACAGGGTTATGGTCTGACATAACAAAGTCATACATGCAACTGCCATCTATTTCCAGAACAATTAAGCTATGTGGACCCATGTTTTTAAACAGCTAGGTCACCATTGCATGCTCGATATAACAAACTTCATCGAGTGAGAAGGATTTCATTTTACCCTATTGTTTGCAATAAAGGCTATGCTCTTATCCTTTACCTGCTTATGATGTGATTACCTTTTGAGGCTAGAAACAGAAATGGCAAACCTAAGCTTTGTGGTATTTGTGTGCAACTGTAGCTGTTACACATTAAGTACTTCTACAAACAGAAGCTCATGGATAATGGTAACAATAAGGGCTGTGCCTGCATCAAATAGGGGACTTAAAAGGATACATTCAACCCGGGGTGAGGAGGGCGGTTTGTGACGTCTTATCTGATGTTAATAGTTGCATTCTTCCTCACTATCGCTACAGTACTTCAGAATATTAGGATTCTTCTGTGTTCTGTTGCAATAGCTGAGCAGCCCCATTACTGTCGGCTGCATCAATGCAAACACTTCCCCAGTACCATCCTAAAGAATGCAAAAAGTGATATCTAAACTGGGCAATGCCTACCTCATTGAATGCCTAACCTGGCTATAGAAAACCCAGTAAGTGGGAAAAAAGCTGCCTCTACGCACTGTAGATGCGAGTCGCTGGAAAAGCACAGCAGGTCAGGCAGCATCCAAGGAGCAGGAGAATCAATGTTTCGGGCATAAACCCTTCATAGATGAGAGTCATGTTTCTATATCGCTTAAATTAATTGTTACCGAGGGCTATTTCAGGTTCAGTATTCTCCCTTTGAACTCAGACAAAGTAAGCAATCCTGAAAGCTACCTCAGAAGCCTTGACTGCATTCTGCAAATGCAAGGTCTACAGTTCATTGGGTTGTGAAATCAACTGCGGGCATACATGTTGCTGATTCAGTGAAGTGAGACAATCAATGATGTCGAAGGGGATGGACAGCATCTCGTTGAACTGGGGGAAGAAAATCCACTGCTTTCACTTCAGACAACTATGTCAGCAACTAGCTGGGAAATGGACCTAAATTAAATGTTGCACAATGGAAATAATGTAACATTTCCATTCATGAAGAGTACGTACATGAAAAACAATACCGGGTAATTATATTAGGGGATTTCAACTACTCCAATTAATTAGAATAATCATAGTATACAGGGTTTAGCAGGGGCAGATTTCTTGAAATGTACATGAGTCTGCATTTAGATCGTCCTACAAAAGAAAGTGTAGAGCTGGACTTAATTCTGGGGAATGAAGCCAATCAAGTGTTTGAGGTGACAGTGTAGAGCAATACTGGATAAAATGGAATAGACAGACATAGAACAGGTACTAAAGGGAGCAAAATAACAGAGAGCCTAGAGGTGTATAACAAGTACAGGGAAAAATTCAAGAATGCAGTTAGGAGACAAAAAAGGGGCATAATAAAGTCCAAGCAAGCAAGATTAGGGAGAATCTCAAGATACTTTAGAAGTATATCAAGAGGGAAGAGAAAAACCAGGAAAAGAGTAAAGCTTATTAGCAAACAAGGAGCAATCTGTGCATGAAGCCAGAGAACATTGGTAGAGTATTAAACTGAATACTTGCACATCTTAAAATGCATAAATCCCCAGGACCTGATCAGGTATAACCCAGAACTGAGGGACAGGCTTTATATGTATTTGGAAAGGCAAGGACTGATTAGGGATGGTCAACATGTCTTTGTGCATGGGAAATAATGTCTCACTAACTTGACAGAATTTTTTGAAGAAGTAACTAAGAGAATTGATGAGGGCAGAGCTGTATGGACTTCGGTAAGGCATTCAACAAGGGTTCTTTTAGTTGGCTGGTTAGCAAGGTTAGATCACATGGAATAAAGGGAGAGCTAGCCATTCGGTTACAGAACCAACTTGATAGTGGTTATGAAGGGTTACTTTTCAGACCAGAGGCCTATGACCAGTGCTGTGCCACAAGAATCAGTGCTGAGTCTATTGCTTTTCATCATTTTTATAAATGATTTGGATGTGAAAATAGGAGTGTGCAGATGATACCAAAATTGGAAGTGTAATGCACAGCGAAAAAGGTTACCTCAGAGTACAATGGGATCGTGATCGGGTGGACCAATGGGCCGAGGAGTGGCAGATGAAGTTTAATTTAGATAAATGTGAAGTGCTGCATTTTGGAAAGGCAATTCAGGGCAGGACTTATACACTTAATGATAAGGTCCTGGGAAATGTTGCTGAACACAAAGTAATCTTGAATGCAGATTCATATTTTCTTGAAAGTGGGGTCATAGCTAGATAGGATAGTGAAGGCGCCATTTAGTATGCTTGCCTTTATTGGTCAGTGCATCAAGTATAGGAGTTGGTAGGTCATGTTGCAGCTGTACAGGATATTGGTGAGGCCACTTTTAGAATGTAGTGTGCATTTCTGGTCTCCCTCCTATGGGAAGGATGTTGTGAAACTTGAAAGGGTTCAGAAAATATTTCTAAGGATGTTGCCAAGATTGGACGATTTGAACAATTGGGAGAGGTTGAATAGTCTGGAGCTATTTTTGGAGGGCGAGGTTACAGATCTTATAGTGGTTTATAAAATTATGAGGGGCATGGATAGGGGAGTCCAAAACTAGAGGGCATAGGTTTAAGGTGAGAGGGAAAAGATTTAGAAGGGACCTAAAGGGCCACTTTTCATGCAGAGGGATGTGTATGTATGGAAAGACCTGCCAGAGGAAGTGGTGGACACTGGTACAATTACAATATTTAAAAGGCATCTGGATGGATACATGATTAGGATGGGTTTAGCGGGATATGGGCTAAATGCTGGCAAATGGAAGTATATTGAATTAGGATATCTGTTCGGCATGGATGAGTTCGGCTGAAGGGTCTGTTTCGATGCTGAACACCTCCATGACTCTGTCTATCTTTAATGGGAGAAGGAGGATGAAAGTACAGAATTCAAAAAGTTGGAGTGTGAAGTTCTTGAGTAGATTGATATTAAGAAGTGAGGAGGTATTGGTGTTTTTGACACATTTAAAAGTGGACAAATCTCCAGGTCTGGATTCCAGGCTCTTTTGTGGGAGAGAAGGGAGGAAATTACAGGGGCCCTGAGCTAAATTTCCAAATCATCTCTGACCATAGGGGAAGGGCCAGTGGACTGGAGGACAGCTAATGTGGTTTGATTTTACAAGAAAGGTGGTAGAGATAGACCAGGAAACAACAGACCAGTGAGTTTATCAGTGATTGGGAAATGATGGAGAAAATAGAGAATGAAAAGTTTAATCTACATTTAGAGAGGCAAGGTTTGATCAGAGATTGTCAGTTTGGCTTTGTCAGAGGGTGGTCATGCCTAACAAATCTGATGGCATTTCTCAAGATGGTGACCAAATGTTTGGATGAGGTAGGGCAGTTGATGTTGTTTACATGATTACAGCAAGGTCTTTGCCAAGGTCCAAGAAGAACGTGAGGACTGCAGATGCTGGAGAGTCAGAATTGATAAAGAGTGGTGCTGGAAAAAGCATAGCAGGTCAGGCAGCATCTGAGGAGCAAGAGAGTCAATGTTTCGGGTCCTGATGAAGGGTTATGCCTGAACCAATGACTCTCTTGCTTCTCAGATACTGCCTGACCTGCAATAATTTTTCCTGTACCAAACTTATTTACTTTGCCAAAGTCCCACATGGAAAAGAAGGCAAAAGCTCATGAGATCCAGCATAACTTGGCAAGATGGATTCAAAATTGATTATGAATTTGGCCTCCAGTCCGACAAGCATCCTTCCACTATTACCCTCTGCTTCTTACCATCAAACCAATTGTGTATCCAATTTGTCAGCTCCCCCTGGATTCTATGCGATCTAACTTCAAAGCAGCGGATCATATGGAACCTTATGAAAGGCTTTACTGAAATCCATATAGATGATGTTTACCGCCCTGCCCTTGTCAACCTTCCTGGTCACTTCATCAAAGAACTCTGACAAATTTGTGAGGCATGATCTCCCACACACAAAGCCATGCTGACTACTCCTAATCAAACAAATATTCTTGGAATGTCTGAATTATGGCATTGTGGGATTTTCTTTATCACTTGGACTGCAGCAGTTCAGGGAAGCAGGAGACAGAGGCTGGTAATAGAAGGCTATTTGTGTGATTAGATTCCAGGGTGCAGGGACGTACCACTGAGGTCAGTGCTGGGTCCCTTATAGTTTGCGATATTCATAAATGAAGTCGATAAGCAAATTTGCAGATGACAATAAGATTGGCTGAGTGGTTGACACTGAGGAGGAAGGTGTTACATTCCAGGAAGATACAAATGGATTGATCAGATGGGCAGATCAGTGGCTGGAATTTGAATTTGAATTTAATTTATTGTCACGTGTGCTAAGGCACAGTGAAAAGCTTTGTGTTGTGAGCAATACAGGCAGATCACAGAGCTAAATAGCATAGATAAGCAAATACAGTAATAGGTAAACAGCAGCAAAAACAAAACGATGGCACAGTGGTTAGCACTGCTGCCTCTCAGCGCCTGAGACCTGGGTTCAATTCCCGCCTCAGGCAACTGACTGTGTGGAGTTTGCATATTCTCCCCGTGTCTGCGTAGGTTTTCCTGGGTGCTCCGGTTTCCTCCCACAGTCCAAAGATATGCAGGTCAGGCGAATTGGTCATGTTAAATTGCCCGTAGTGTTAGGCGAAGGGGTAAATGTAGGGGAATGGGTCTGGGTGGGTTGCTCTTCGGAGGGTCGGTGTGGACTCGTTGGGCCAAAAGTCCTGTTTTCACACTATAAGTAATCTAAAAAAAACATGGGAACAGGCAAATGCTAAGAGTTTGTGAGTCCATTCAGTATTCTAAGAACAGTAGGTAGAAACTGTTTTGAACCTGGCTGGTGCGTGTGTTCAGACTTCTGCACCTTCTCCCCAGTGGTAGAGGTTGTAGATAAACATTGCCAGAATGAGGTGGATCTTTGAGAATGCTGGCAGCCTTTCCTTGGCAGCGGGCCTGGTAGATAGATTCTATAGATGGGAGTTTGACCTTTGTGATTGTCCGGGCCGAGTTCACCACTCTCTGTAACCATCTCCACTCTTGAATGGTACAGTTACCATACCAGATAGTAATACACCTAGACAGAATGCTCTCGAGGGCGTACCTATAAAAGTTGGCAAGCGTATTCGCCATCATGCCAAATTTTCTTAGCTGCCTGAGGAAGAAGAGACGTTGTTGGGCCTTTGTAACCAGTGCGTCCATATGAAGAATCCAAGAAAGCTTGTTGTGGATGACCACTCCCAGGAGCTTGACATTCTCCACTCATTCCACCACTGTGCTTTAATGTGTAGGGGGGGCATGAGTAACATCCTGCCAAAAGTCAATAATGCGTTCCTTGGTTTTTCCAACAGGAGAGTGGAGCGGATAGGTGGAAAGGAAGATGGAGAGGTAGGACAACACAGGAGGGCGGTGCCGATTTGGAAGTTTGGAACTGGGATAAGGTGCGGGGAAGGGAAATGAGGAAACTAGTGAAGTCCACATTGATGCTGTGTGGTTGGAGGGTCCCAAGGCGGAAGGTAAGATGTTCTTCCTCCAGGCGTTTGGTGGTTAGGGTGTGGCTCCACCCTCCTCTCTGACCTATCACCTTTACCCCCACCTCCATCCACGTATTGCACTCTCAGCTACCTTCACCCCAGCCCCACCCTCCTGCCATTTATATCTCTACCCCCTCGGCTCCCAACTTCATTCCTGATGAAGGGATCTTGCCCAAAACGCCAATTCTCCTGCTCCTTGGATGCTGTCTGACCTACTGTGCTTTTCCAGCACCACACTCTCGACACCATCTTCCATTGTGCCAGGTGTGACTCCACACAACAGAGAGGTTTCCCCCGATTCCCATTAACTCCAGTTTTGTCAGGGTTCTTTGGTGCTATACTGGGTCAAATGTGGCCTTGATGATAAGGGCAGTCATTTTCACCTCAGCTCTAGAATCCAGTTTTTTTGTCCAGGTTTTAGCCACAGTTGTAATAAGCTCAGGAGCTAGATGGCCCTAGCAGAATCCAATCTGGGCAGTGAGTAGGCTATTGCTGAACAGATATTGCTTGATAATTTTGTTGATGACATATTCCATCACTTTACTGATGATCGAGAGAAAGATGATAGGATGGTAACTGCCCAGGTTGGATTTCTCCTGCTTTTTGTGTACAGAACACACATGGGTAAAATTCCACACTGTCAGATAGATGACAAATTTTGTAACTATACTGGAATATTATCAGGCCCACACTCATTGCAGTCTCTACTGCCTCTAGCCATTTCTTGCTATTTAGTGGAGTGAAATTAATTTGCTTAAGTATCTGTGATGGTGGGAACAACTGGAGGAGGCCAAAGTTGATTGTCCACTTGGAACTTCTGACTGAAAATTGTTGCAAATGTTTCAACCTTACCTTTTGCATTGATGTGTTGAGCTCTCCCATCATGGTGATGAAAATATTCATGATGCCTCCTCCTCCTCCAGTGAATTGTCCAGTACCATTCATGAGTACATATGAGAAGACTGCAGAGTTTAGATCTAATCCATTGATTAAAGAATCACTGAGCTCTGTCTATCACTTGTTGCTTATGCTGTTCTGCACTCAAAGCATACTGTTTGGTAACTTAATCAGGTTAACACCTCAATTTTCTTTTAAATATGCCTGGTGCTGCCCCTGCCATGCCGTCTTAAACATCACTGAACCAGCGTTGATCCCCTGGATTGATGCTAATGGAAGAGTTGGGGATTTGGAACCTTGAGGTTGTAGACTGTGATGGAAGTGCGATTCTGCTGCTGATGATGACCCACAAAGCCTAATGGATGCCCAGAATTGATCGCTCTCTTTTAAGTTTATCCCATTTAGCACAGTGGTAGTGCCATGATACAAAGTATTCTCAATTTAAAGACTATCCAGTAGTCATTCTTATTGATACTGTTGTGAACAGATGGATCCATGACAGACAGGTTTGCAAGGATTATGCCAAGTACCTGTTTGTTTTGCTATCATCACTCTTGCAGAACAAGTCTAGCATCAATGTCCCTCAGGACTCTACCAAATCAGTCAGTAGTGCTGCTGCCCAGCCACTCATAGATGGTGAAGGGTTGGATTGGATCCATCATTCACAGGATATAGATGTTAATGGTAAAGATAAATTAATTCCCAACTTAATGTTTCCTTTGGAGGGTAGTGGTAAACTCCTTCTCTAAACTGCTGCAGTCCATGTGCTAGAGAACATCCCAAAGCGCCATTATTCAGACACTCCAAGAATGTTTGATTAGGAGTAGTCAGCATGGCTTTATGCATGGAAGACCATGCCTCACAAGTTTGTTAGAGTTCTTTGATGAAATGACCAGGAAGGTTGACGTGAGCAGGGCGGTAGATGTATTCTATATGGATTTCAGTAAAGCCTTTGAAAAGGTTCCATGTGGTAAGCTGCTCTGGATGGTTAGATCACATGGAATCAGGGTAGAGGGGGGAGGGCTGGCAAATTGGATACACAATTGGCTTGGTGGTAAGAAGCAGAGGGTAATAGTGGAAGGATGGTTGTCAGATGGGGGTGCCTGTGACTAGTGCAGTGCCTCAGGGGTTGGTACTGGGCTCATTATGGTTTGTCATCTATATCAATGATTTGGGTGAGACAGTACAACGCATGATTAGTAAGTTTGCAAATTAGACTAAAATAGGCAGTATCGTGGACAGTGTGGAAGGTTATCAGAAATTGCAGCAGGACCTTGATCAGCTGGGGAAGTGGGCCCAGAAATGGAAAATGGAGTTTAATATCGATAAGTGTAAGATTTTACATTTTGGAAAGTCAAATCAAGGTATGAGTCTCCTGCTGAATGGTCAGCCTTTATGGAGTGTATTGGAACAGAGGGACCTTAGAGTTCAGGTGCATGGTTCTCTGGGAGTGGAGTCACAGGTACAGAGGGCAGTGTAGAAGGCTTTTAGCACACTGGTCTTCATTAGTCAGGGCTTTGAGTATAGCAGTTGGGAAGTTATGTTACAGTTGTACAGAATGTTAGTAAGGCCACACTTAAGAGTGTTGTGTTCAGTTTTAGTCACCTTGCTATGGGAAGGATGTTATCAAACTGGGAAGAGTGCAATGGGGAATGGGTCTGGGTGGGTGGCAGGTTGGTGTGGACTTGTTGGGCCGAACGGCTTGTTTCGACACTGTGAGTAAGTAAGTAAATTTACAAGGATGTCGTCAGTAATCGAGGGTCTGCGATATAGGGAGAAGTTGGGCAAGCTAGGACTTTTTGCTTTAAAGTGTAGAAGACTGAGGGAGGATCTTATAGAAGGGTGTAAGGTCATGAGAGGCATGGATAGGGTGAATACACTCAGTCTTTATCCCAGGGCTGGGGAATCGAGGACTAGAGGGCATCAGTTTAAGGTTAGAGGGGAAAGAATAAAAGGGAACCCAAGGGACAACGTTTTTACACAGAGGGTGAAACACATATGCCAGCAGAAGTGGTTGAGGTGGGTATATTAACACCATTTAAAAGGCATTTGGACAAATACATGGATAAGAAAGGTTTAGAAGGACATGGGTCAAGTGCAGGGAAATGGGATTACACGGATGGACATTTTGGTCAAAATTGGACCAATTTAGGCTGAAGGATGTGTCTCCTTGCTGTAGTACTCTATGACTAATACTCAGCAATTTTCAAGAAACCCTATGTATCAAAATTGAATGGTGCGCAGCTTGAAGGTAATAGCATTCCCGTGTTCCTTCTGAATTTATTCTTTTGGATGGTAGATATTACATGTTTAGGAAGTGCTATTGACTAAGTCTTCGCTAGCGCTAGTATATCCATTCTGAAACACGCTCTGGCTCATCCCAAGCTGTTGTCAGATCCCTGAGTCCCTGAGTGAAATGTTGCAAGTTAATCACAGCAAATGTGAGAAACACAAGAGGTTACTTTCAGTCTCTTTTTCATCTGCCTGCGGAGTTCTAGGTATCATTAGGAATCAATGAGCTTAGTCATTAAATGTCCACAGCTTTGTATCTATAGAACATTTTCGCTCAAAGGGTGACTTAACTACAGTGAAGAAGACTGTTAGGATTGTGGGGAGTGGAATGTGCTAGTAATCATGCCCCATTACTGTGCAATTCACACCATTAACATAAATGGCTCAGTTCAATTATCAAAGTGGCCATTTTTTTCCCCCTTGTACTGCTGTCCAGAATAAAAAAGGAGGCTTTGACAGGTACTTTTAGTGAAATGGAAAAACATTCATTTACCAAAACAAAACTCATTTCTTAAAGCAAGTGGCAAAATTGGTTAACATCAAAACAATATTCAAGATAGGAACAAAACAAAACTAAAAAATGCCGGAGAAATTCAACAGGTCTAGCAGCATCTGTGGAGAGAAAAAGAGTTATTGTTGCAAGTTCAGTTTGACTATTCTTCAAAATTGATTTTCTCCCGCATTTTCAGATTTTATTTTAGATTTCCAGCATACACGGTATTTTCCTTTTACATCAAACCAAATCCCTTTTTAATCCCCAAATAAAGCACACAGAACACTGCAGAAATGATATTTCAAAAGAGCAAAAGAAAATCACCTTAATTGGCCAATGGTCTGTAAAGCAAAGGATAAAAGTTGCTGAATTCTCACGGTCCACTTGAGTATTTTGTAAATGTAACCTCTTTATCTACTCAGGCTGTTCAGAGACGTTATTACATACATCTGGAGCAGATGGGACTTGAACGCAGGCACCCTGCCCAAGGACACTACCTCTTCACAGGGCTCCTGCCCTGTGTTTCTTATAAATAAAACAGAATTACTGGTAGCTGTAAACTAATAGAAGCTCTTACAAACACAACTTTGATTTAGATGGAATTCACATAGTGCAAGTTTGCAAATAGCCATTTTACTTCAGCTTTTCAGGATTTACTAAATATGCAATATAATGAAGTACAGAAACTTTCATCAGATTTTCAAGTACTTCAGCCAAAAAAAGGAAAGAAATTTGGAACTTTACTGCAGTCGTGGAGGTTTACTTTACTCAAAGTTTGTGCGAAGATTTGTAGCTCGGGTGCTCGTTGTTGTGGTTCTGTTCGCCGAGCTGGAAGTTTTTGTTGCAAACGTTTCGTCCCCTGGCTAGGCGACATCATCAGTGCTTGGGAGCCTCCTGCGAAGCGCTTCTTTGATGTTTCCTCCGGTGTTTATAGTGGTCTGTCCCTGCCGCTTCCGGTTGTCTTTACTCTGAGATTTGAGAAACAGAAACAAAGTCCAGAGAGGGTTGCTGGACACCTGTCAGCACAGGTTAACCTCATCCAAAGTTAGGTTTCAGGCAGCTAAGGGTAATAAACCCCATTTCTTATCCCATAAAGCTTGGCTTCACTACCAATCTAGTTTCTGAGAAACCCCATCAGTTCCCTTCACCCTTGGATTGGGGTGGTGAGGGGGGTAGTGAGGCGGGTAGGAGGAGTGGAGATGAGCAGAAAATTCTGTTTAAACCATAAAGCATCCAAGCAGTTCAATTTCTTTCAGTCTTTCACAGTCCATCAATATAATTATGTGATTCAGACAAAGACTGTAAGCTTGCTTGGTTTCATTTGTACAACCACAGTCCAGATTGAAGGATATTTAAAGCATGTGAGCACTGAGGGCAGTCTGTTCACTCCAAAGGATCATGGAGAATCATAGCTGTCATTGAGAGGGACAGAAGGAGTAAGGAAAATTAATTAGTTTTAGTATTTAAAACTAACGGGCTGAGGAGTGGCAGATGGAGTTTAGTTTTTGATAATGCAGGTTATTGCATTTTGGTAACACAAAAAAGGGCAGTACTAATGCAATTAAGGCCAGGGCCTGGCGAATGTTATCCTTGGGGATACATAGTTCTTTGAAAGTTGCATCAGGGATCGACAGGGTGATTAAGAAGATATTTAGCAAGCTTGTCTTCATTGCTCAGATCATTGAGTAGAGGAATTGGGACATTATGTTGAGCATGTACAGGATGTTGGTGAGGCCAATCTTGGAGTACTGTGTACAGTTTTGATTGCCCTGCCTTAGGAGGATATTTATCAAATTGAAAAGAGTTCAGAAAAGATTTAATGGGGACTGGAAGGTTTGACTTATAAGGAGAGATTGGATAGGCTGGGCCTTTTTCTTTCACTGCAGTTTAGGAGACTGAGAGGTGACCTTATGGAGGTTTATAAAATCATGAGGGGCATAAGCTAAGGTGAATAGCAAAGTTCATTTACCTACAGTGGGGGAGTTCAAAACTAGGGGGCACATTTTTAAGGAGAGGAGAAAGATTTTAAAAACACCCGAGGGGCAACCTTTTCCATATAGAGTTGATCATATGTGGAATGAACTGCCAGAGGAAGTGGTAGATGCACCTACAGCTACAACATTTAAAAGATATTTGGATAAGTACACAAATAAGAAAGATTTAGAGGGAAATGGGCCAAATGCAGGCATGTGGTACTAGTTATAGAATGCGAAACTTGGTCAACATGAATGAGTTGGATTGAAGGGTCTGTTTTTGTGCTGAATGACTCTTGGTCATGGATATTAAAGTCACCATTCGGAGCATACTCTGCAACCTTGCCACCATCTATGCTTCCTTCAAATGACATTCAAATGAAGGAATATTGATTCATCAATCAAAGAAGGGCAGCACATAGTAATCAAAAGGGTTCCTTGCCCATATTTGACATGAGACCTCATGATGTCCTAAGTCAATGATTCCTAGAGCAATTACCTGCAATTGTATACTACTATTCTGCTAGCTCAGTATGGATTACACTCCTCACCCATCAGCTCAGTTGCCTGCAGCTTGCACTAGGTAAGGATTCAAAGATCTGACATTCCTCTGTATCTTCTTATTTCTTTTCTGGTCTAGATTCTCCTGCAAGAGGTTAAATTAAGGATCAAGAGTCATGGAACTGAGCGCACATACACTTTGAGCATGCATGGTCATGCAAAATGATGAGGCCTCCCCTGGAAATGATTAGGAAGCACAGTGCCTGGTAAGGGTTAGAATATTGGCAACACGAGGTAGGTATGAGCCCATTGATGCATATAATGCATGTGATCCAAAGGCTTTTTGGCTAAAACCTGTGCACTGGCACATTTGGTCAAAGTAATGCCTCTGTGAGCTTGCCATGAAAATATAGTGTCATGTACTTTAGTGGAGTATGGTAGATTGTAACAACGTTCTTTGGCAAAGCTCCACGAGAGCTTTGTGGCTTTGTGGAGGAAATACACCTTTTTCACGTTTCATCCTAGAGTAGAAGCTCTCATGAGGACTTGGAGAACCTTGCAGCCAATTTTTGACAGCTGAGACAGATAGCACCAACATAGGCCCTTGAGACGTTCCTGGCTTGCAGTGAACAAAGTGATACTATGGTGGCCTACGGTAATGTCAGAACTTTGCATGGCCTGGGGTCCAAGCAGAAGCAGGAACTTTCTGCATGTCTAACTTTAATTCACTACTTGACTTACACTGTAATTCACTTGCACACAAAAATGGGCTGAAATTATAATCATATGAGAAAACTTGTGTCAGATCATGATGCATGTGGTACTGGCTTAGTTGTCTGAGACCATACTTTAACCCTAAAGTGGAAAAACACAGCCATTGCATTCAATTCTGGGCACCGGTTTTCAGGATGTGAAGACATTAAAAGTGATGCAGAGAAAGATTTACAAAAATTGTTCTATGAACATAAAACTTGAGTTACTTGGAGAAATTGGAGGAGCTGGGACTATTTTCCTTACAGAAAATTAAGACGAGATTTTGAAAAGTTTTTTGAAATAATCCAGGGTCTGTCCAGGGCAGGTAGGGAGAAAATGCTCCTGCTGGGTGAAGGGGCAAAAAGCAAAGGACAATAACAACTAAGCAAAAATGACAATGAGGAGAACTATTTATACAGCAAGTCCTCACGTTCTGCAATACAACATCTGAGGGCATGTAGGCAATAGATTTAATCATGTCTTTCAACAGCAAATTAGACAATTATCTGAAGACATAAAATATGTAGGACTGGAAATGTCAGGAATGGTGCTTTATAAGTTGATTTTCCAGAGAACGAGCAGAATGAAAACAGGTCAACTGAACTCTCTATGTCTTGTCATCATTCTAATTTTGATTTAAATTGTGGGCTTGATGAGCAGCTATTGCCATCTTGGTTATGTAGGGTTCCTCCGATTCTTTCTCAATTTGATTTGATTTATTGTAATCACATGTACCTAAGTGCAGTGAAAAACTTGGCTTTGCAAGCAGTACAGGCAGGTCATAGCAAACAAGGACCTACAGATCATAGGGTGCTTAGACAGAGCGAGGTGTACAAGGTTATGGCTGCACAGACTAAGATCAAAACAAGATAAATGTTATTTGAAGTTAGAGAGGTCCATTCACCAGTCTAATAAACAGCAGTTCTTGAGCTGTTCTTGAACCTGTTGGTGAGTGAGTTCTAGCTTCTGTATCTTCTACCTGATGGAAGAGAGCATTACCGGGGTGCAATGGGACTTTGACGATGTTGGCAGCCTTTCCACGGCAATGAGATGTATAAATGGAGTCCATGGATGGAAGTCTGGTTTCTGTGATGGTATGGGCTGTGCACACGCCTTCTGTCATTTCTTATAGTCCTGGGCAGAGCGGTTGCCATACCAGGCCATTATGCACCTGGATAGTATGTGTTCTGTGGTGTATCTATAGAAGTTGGTGTGAGTCCTTATAGACATGCCAAATTTCCTAAGCCACCTGAGGAAGAAGAGGCATTGTTATTCCTTCTTGACCACCGCAGCAGCACGGGAGGTCCAGGACAGAATGTTGGTTATTTTCACTCCCAGAAACCTGACATTGCCCACCCTCTCAACCTAAGCTCCATTGATGTAGATAGGAGCAGTTCCACCTCCTTTCTTCCTGAAGTCAATGATCAGTTCTTTTGTTTTGCCAACATTTAGAGAGAGAGGTTGTTACCATGTCACCAAGCATTTTATCTCTTTTCTGGATTCTGACTCTTCATTGATAACTGCCCTATAACAGTGGTAGCAAATCTGAGATAGATAGGTTCTTGTGCATCAAGGGATCAAGGATTATGGGGAGAAAATGGGAGAATAGGGTTGAGAAACCTATCAGCCATGATTGAATGGCAAAGCACACTTGATGGGCTGAATAGCCTAATATCTGCTTCTATGTAATGATCTTATAAACCTGCAGATGGTGTTCATATGGAATTTGGCTACATAGTCATGGATGTACAGCTAATATAGTAGGGGGTTCGAGTGCATCCATGTGAGGTGCCACTGTTGCAGATTATCATGGAGGAGATGGTGTGTATCTTCACTGATTGCAGTCTGTGTCAGGAAGCTGAGAATCCAGTTGCAGAGGGCAGAGCCAAGACCTAGGTCTTGAAATATTGAGATCAGTCTGGAGGAGATTATGGTGTTGAAGACAGAGCTGTAGTCAATGAGCAGGAGTCTGACATAAGTATCCATGTTATCTAGATGTTCCAGGGATGAGGGTAGGGCAAGGGAAATGGTGTCCACTGTGGACCTGTTTTGCCAGTAGGCAAATTGCAGGGTATTAAGGGTAGGCTGGGAGGCTTCAGTTGATGTGGGCCATGATTCACCTCATGAAGCACTTAATGATTATGGAGGTCAGAAACACTGGGCAATAGTCATTAAGGCATGTAGTTTCTTTGGTACTGGGATGATGATGGTCTTCTTGAAGAAGTGGTGAGTCTGGATTGTAGGAGGGAGAAGTTGAAGATGTTGCTGAATACCTCCACTAGTTGGTTCGCACAGGATGTAAGTGCATGGCCGGTGACTCCACCCCGGCCAGTCGCTTTCCTGGGGTTGACTCTCGGGAAGACCAATCTGATGTCTGCAGTGGTGACCGAGGAAACAAGTGTGTCTGGGGCTGTCAGGAGGTGACACAATGTCGCTGGCATTCTGCTCAAACTGAACATAGAAAGCACTGAGAGCATCAGGCAGGGATGTGTTTTTGCCTGCTATCTTGCTCTGCTTCATTTTGTATCCTATTGTGTTGGTTAGGCCTTGCCACAGGCAGCAGGAGTCTATTTAGTAGGTTTAGATCTCTAACTTGGTCTGGTACTGTCTCTTGGCATCCCTGATGGCTTTGCAGAGCTCATATCTGGATTTCCTATGTAGGTGTGGGTCATCCAACTTAAATCCCACAAGCCTGGCCTTCAAAAGGGAGTGGATTTCCTGGTTCATCCAAGGTTTCCGGTTGGGGAACGCATGGATTGACTTCTTGGTATGCAGTCCTTCACACACTTGCTAATGAAGTCAATAACGATGGTGGTATACTCAGCTAGTCCGCAAATTCTTAAATATGGTTGAGTCCACCAATGGCAAGCTCCTGGAGAAGCTCTTCAGCGACCTCAATCAATGCTATACTATCTTTTGTGAAGGGTCCTCCTGGTTAAACGTTTGCTTGTAAGCTGGGAGGAGGAACACAATATTGTGATCTGATTTTCCAAGGTGTGGACAGGGTATGGAGCAGTAGGAACCATTGATGGTAGTGTAACTGTGGCCCAAGATCTCTGGTGAGGCAAGAGACGTGTTGGTGGTTCTTTGGTAACACCCTCTTGAAGTTGGCCTATTTAAAGTACCCAGCCACAATGCACAGGGCCTCAGGGTAATCCATCTCAAGTGTGTTTGTAGTGGTGTAAATTTCATCCAGTGCATTCTTCACTTCTGCCTGGGGTGGTATGTAGACTGCTGTCATGATGGTAGATATGAAATCATGCTGCAGGGAACAGAGATAGCAATTCACTGTTAGATATTCTAGGTCTGGAGTGCAGTGACTTGCCAGGATTTCCACATCTGAGCACCAGGAGGTGTTGGTTAGGAGGCATACTCCACTGCTCTTTGTCTTACCAGAGGATGCCATGTGGTCCATATGATTTATGGAGAACCACTCAGCTGCAAGGCACAGTCAGGTATGGTGAGAGTGAGCCATGTCTCTGTAAAACAGAGCACACAGCAGTCTCTCAGATAAGTTTGAAAGATAAGTCTACATCTGAGTTCATCCATTCTTTTCTCCCCCAATAGCTTGGACATTTGCCAGGAGTATATAGGGGCGCCTTGTTCTTTTACTCATCTTTTCCCTTTTCCTCCTCCAGCAGGAGATGGAAAAAAATTATTATGTTCTATCCCATGTTACTTCATTCTTCTCTGTAAGTCCTACACTGCACATGGTGCAAGCAGCCTCCTGAGTTTCTGCAGGAGTATCTAATATAAATGGTACATACTTGCTGTCACTGTGTTTTGGTGGAAATTAATGTTTCTGATGGTGCAAGTAATGCAGATCAAGCAAACTGCTTTACCTTGGATTGTGTCCAGCTTTGAGAACATGAGCTGTACTCATCCAGGCAAGTGCAGAGAATTCCATCGCAATCTTGTTCTGTCAATGGTGGGCATGCTTTGGACAGTCAGGACAGCAGTTACCCAAATACTGTAATATCCAAGCTCTAACTTACATTTGGAGGCACAAAATCTATATGGCTAGACCAGTTCAAGTTTCTGATCAATGGTAACCTCCATGATATTGAAAATGGGAATTCAATAACATTAATGCTATGGGGTGTCAATTGGAGATTGGTTAATTCTCTCTTGATGGTGATACTCATTATCAGGCAGTTGTATCACGCAATAGTTTCTGGACTGTTATAAACTCAAACCCAAACATTGTTCAGGTATTACTACATATGGACATAAACCACCTTGGCATAGTTGCTTTTTATTCCCCTTTGGTGTTGTGTGTGAGTGTGTGTGAGTGCAGGAGTCAGTGAAAACACCATGTTCAAAATAATTTTATTCAACATTTCCACCACCAGGGAAAAAAAAACACCCGTATGGCCAGGGAACTAGTAACAAACAAAGATTGGCAGGGACCATGCTTACATGAAAGAAAAAGTGAAGGGGACTGCCTCAGTATAAGAAGAGTCGCAATTGGAACTGAAAATTGCAATGATTATGGAGCATCCCCAATTCTTGTAACTGAGGGGAAGTCATGGATGAAACACACTTACCTTCTAAAGAGAGATTCGCATTTCAAAGATGGGTAAGTATAGACAGCTACCTTGAATGTTTTTGTAGTGCAGTGGTAGTGTCCCTACTTCTGAGCCAAGAGACCTGGGTTCAACTCCAATCTGCTCCAGAACTAGTTGATTAGAGATTAATCTACCTAATGGAACTCCTGCAGCAAAGCTCTGGGACTGAAATGGTTGGCCACCAATAACCAAAAGTGGATTCCTTTTGAATTAGGTGTGACACCATGGCTACCACGGCTGAAGCAGCATAAAATGGCTGAAAACTGTTCTCAGTTGACATAAAATGGTTGGGGAAGATGTTTAATTGAAACAGCAGCTTCCACAGTCTCCTGTTTGAAGATAAACTATAAACTATAGTAATTAACTGCCTTCATAGAAAGAGTATATCCAAGGTAACTAGATTAACATAACATATAAAAGGGTCTTATGAAATGTATACAATGAACCTGGTTGAACATAGACAGACACAGCTGCTTGACTAGAGACAGTCTATTAGATACATCTTGAATAATACTGATAGAAACCTCTATTACCAGGCTGTGATTTATCATGGGATAGAATGAAAAGATCTGACCCACATCAATTAAGACCCCCATGTAGTTATAGCCATAAGTCATATATCAAGATGGTGTTTTAAGTATACAGGTATTAAAAGATTTAACTGCATTCCAGTGGCTATTCGGTCTAAGGTGGACAGAAGAGGCCCTTTTCAATCAGCAGGGGAGTGCTGTATAACTGGAGCAACGTCTGGGATGTGGTTGAACAAGATATATTGTGAAGGCACAAGGATAATTGGTAAGAGGATCTGGTAAATATCATGAGATGATATGAAGTTGTTCATGGACTGATCACACATGATTAACCTAGTTGGATGGGTATGCAAGATTAGATTAGAGTCAAGATTGTGTTGCTGGAAAAGCACAGCAGGTCAAGCAGCATCCGAGGAGCCGGAGAATCGACATTTCGGGTCAGAGCCCTTCATCAGGAAAGATTAAATCATCAGGAAAGATTCCCTACAGTGTGGAAACAGGCACTTCAGCCCAACAAGTCCACACTGACCCTCTGAAGAGTAACCCACCCAGACCCATTTAAGCAATAATACATATAGTTTGTAACAGCCAAGATGGAGCCAAAAGCAAAAAATGTATTTTTCCTTTTGTTCAGTGGAGAAGTCACTGGACTACCCAGAGGCTTTCTCCCATTGGTATAAAACAATAAACTTGTTCATTCTTGAAGTGGACCTGGGTGTTGAGTGATTCATTTAGTCATTCCGCTCCAACACAACAGTCAGTGGAGAGTTCTCCCAAAATTGGGCATCAACAAACAGGTAACTGCTCGTTTTATAACATTGTCAAGCACACCTTCCAAAATTCTGCATCATATTAATGGGGTGATGATTGGACAGATTGGTTCTGTCCTATCTTTTTGTCGATAGGACCTACCTCAGCAATTATCTGCATTGTTCAGTAGATGTCAAACTTTTAGCTATACTAAAGTGGCTTGGCCAGGGATATGGAAAATTCTGGAGCATACATCTTTTTGCTGTTTTAATCCCCAGAACACATCAAACCCTAATTCCTTGATGTTCAAAATTTCCCCCAATTATGTTTTTATTAAGGGGATGAGCTTCAAGATTATAATAAAAGGCTAATTCTACTATTTTTAGTAGAAGGTTAACTTCTATAATAGAAATGCATTTACTGTAACAACAGAAAGCCTACAATTGAGTTATGATTATTTTTAACTTTGGTTAATAAGACCATAAGACATAGGAGTGGAAGTTAGGCCATTCGGCCCATCGAGTCCACTCCGCCATTCAATCATGGCCGATGGGCATTTCAATTCCACTTATCCGCATTCTCCCTGTAGCCCTTAATTCCTTGTGACATCAAGAATTTATCAATCTCTGCCTTGAAGACATTTAGCGTCCCGGCCTCCACTGCACTCCGCGGCAATGAATTCCACAGGCCCACCACTCTCTGGCTGAAGAAATGTCTCCGCATTTCTGTTCTGAATTTACCCCCTCTAATTCTAAGGCTGTGTCCACAGGTCCTGATTCGGAGATGCCGGTGTTGGACTGGGGTGTACAAAGTTAAAAATCACACAACACCAGGTTATAGTCCAACAGGTTTAATTGGAAGCACACTAGCTTTCAGAGCGATGCTCCTTCATCAGGTGATTGTGCAGGCATCCCTGCCTGCAACGTATAAGATAGACAATGTTGGCTGAGTCACATGAGCTGAAACTTTATTGCTGGAACAGCACAGCAGGTCAGGCAGCATCTAGGGAACAGAAGATTCGACGTTTCGGGCACATGCCCTTCTTCAGGTTCCTGAAGAAGGGCATGTGCCCGAAACGTCGAATCTTCTGTTCCCTAGATGCTGCCTGACCTGCTGTGCTGTTCCAGCAATAAAGTTTCAGCTTTGATCTCCAGCGTCTGCAGACCTCACTTTCTCCTTGAGTCACATGAGTACCTGCCATGTACACGGTGGGAGGTGTTCCCACGCGTAATAGTGGTATCTATTACGATCGAGCCCTCCACAATCACCTGACGAAGGAGCGTCGCTCCGAAAGCTAGTGTGCTTCCAATTAAATCTATTGGACTATAACCTGGTGTTGTGTGATTTTTAACTTTGTCCACGGGTCCTAGTCTCCTCGCCTAACGGAAACAATTTCCCAGTGTCCACCCTTTCCAAGCCATGTATTATCTTGTAAGTTTCTATTAGATCTTCCCTTAATCTTCTAAACTCCAATGAATACAATCCCAAGATCCTCAGCCGTTCCTCATATGTTAGACCTACCATTCCAGGGATCATCCGTGTGAATCTCTGCTGGACACACTCCAGTGCCAGTATGTCCTTCCTGAGGTGTGGGGACCAAAACTGGACACAGTACTCCAAATGGGGCCTAACCAGAGCTTTATAAAGTCTCAGTAGCACAATGGTGCTATTATATTCCAATCCTCTTGAGATAAATGACAACATTGCATTCACGTTCTTAATCATGGACTCAACCTGCATGTTTGCCTTTAGAGAATCCTCGACTAGCACTCCCAGATCCCTTTGTACATTGGCTTTATGAATTTTCTCACCATTTAGAAAGTAGTCCATGCTTGTATTCTTTATTCCAAAGTGCAAGACCTCGCATTTGCTCACATTGAATTCCATCAGCCATTTCCTGGACCACTCTCCCAAACTGTCTAGATCCTTCTGCAGCCTCCCCACTTCCTCAGTACTACCTGCCTGTCCACCTAACTTCGTATCATCGGCAAACTTTGGTAGAATGCCCCTAGTCCCTTCATCCAGATCATTAATATATAACGTGAACAGCTGCGGCCCCAACACTGAACCCTGTGGGACACCGCTTGTCACCGGCTGCCATTCCGAAAAAGAACCTTTTATCCCAACTCTCTGCCTTCTGTCAGATAGCCAATCCTCAATCCATACCAGTAGCTCACCTCGAACACCATAGGCCCTCACCTTACTCAGCAGTCTCCCGTGAGGCACCTTATCAAAGGGCTTTTGAAAGTCTAGATAGACCACATCCACTGGGTTTCTCTGGTCTAACCTACTTGTCACCTCTTCAAAGAATTCCAACAGGTTTGTCAGGCACGACCTCCCCTTACTAAATCCATGTTGACTTGTTCTAATCCGACCCTGCTTTTCCAAGAATTTAGAAACCTCATCCTGAACGATGGATTCTAGAATTTTACCAACAACCGAGGTTAGGCTAATTGGCCTATAATTTTCCATCTTTTGTCTTGATCCTTTCTTGAACAAGGGGGTTACAACAGCGATCTTCCAATCATCCGGGACTTTCCCTGACTCCAGTGACTTTTGAAAGATCTCAACCAACGCCTCAGCTATTTCCTCAGCCACCTCCCTCAGAACTCTAGGATGTAGCCCATCGGGCCAGGAGATTTATCAACTTTAAGACCTTTTAGCTTTTCTAGCACTTTCTCTTTTGTAATGGCAACCATACTCAACTCAGCCCCTCACTCCCTTTAATTGTTGGGATATTACTCATGTCTTCCACTGTGAAGACTGACACAAAGTAATTATTAAGTTCTCCAGCTATTTCCTTATCTCCTATCACTAGCCTTCCAGCATCAGTTTGAAGTGGCCCAATGTCTACTTTTGCCTGTCGTTTGTTTCTTATGTATTGAAAGAAACTTTTACTATCATTTCTAATATTACTGGCTAGCCTACCCTCATATTTGATCCTCTCCTTCCTTATTTCTCTCTTTGTTAACCTCTGTTTGTTTTTGTAGCCTTCCCAATCTTCCGATTTCCCAGTGCTCTTGGCCACTTTATAGGATCTCTCTTTTTCTTTGATACATTTCCTGACTTCCTTTGTCAGCCATGGCTGTCTAATCCCTCCCCGGATAATCTTTCTTTTCTTGGGGATGAACCTCTGTACAGTGTCCTCAATTAAACCCACAAACTCCTGCCATTTTTGTTCTACTGTCTTTCCCGCTAGGCTCTGCTTCCAGTAGATTTTCGTCAGTTCCTCTCTCATGCCCTCATAATTACCTTCATTTAACTGTAACACCATTACATTCGATTTTGTCTTCTCTCTTTCAAACTGCAGACTGAACTCTACCATATTATGATCGCTGCTTCCTAAGTGTTCCCTTACTTTAAGATTTTTTATAAAGTCTGGTTCATTACATAGCACTAGGTCCAGAATAGCCTGCCCCCTTGTGGGCTCCATGACAAGCTGTTCCAAAAAGCCATCCTGTAAGCATTCCATGAATTCCCTTTCTTTGAATCCACTGGAAACATTATTTACCCAGTCCACCTGCATATTGAAGTCTCCAATGATCACCGTGACCTTGCCTTTCTGACATGCCTTCTCTATTTCCCGGTACATGTTGCGCCCCTGGTCCTGACCACTGTTAGGAGGTCTGTACATAACTCCCATTATGGTTTGGAAATGGAATGTTCTCTCATAGAAAATGGAAATGTTCTCTCATAGAAAATAATCTGGTTGACTTCAAATGCACATAGCTTTTTTTAAACAAATATGAACTGTCTGAAAATAAGCACAATATTATTTCTAAAGGTCAATGCAATTGATAGCAATTCCAATTTGAATTTGTTTTGCTGAATTGAAATGATGGCTTTGCTAGCACAATGCATATGTGCACTTAATTGGGCTGGTGTAACATGTTTGCTTCCTAATCAAAAGTTTTGCATTTTAAGCCTTATTCCAAAAACTACTGCACATAACCTATGTGGGAAACTCAGTACCACGGACACTATGTAAAAGGAAGCCAGAATCTCATAACATGAAGGTACAGTCCAACTGCCAAAGCAGTAAGTATTTGTAAGGCAAAATATGGCTGCAAGACTTGCAAATTGCATGATTCTACTTTGCAGACACCTGAGTTAAGTGGCAAACACAAGATACAAAATGTTGTTCGACATTCTTATCAATGAACTATTGAATATTTTCTCATTGTCACTTATTGCACCTAAGTGCTTGTTTATAGCCTTTAAAATAGACACAAAGCTATTTAAACTTGCCTTTTTAAAAAAGAAAATTCCAAAATCACTGTCATCTATTTGTTATTCCATTTCCATCTCATTCCTACGGTTTCTGAACAATATTGTTGAACAAATGCTAATTGGTAAAAACTTGTACTTTTATAACACAATGTTCCAAGCCATTTTGCAGAGCAGTAGTAAAGCGAATGGAATATTAACTAAAAGAGAGATTTAAAGAATTGTTTCAAGGATTTGATGAAAATATTTGTTACAAAAATGGCTTTTGTGTTCTTAAATGAGAGCAACAAAGAGATGTAGGATTTTAGAAAGAGAATTGACAATAGGAACTTGGCAACTAAAAGCACTGCCATCAGACTATGATAGGAAGATAAGGTTATATGGCAGAGAGCAGTTAGAAAATCAGCAAGGACAGTAAATGAATAATCTAAAATGGTAATCGAAGAATGGTCCTAGCAGAAAAGGAAGGTTTTCATTCCAAGTCTGTACCAGCTCTCTACAAGAGTAATTGTCCTTGTGCTGTTCCTGTACATCTTCCTTGTATCTTCGTAAACCTTTCCTCTACACATAGCAATCCAATTCTCTTTTAAAAGGTACAACTGAACCTGTCTTCACCTGACTCGAAGGCAATTTTTTCAATTCTTAAAATGTTTCCTCATCTTGTCATTAATTCTCTTGTTGATCAACATCCATTGGTGACTTCTAACTCTTGATCCTTCCACTAATGGGAACAGAATCTCCCTAGTATCTCTGCCCAATTTCCTTGAAGTTTGAATATCTCTATCAAACTTTCCTCTCAACCTTCTTTTGTCTAAGTAGAAAAGCATCAGCTATTCACATAAGTAATGTTTCTATCCCTGTAACTGTTCATGATTTTTTTCTGCATCTTCTTTAAATGTCTTTACATTCTTCTATAAGCATGATGCCCAGAACTAGAGAAACCACTCCAGTCGAGGCAGTATCAGTATTCTGCATTATTTCTAATTACTTCATGTACAGAAAGGCTAGGTTTTGTGCAGAGACAGTTGATCTGGCACAATGGAGGACAAGCGGCCTTGATTGTAATGAGGTTGTTTGATTTGAAGTTTAGTTCCAGATATTAAGGTGTCATTCTGGAAGGAGAGGTAGGTATCTATAAATATTAGAACTTGGAGGGGCTCGCAGGGAGACTTAGAGATGTAAGTGGTGCTGGTAATGCTTTCAGCAATGTTGGGTTTGAAGCAGTTATCATTGCAGAAATGGGTATCAGTGAGGGTGATCAATGCAGGATATGGGATTTTAAAAGTCATCTTAGATTTGAGCAAAATATTGAAGTGTTGCATTGGTGGATTCAGCTTAAGTGAGTAGTAACAAATGAAGGATCATTGACACTTTGATCTTAGTAATACTAAGCTGGGAAAAGTTTCTCACTCCAAGTTAACACCAGCTGTGATAGTCAACTAATATTTGTGGCGGTGTTCTATTTTCACATCACATTGGATAGAAGACAAAATTAAAAATTCAGCCAATTAAGATTGTAAAGATTGTTAAGTATTAAGAAGTGGACTTAAAGGAAGTTTCACAGCTTTATTGGAAGAGAAACGTTTTAGGATTTCTAAGACTTACCTCTGTAAGGCACTGACTAGTAACATCCATAACCTGATCAAATCCTTTCAATCCTAGAAGACAAGGTGCAAGGGCTTAGTTTCTTCAAATGGATAGCGATCTAATATAGTGTGTGTTGGGTGGTATTGGTGTAAGATAAAAGGAACAGTTACATCACTCCCCCTTCATCTATCAACCCATTTGATAGCATGCTGCAGGCATACAGTTGCTGGTGTTTGGGTCGTTAAGAGTGTCTGAAATCTTTGCAAAAATCTGTTTCCTTACTGTTAATATTTAAATGTCCAGTTTAAATTCTAAATGTGGCCTCCTTAATCAGGGCTTTACAATGTCTCCACTGGAACACAGTAGAACTTAGTTAATGAAGGAAAGATAGCAGCTTAAACAGTTTTTTTCCAAACTGGGGCCAGCTAGCTTTTGAATTTCAAAGACATTTAAACATAGGCATTTCAGTGTGACTGAACACCGAGTCTAATTTTGAGCAGAGTGCTGACAGTAGGGTGAGTAGGACTTAAGGGAAGGAGGAAAGGAGGTTTCCCTTTATCTTTTCTAACTTTTGCCCACCTGTGGGACTTGGTTCTTACTCTACCACATGAAAAAAAATGGCTGTTTGGTGAGTATCTGGCAAGAGGCCAAAACAGGATGTGTTTTCAAAGAGGAAGATATAGCTTTTGTGGCCAAAGAGATTAAGGGATATGGGGGTGGGGAGGTGGTGGGGGAAGAGGATGGGTTTAGGGTATTGAGCTCCATGATCATATTAATGGCTTGTGGGATAAAATGGTCTACTCCTCCTATCTTTGATATTTTGGGTGAAAGCGGTTCTGAAGCATGGATGAGCCAATTGATAATGGTGTAGAAAGCCATTTCCAATGTTGCTGGGAAAGAAATGTCGAGGTAATAGCAAACAGTTTAATGAAGGAGATTGACACTGCTCTGTTCACAGAAAAAGCAATAGCTCAGAAGGTGAGTTGCATAACATGGGAAGTAGTGAGGATTTAAAATTAAATAACGGGATCAAATTTTGGAAGGCTCGGTCATTTAAAAAGTAAAGACAAGATAGTAAGGAAAAGTATTAATGATAATTATTGATATAGCAAGAAGGGACAGAGACCACATCAACAGATAGGTTTCAAAAAACAAAGACAGACAAAACCAAAGACTCCATATCTGAAGGTACGTAATATTCAAAACAAAGCAGATGATACAAGAGGGTACAAGACAGTTGTCCTGCTCTCAGCTGGCTGAAGGTAGAATTTAGGAGCATCATTAATTCATTCAAGTTTTTGTCTGAAAACAATGACTTCCAGTGAAAATTTGTCTTATAATGATACCTGACTTCATCATTGATAAGACACGAGCTGTTAGTGTTAAGAAATCAGCGACATATTGATTCTTCTTTGTTGCACAGCAAAAATACAACTGGCAATTTTACTATCATTCCACAATATTCAGATCCTCATTATAATAGGTGCCAGCTGTGATCAAGGGGCTCTGGACTTCACTTTTACTTCAGGAGTCCCTCTTGTAGCATAGTGGTAATGTCCCTACCCCTAGAATATAAGGCCTAGGTTCAGAATCCCACATGCTCCAAAAGGTATGTTGTAACATTGCTGAGCAGATTATCAGGAAAAAAATAAGTTTAAACTTCATTTTGTCAAAACGTTTACACTGACATTTCATAGAATCCGTCCATTTTGGATGCGGGCCATGTGGCTCATCAAGTCCATACCGCCCCTCTGAAGAGCATCTCACCCAGACCTGGCCCTGCCACCCGCTCCCACCTAATCCCTGTAACCCTACATTTCCCATGGTTAATGCATGTTTTGACTGCGGGAAAAACCCATGCAGACATGGGGACAATGTGCAAACTCCACATAGCCACTAGAGGGTGGAATCAAACCCAGTTCCCTGGCACTGTGAAGCAGCAGTGCTAACTACTGAGCCACTGTGTCGCCCTTCAGTGAAGCGTTACTCCATTCGGAGGTGGCTGGTTTCGGCAATGTTAAATCAAGGCCACATTTACACTTCTTTGCATTAACATAAAAGAGATTCCATGGTGCTATTTTGAAAAAAAGAGCAGGGAAGTTCTCCCCTGGGTCCTGGCCAATATTGATCTCAATCACACCTGAAAAAGATCATCTGGTCATCATTTTGCTGTCATTGTGACAGCTTGTTGTGCACAATTTGACTACCACTTATCCCACATTACAGCAAAAACTAAATTTCAAAAATACTTGTTAATAGCAAACATAGAAATGCTGGCAGTATCTGTAAAGAGAAAAACAGTGTTAACATTGAGTCTAATATGATTTTCTTCAGAACATTTTTACTTGCTTTGGGATGTTGCTATATAAATGCAAGTCTCCCTTTCTTTGTGAAAGTTTGCAAAATACGCAATATGCAAATGTTTGTTCTTGATTCAATGTGCTTTGAAATCATGATCATAATCTATTGGCAATCAATAATATGTCTCCATGTTCCCACCCTCAACAACCAGGGCAGGTGTTGTAACTTGTGCCATCTCAGACTTTTTATGCCCTGCATTCAATCAGAACAAATCTTGTAGTAGTGCATGACAATGCTCCTTGAAAATGCTGCATTAAATTCATAGCAGCATGATGAAAGAACAGTAGAAGTATGTTTAAATAAAAGATGTATTCTACTTAGTAAACCGCCCAACATTGAATGAAATAAGTGACTTGCTATTAAAATTACAGTTTGAAAGAAGGAACTACAGTGTTCTAAATTCAAACACAAGAATACGCCAACATTCGAAAGGAAAAACGTTCACTCTTCAAGGAGCTGTCGAGGGACGTAAAAGCAATTCTAATGTACATACCACATCACTACACTGGAAATTCATCTTTTCAAGAGCTGCCAATGGGAATTGTACTTCACACCAGCAATACTGTCATCAAAAGGTGCATTAGTGGATTATTAAATATTCACCCAGCATGATAATGTCAATGCTTTCAGTGAGGAGCAAAGGGTTTCAGTCCTCATGCTGGAAATAGGAGGAGTAACTGCCATGTTTCATAGTAGATCCCACAAACCAGACTGAAAATGACTAAGTAATGTTGAAGGGAATTTTAATGCAAAACAAAATGGTTTGGCACAGGTTGGAAGTTAGTATGTTAAGAATCTGAACCCTGTCCCAGTCCACCCAATTCACCCAATTCTAGTTTCAACAGAGAGACAATGATGCTGACAAACCAATATGTGGCAATTTTAATTCTATAGTGACACCATGTGCCCCATATTTAATCACCCAAGGTTAAATTAGCTCCACTGACCAAGCTTCCAAGACTTCAAGAACGCTCACTCCCAGGACAGAGATGAAGATCACTGGTTCCAAAAGTTGTGTCTTTCCACAAGTTGAATTCTGTATGTCTTTCTCACCCAATCCCAACAAATATTCACGAAACTGTGTGACTTCCGCTCAACCACTTGAAAGTTGTCTCACTTCTAACCATGAAGACTCAACACCAGCCTCCACCTCTAACTCCACAGGCCTCCAACTACTGTCCCCTGACAGAATTGGGTTCCCCCCATCCAAGAAAAATCAGATCCAGGACTTTCCTATAGCTGTGGCCTATTCTCCAGTATTTCTCATCCATTTGGAAACTAAGCCTAGCAATCAGGCTGACCTTTGGATGGGGAATTTAACAACATTACATGCAGTCTCTTGGATTAAAAATTCCACAGCTTAAAGGGAAACTCTGTTCACTTCTACTCTGCTGCCTCCAGTTTCCCCTCCTGTTTCCTTTTGTGGCTGTAGCATTCCTTTTATCTCCTTTTGCTGTTGTGTGTCTGCTTTTTCTTTTGCTTTTATTTCCATTGTGAAGGTTTTCTCTTGCCTCTTTAATTTGACATAATAATCTTTTCTGCCAAGTCGAACTCTTGCTTCTTATGGAGTAGAAACCGGTTGTGATGTCACATTTACTTTTTTAAAAGCACCATCATTTGTTTTTTTACTATTTTCAGAGCAAACTTTGGACAGGCTCTGATTCACCCCACTGACAGCAATGTCTAAGTCTAAAATCTTGGTAATTGTTTCATATTTCCCTGCCTCAAACACCATATTATGATTATTAATGGATAAATAGTCATGCACCTCTGGGCTGTTAACAAAATATTGTTAATTACTAAATCCAGTATTACATGTCCTTTTGTTGGAACTAACATACATTCATGTTGAAAACTACCTATCTATCAAACTTCAGATGTTCACCATCTTTGTGTTGTAAAAATCAAAAAGAAAACTGCAGATACTGTAAATCAGAAACAAAAACAGAAATTGCTGGAAAAGCTCTGGCAACATCTGTGAAGAGATATCAGAGATAACATTTCCGGTCAAGTGACCTTTCGTCAGAACTGATGGTAGCTAGGAAAATGTTGGTTCATCGTAGACGGGAGGGGGTAAGGAGAACAGTTGGACAGACAAAGAAACAGGTAATGACCTAGAAGGGTGAATAGCTATCAAAGGGGACTGTTAGCAGCTAACCATGGGTTGTATGTAATAGCTGACTATGTGTTAACAAAGTCTGATAGGCGGGGCTTGGGCTAATAGCATGGGAGAGGTCAAGCTCTAAAGATAAAGTAATTGAGTCCGGAGGGCTGCAGGGTGTCCAAGCAGAAAATGAGGTGCTGTAACTCCAGCTTGCACTGAGCTTGACCTGCAGCAAGCCTGAGGTTCCCTGTTCTCTGGCCAACATCTCTGTCTCAGGCTTGCTGCTGCGGTCCAGCAAAGCTCAGTGCAAGCCTGAAATACGGTACCTTGTTTTCTGCAAGGGCACAGTGCAGCCCCCTGGGCTCAATATCAAATTCAAAATCTTTAGGGCTTGAGCTCACCCATGTCCTTATCCCAATTTCCTCCACACATTAAGCCTTGTTAACACATCGTTGGCTATTACACACAATCCATTGTTAGCCACGAAAAATCCCCATTAATAGCTATTCATCCTTCTAGCCAGATTGTTACCCACTCCTTTGTCTGTCCAGCTGCTCTCCTCTCTCTTTGGTTCTATCCCTACCTATCGTTTAATCTTTATTTCCCCTCCCCCACCTTATCTACTGCGTATAAACTGACATTTTCCTAGCTACCATCAGGAAGGGTCACTCACCCCGAAACATTAACTCTGATTTCTCTCCACAGATGCTGCCAGACCTGCTGAGCTTTTCCTGAAATTTCCATCTTTCTGATGTATGCTGGTCTGCTCGTCACAAAATCTGAAAAAGCCAAAGTCCCTAGTGAAGCCATTCTGCTTTTACTATATCCTTATCTCAACATTTACATGATCTGCCATTTCACTACTGCAACTAAGTACCCTATGATTGACTGATTGATTTATAGTCACATGTACGAGCAGTACAGGCAGATCGTAGTAAGCAAGGATGTCCAGGTCAGAGGTTATAAAAGACCTAAAGGTTACATTGCAGAGGGTGCGTGTTAGGCAAGATCAACGTCAGCAAGATCCACATTATTTGAAGCTAGAAAGTACATTCATCAGTCTTATAACTGCTGGGAAGAAGCTGTTCCTATACAGGCTGGTGCATATGTTGAGGCTTCTGTATCTTCTACCTGATAGAAGAGATTGTAGAATATCATTACCGAGGTATGATGGGTCTTTGGTGATGTTGGCAGCCTTTCCGAGCAGTGAACCATGTAAATGGAGTCCATGGATGGAAGGTTGGCTTAATTGATGATCTGGGCTGTGCACACAACCTTCTGTAGTTTCTTACAGTCCTGGGCAAGGGCAGCTGCCATACCAGGTTGTTATACACCCAGACACTATGCTTTTAATGGTGTATCTATCAATGTTGGTGAGAGTCCTTACAGACATGCCAAATTTCCTGAGCTGCCTGAGGAAGAAGAGGCATTGTTATTCCTTCTTGAATGTCACATCTATGTGGGAAGTCCAGGACAGGTTGTTGGTTATAGTCACTCCGAAGAACTGGATGCTCTCCACCCTCTCAATGTCAGTTCCGTTGATGTGGATGGGAGCATGTTCTCCTTCTTTCTTTCTGAAGTCAATGACCAGCTCTTCAGGGTGGCATGGTGGCTCAATGGTTAGTGCTGCTACCGCACAGTACCAGGGACCCGGGTTCAATTCCAGCCTCGGGCGACTGTCTGTGTGGAATTTGCACATTCTCCCTGTGGGTTCCCTCTGGGACGTCTCCAGTTTCTTCCCAAAATCCAAAGATGTACAGGTTAGGTGAATTGTTCATGCTAAATTGTCCATAGTGGTCACAGATGTGTAGTCAGGGGTAAATGTAGGGTCTGGGTGGAGAGTCAGTGTGAATTTGTTGGGCTGAAGGTCCTGTTTCCACACTGTAGGGATTTTAATTCTTTAGTTTTTCTATAGTTGAGAAAGGGGTTGCTCTCATTGCATCATGCCACCAGGCCCCCAATCTCCCATTTGTATTTTGATTCATCATAGTTAGATATCCATTCTATTACAGTGGGGGTGTCATATGTAACAATGCACAATCCCATATGTCTTAATTCCTTTACAATTACATTAAACTTTTCTATTTCAGAATTCTGCCATTAAAGTAGATCTACAATACCTATTTACCTGTTGTGAAACCCGATCATTATCGAAATTATTTCATCATTAAATCACTAAGATTACTAGTGCATACCTCTGCCATTTTCATTATCATTTGGTTTGCTCAGTTCCCATTTCTGATCATCGTGCGACCATGCCTGGTAATGATGCCTTTGTTATACCCTCCAAGTTAGAATTTGCATCTGCAATTCATTCAATTTGTTCCTCATACACCATGCAGCTTTTTAAAAAAAATTTGTTTATGTGATGCAAGCACCACTGGAAGTGGCAGAATTTGCTGCTTTCTTGAATTGTTGGTGTATGTGGTAGCTAGAGTAGGTATAACTTTAAGTCTGTTAGGTAGGGAGCAACATAACTTTAACCCAAGGACAGTGAATTTTAACATGTGACTTCAAGGGAAACTTATAAGTGGCGATGTTTTCATGTACATGTTGTTCTCATTCTTTGAGGTGGTTAGAAGTGTTATCAAAAGGAGATTTGGCAATTTGGCACTATACAGCAGAGAGAAAGGAACTGACTGTTTCGGATAGTGGACAGAATGCCAATTAAGCATACAATTTTATCCCCAATAGTTTCAGCTTTTTGAAAAAGTGTTGATGCAGCTATACTCAGGGCAAGATTATTCCATCACACTCCTGACTGATGCTTTGCAGATGGGGAACAGGCTTTAGAGCAAGAAGATTGGCCATTCACTACTGAATGCCCAGGATTTAACCAATCACAGTATTTATAATGGCTGGTTCAGTTTCTCATCATTATCACCCATAGAATATTGATGGTGGGGGATTTAATGATGATCTCATCGAAAGTCATGGGGAGATACGTAGATTTCTTGTTAGAAACAGTCATTGTCTACCATCTATGTGGCACAAATGTTACTCTTCCACTTGTCAGGCCAAACTTAAATGTGATCGAGGCTTTAATGCACTCAGACACAGACTGCCTTAGACTCTTCCGAGTCATGAATGATACCAGACGCTGTACAATTACTTATAACTTGAAGAAAGATTACTGATGAAGCAGCTGGGTACGGTTAGGTCTGGACATTACCCTGAGTGATTCCAGAAGTCTTTCCCTGAGATGTCTGGTCTTCAGCAACATAACCAAAATTCAAAGAGAGTTGAGGAGCAACTACTTCTCCCAAGGGTTGTGAATCTGTGGAATTCGCTACCCGAAAGTACGGTGGATGCTGGACAGTGAGTCAATTTAAGGAGGAATTAGACAGATTTTTAATTGGTAATGGGTTGAAGGGATATGGAGAGAAGGCAGGAACATGGGGTGAGGAGCATAACAACCATGATCAAATGGAGGAACAGACCTGATGGGTCAAATTTTGCTCCAATATCTTATGAAGCCTCTTATTTGTGCTAGCCATGATTTCAGCCAATGAAAAGGTTTTCTCCCTCCACCTTCTCATTGATTTCCATCTGCTTTCAGTTTTGTTAGGATTCTTTGATGCTTTCTTGATTTCATGGGTAATTACTCTCACTGGACTGTAATGAGATCAAGAGTCAAGTGACATTAATAGAACCCAAACAGAATCTTGGTGAATAAATTGCACCTGAAGATGGTGGAGTCTTGGACACCATTCTTCATTAATATCCTACAACTGAAGGGATTAACCTTCAAAAACCATAATAACCTTTTTTTTAGAAGATGTAATTCTAGTTGTAGAGAAATTCCCCCCCCCCCCAACCCCACTTATGAAAGAGCCCGGGTAAAAATTGAAATCCATGATACCAAACCTAGTTAAGTAATGCCTTGAAGTCAAAGTCAATAACTTTCATGTCACCCATGAACTTCAGCGCTTAATGTCTATGTTTGAGCAAAGCCTTAATGAGATCAGGAAGCAGGTTGCCATTACAGACCTCAAACTGAGCAGGTTGTCATTATGCATGTGCAACTTGATAGCAACTTTGACCTTGTATCATGTTACCAATGCTCAAATATAGACTGGTGGACTAGAAGGTCTTCCTTTGTGGGGACAGGAATAGTTGGGTAATTTTCCATATTGTCAGGTCAATGCCAGTTGGCTCGAAGCTGGCTACATCAGGAATACAAGTCTTCAGTACTACTGATAGGGTACTGACACTATCTAGTGCTCACAGCTATTTCTTAAATAATATGCCGTGAATTGAATTATTTGAAAATTAGCATCTGCGATGCTAAGGACCTCAGGACAACTCCAAGACAGATCATCCACTCAGTTTTATTGAGTGAAAATGGTTGCAAATGCTTCAGCTTTCTGCATTTGTATAAGAAATGTCCATTTGGTCCAAATTCACTTCCCAGTGTTTCTGCTCAGACATTTTGCTGCTATATTACTTACTTCTCAGACAAAGCTAATATTTTTCCTCACCACAATAAACTCATTTTTCAAAATCAATTAGTTGAATTTGACATAAACAACTTTTAATTAGCCTATTTGATCATCATCTATTATATTAACAAAATGTGTTAAATATCCCAAATTTCCAGCAGCTATTTTTTGATACAAGACACTGAAAATGATTTAGCTCCTGAGTAGTTTCATCGAATTCATTTAAAAAATGCTTAAAGATCTCATATGCATTTCTAGCCCATTCCTTCAAACACTTTTATTAGTCAGCTGGGAATGTGGATAAATATTCCCACTCGTCCCCAGTGAATATCAAATGAATAGAACATAGAACATAGAACATAGAAGAATACAGCGCAGTACAGGCCCTTTGGCCCTCGATGTTGCGCCGATCCAAGCCCACCTAACCTATACTAACCCACTATCCTCCATATACCTATCCAATGCCCGCTTAAATGCCCATAAAGAGGGAGAGTCCACCACTGCTGCTGGCAGGGCATTCCATGAACTTACGACTCGCTGAGTGAAGAACCTACCCCTAACTTCAGTCATATATCTACCCCCCCTTAATTTAAAGCTATGCCCCCTTGTAATACCCGACTCCATACGCAGGAAAAGGTTCACACTGTCAACCCTATCTAACCCCCTAATCATCTTGTACACCTCAATCAAGTCACCCCTAAACCTTCTTTTCTCTAATGAAAACAGCCCCAAGTGTCTCAGTCTTTCCTCATACGATCTTCCTTCCATACCAGGCAACATCCTGGTAAACCTCCTCTGCACCCGTTCCAGTCCCTCCACATCATTCCTATAGTATGGCGACCAAAACTGCACACAATATTCCAGATGCGGCCGCACCAGAGTCTTATACAACTGCATCATGACCTCAGGACTCCGGAACTCAATTCCTCTACCAATAAAAGCCAGTACGCCATATGCCTTCCTCACCGCACTATTTACCTGGGTGGCAACTTTCAGAGATCTGTGTACATGGACACCAAGATCCCTCTGCTCATCCACACTACCAAGTATCCGACCATTAGCCCAGTACCCCATCTTTTTGTTATTCTTCCCAAAGTGAATCACCTCACATTTAGCTACATTGAATTCCATTTGCCACCTTTCTGCCCAGCTCTGCAGCTTCTCTATATCCTGCTGTAACCTGCCACATCCTTCCTCACTGTCAACAACTCCTCCGACTTTCGTATCATCCGCAAACTTGCTCACCCAACCTTCTAACCCCTCTTCCAGGTCATTTATAAAAATGACAAACAGCAATGGTCCCAAAACAGATCCTTGCGGAACACCGCTAGTGACGGCACTCCATGAAGAAACTTTGCCATCAACTACTACCCTCTGTCTTCTTCCATCCAGCCAATTCCTAATCCAAACCTCCAACTCACCCTCAATGCCATATCTCCGTATTTTCTGCAGTAGCCTACCATGGGGAACCTTATCAAACGCCTTACTAAAATCCATATATACCACATCTACCGCTTTCCCCTCATCAACCTCCTTCGTCACCTTTTCAAAGAATTCAATAAGGTTTGTGAGGCACGACCTGCCCTTCACAAAACCATGCTGACTATCCTTGATCACATTATTCCTATCCAGATGTGCATAAATCCTATCCCTTACAATTCTCTCTAAGACTTTGCCCACAACAGAAGTGAGACTCACCGGCCTATAGTTACTAGGGTTATCCCTACTCCCCTTTTTGAACAAGGGAACCACATTTGCTATCCTCCAGTCTTCTGGCACTACTCCTGTAGACAAAGAGAACATAAAAATCAAGGCCAATGGCTCTGCAATCTCCTCCCTTGCTTCCCAGAGAATCCTAGGATAAATGCCATCAGGCCCAGGGGACTTATCTATTTTCACCTTTTCCAGGATTTCCAACACCTCTTCTCTACATACCTCAAAGCCATCCATTCTACTTATTTGTGACTCAGTATTCACATCGACGACAATGCCCTGTTCCTGAGTAAATACTGAAGAAAAGTATTCATTCAGTGTCTCCCCAATCTCTTCCGCCTCCACACGCAACTTCCCATTACTATCCTTGACTGGACCTATTCCTACCCTAGTCATTCTTTTATTCCTAACATACCTATAGAAAGCCTTAGGGTTTTCCCTAATCCTACCGACTAAGGACCTTTCATGTCCCCTCCTTGCTGCTCTTAGCTCTCTCTTCAGGTCCTTCCTGGCTACCCTATAACTCTCAATCGCCCCAATTGAACCTTCACGTCTCATCTTGAGATAGGCCGCCCTCTTCCATTTAACAAGGGATTCCAATTCCTTATTAAACCATGGCTCCCTCGCACGACCCTTTCCTCCCTGCCTGACAGGTACATAATTATCAAGGACACTCAATAGTTGCTCCTTGAACAAGCTCCACATATCATTTACACTCTTGCCTTGGAGTCTACTTTTCCAAGCCACACATCCTAAGTCATGCCTCACAGCATCATAATTTCCCTGACCCCAGCTATAACTCTTGCCCTGTAGTACACACTTATCCCTCTCCATCACGAGAGTAAAAATCACCGAATTATGGTCACTATCCCCAAAGTGCTCACCTACCTCTAATTCTAACACCTGGCCTGGTTCGTTACCCAGAACCAAATCCAGTATGGCCTCACCTCTTGTTGGCCTGTCTACATATTGTGTCAGGAAACTCTCCTGCACACATTGAACAAACACTGACCCATCTAACGAACTCGAGCTATAGCTTTCCCAATCAATATCAGGAAAGTTAAAGTTAAAGAATGTTGCCACTAAACTGCTAAATACCAGGCTGAATATTCCTATAAGTCTGCTACAGATGTGAAAGTTCCCTATATTCAGATATGGACTTGAATTCTGCTCCCAGCAGCCTATTAGAGTCTTGGTGTCAGAAGCTTTCTGTATCATGGATAATACCAAAAATCACACAACACCAGGTTATAGTCCAACCGATTTATTTGGAAGCATTAGCTTTCGGAGCACTGAAAACACCTAGTGCTTCCAAATAAGCCTATTGGACTATACCCTGGTGTTGTGTGATTTTTAACTTTGTACACCCCAGTCCAACACTGGCACCTCCAAATCTTGGATAATATTGCCTTAACTCAATGTATCTTTCAAACGATAGAGTGCATGCTTACAGGGAATTGTAGGATTTATACATTAATTTTTGAAATTTAATTTCAAAATTAAAGGTATTCAGCGCTTTAAATAGGAAAGACAACTGGCACATTAGGATAATCAATATGTGGCCATGTCTAGTTTCATGAAACTGTGAGCAGCCATCATCACTCAGTATCTGGTTGTGTATTTCTGAAATTGCCTCCCTTAATTCTAATATTAAACTGAGAATATTAAAGCTAATCTTATTAACCTGAGGTCCAAATGAAATTCAAGTCCACTTAATCCATAAACTGCACGACGTCAAGGGCCGAACATAATAACTAGAAAATGCCAAGTAAATTGCTCAAGGGTCGAAGAAACGTGACAATGAAGCTGTCAAGCAAGATGGCTGTTTGATTTATTGCTTATTCAAAATAATTTAACTTGAAAAGTAATTTAAAAGCATTCTAAGATTAAATTGAATTCAACTCAGGTTGGTCCATGTTTAATTGCTACTGATGTATAAGTCATATTGGATTTCTAGAGCAAATGTTTGGGTTTCCAGATTACAATCTTTTTCTGCCAAGGATCTTTTTTAATGACTGCAAAGACCATGTGATCAAAACCTTGAATGTATCACTTAGCATTAAGGTTGCAACAGGCAAGTCTCTTTACAGTACCAATTCAAACTTTTAGTAAATGGCATAAATTTGAAGCTAGATATTTTCCTATCTGTTTACAGGTTTTACCATAAACAATTAGAAACAAGTTTTAGACAAATCCAAGTGGTTGTAATTTTGACACAGGTTACTACTTTCAATCATGAATATTACTTCAGTGGGAATATCTTCACAGTCCCCCAAATCCTTTAAATCTACTTGTACCTCCTTCAGAAAGCTCACAAACTGGATTATCCTGATAAACTCAACATTTCAGCCTGTTCCTGTTCCACTGAAATTATTTCTGCCGATCTTGATTTGACCTTTCTCCCCCTAATTCAGTCTTTTCCCACTTACATTTGTGATTCTTCTGCCACTTTACATCAGTTCCACACTTCCCAGTTTTCTGGTCTTAGCTGCCTCCTTTTCATCATGGATATACAATTCCGCAACATGTCCATTCCCCATCAGAATGGTCTGAAGGCTCTGCACTTCTCCCTTGAAAACAGGCCTGCACAATGTCCTTCGCCTGGCTGAGGATTTTCTCACATTGAACAACTTTTCCTTTAACTCATCTCATTGGCTTCAATCAAATAAGTGTGGCACATGAATCCAGTTATGCCTGTCTATTTGTCAGGTAGTGGAACATTCCTTGTTCCAGTCTTACTTGTTCCATTCACAATTCTTTCCCTGATACATTGATGAGTCTTTAGTGGTGCCTCCTGCTCTTATGTGGAATTGTAAAAATTCATCAGTCTTGCCTCTAATTTACATCCTTCTTTTGTCTTCACCTGGTCCATCTGACTCTTTTCTTGGCTTTAATGTTTCGATATGACAATAGGCTGTCCATCAGTATCGATTACAGGCCCATCATTTCTCACAATGACCTCAATTTCACCTCCTCACACCCTGCTTCCTGCAAGGATTCCATTCCTGTTTCTCTGTTTCTGTTGCTTCTGATGGTGTCATTTTCCATTGAGCTGCCTCTGATATGATATTCTTTTCCTTAAAACAAGGATTCCTCCACTGTGATTTCCCCCACATGGCCTTCAGTCTGACCTATCTCCCACACATCCACACTCACCCCTTCTCCTTCCCAGAACTTTGGGCTCCCCTTAGCCTTACTTTCCACCCCATTTGTCTCCACATTCAAAGACTTTTCACCACTCCCAGCAGGATGCCAGTACTAACCTTCCTCTCCCCTCCACTGTTACCAATCCATTGGGCTTGTTCCCTCCATGAACCCTGGCCCACTCCTCCATCACTCCAAAAACTTTGTCATGCCCCCATGCCATCTTCCCATGCAATTGCAGAAAGAACAAAAACTTGTCCATTCACTTCCTCTTGCTTCACTGCCCAAGGCCCTTTCCAGGTGAAGCAGCATTTTGTCTACTGATTCCCTGCTCAGTCTGGTCTCCTTTACAATGGTGAGACCAAACAGACTGTATGACCACTTTTTGGAACACCTCTGCTTTGTCCTTGGGATGAACCCCTGACTTCCCAGTCACTTGCTATTCCATTAAATGACCTTGGTTTAATGCTAACATGTTGTACTGGGCTTGCTGCAATGTTCTATTGGCACACATGTAAGCTTGAGGAACAACACCTCAGTTTCTGCTTAGGCACCTTACAGTCTCCATGTCTGAACACTGAATTCCATAATTCAATGGTGTAAGAAACTGACCACATTATGTCTGTTCTCTATTTTTCTTACTCTCTCTCCACCCCTCTCCCCCAACAACAGCCTAGTCTTGTTTGGGTCCTATTTACTTAACTCTTTTCTCCCTTTCATGCCTTACTTCACACCCACATTACATCTCTTTTCCTCGTTCACCACCATTAAAAACCACTTTGTCCTTTGCACTTAAATTTCCACTGTCTGCCTGCCCTCCTTACTTGACTTCCTGTCTTTCAAAAGTATTTAAAATATTTAAATACCTTCAGTTCTGAAGAAGTCATACCGCACTCGACATATTGACTCAATTTCTTTCTCCACAGATGCTGCTAAAGCTGCTGATTTTATTCAGCATTGTCTGTGCTGGTTAAAAAAAGGTCTCTGACTTTTAATTAATAAGTCATGGCTGACAGCAACTGCTGGAGAACGAATACACTGCTTTTCTTCCACTTCAAATTGGCTTTACTATAGGGAGCAGAAAAAGCTCCTGAACTGGGAGAAATCTGATGGTTTTTCTGTCAGGTTCACAGCCTCACGCTGTTCAGCTACATAAAAACCAAAAGCAGATTTTGACAGATAGAAGGCCTTTGGCATCGATAAGCCATGATCTCATTTTATGGCAAAACAAATTCTCCATCAATGTATTATGGTCGAACTGGTCACTAGGCGATAGACTAATCAACAGCAATAGTATGTGATGGATGGCAGTTATAGGAAGAGAGGAAAGTCTCAGATACAGTCACATAGATGGGTTAACTTCAGGAAAGGTAAGAGAGGTAGGCATCTAGTGCAGGAGTCTTTTGTGGATGTACCCATTTCAAACAGGTATGCTGTTTTGGAAAATGTAGGGGGTGATGGATTCTCAGGGGAACGTAGCACGAACAGCCAAGTTTCTGGTATTGAGACTGGCTCTAATGCAACAAGGAGTACATCAGATTCCAAGAGATCAATTGTGTTAGGGGATTCTCTAGTCCGTGGTACAGACAGACGTTTCTGTGGCCAGCAGCGAAATTGCAGAATGGTGCGTTGCTTCCCTGGTGCCAGGATCAAGGATGTCTCAGAGAGGGTGCAGAATGTTGTCACGGGGGAGAGGGGCCAGCAGGAGGTCATTGTCTACGTTGGAACCAACGACATAGGAAGGGAAAAGGTTGAGATTCTGAAGGGAGATTACAAAGAATTAGGCAGAATTTTAAAAGGAGGTCCTCGAGAGTAGTTATATCTGGATTACTCCCAGTGCTACGAGCTAGTGACGGCAGGAATAGGAGGATAGAGCAGATGAATGCGTGGCTGAGGAGCTGGCATATGGGAGAAGGATTCACATTTTTGGATCATTGGAATCTCTTTTGGGGTAGAAGTGACCTGTACAAGAAGGATGGATTGCACCTAAATTGGAAGGGGACTAATAACTGGCAGGGAATTTGCTAGAACTGCTCAGGAGGATTAAAACTAGTAAGGTGGGGGGGTGGGACCCAAGGAGATAGTGAGGAAAGAGATCAATCTGAGACTAGTACAGTTGAGAACAGAAGCGAGTCAAACAGTCAGGGCAGGCAGGGACAACGTAGGACTAATAAATTAAACCGCATTTATTTCAATGCAAGGGGCCTAACAGGGAAGGCAGATGAACTCAGGGCACGGTTAGGAACATGGGACTGGGATATCATAGCAATTACAGAAACATGGCTCAGGGATGGGCAGAACAGCAGCTTAATGTTCCAGGATACAAATGCTATAGGAAGGATGGAACTGAGAAATAAGAAAGGGATGATAACCTTATTGGGATTGTATTATAGACCCCCCCGATAGTCAGAGGGAAATTGAGAAACAAACTTGTAAGGAGATCTCAGCTATCTATAAGAAAAATAGGGTGGTTATGGTAGGAGATTTTAACTTTCCAAACATCGACTGGGACTGTCATAGTGTTAAGTGTTTAGATGGAGAGGAATTTGTTAAGTGTGTCCACAACAATTTTCTGATTCAGTATGTGGATGTACCTATTAGAGAAGGTGCAACACTTGACCTACTCCTGGGAAATAAGGCAGGGCAGGTGACTGAGGTGTCAGTGGGGGAGCACTTTGGGGCCAGCGACCATAATTCTATTAGATTTAAAATAATGATGGAAAAGGATAGACCAGATCTAAAAGTTGAAGTTCTAAATTAGAGAAAGGCCAATTTTGACGGTATTAGGCAAGAACTTTCCAAAGCTGATTGGAGGCAGATGTTCGCAGGTAAAGGGATGGCTGGAAAATGGGAAGCCTTCAGAACTGAGATAACGAGAATCCAGAGAAAGTATATCCCTGTTACGGTGAAAGGAAAGCCTGGTAGGTATAGGGAATGCTGGATGACTAAAGAAATTGAGGGTTTGGTTAAGTGAAAGAAGGAAGCATATGTAATGTATAGACAGGATAGTGAATCCTTAGAAGAGTATAAAGGAAGTAGGAGTATACTTAAGAGGGAAATCAAGAGGGCAAAAAGGGGACATGAGATAGCTTTGGCAAATAGAATTAAGGTGAATCCAAAGAGTTTTTACAAATACATTGAGGACAAAAGTGTAACTAGGGAGAGAATAGGGCCCTCAAAGATCAGCAAGGCGGCCTTTGTGTGGAGCCGCAGAAAATGGGGGAGATAGTAAATGAGTATTTTGTATCAGTATTTACTGTGGTAAAGGATATGGAAGTTATAGACTGTAGGGAAATAGATGGTGACATCTTGCAAAATGTCCATATTACAGAGGAGGAAGTGCTGGATGTCTTGAAACGCATAAAGGTGGATAAATCCCAGGACCTGATCATGTGTACCCTAGAACTCTGTTGGAATCTAGAGAAGTGATTGCTGGGCCTCTTGCTGACATATTTGTATCATCGATAGTCACAGGTGAGGTGCCAGAAAAGGGGAGGTTGTCTAACGTAGTGCCACTTTTTAAGAAGGGTGGTAAGGACAATCCAGGGAACTACAGACCAGTGAGTCTGATGTCAGTGATGGGCAATTGTTGGAGGGAATCCTGAGGGACAGGATGTACATGTATTTGGAAAGGCAAATACTGATTAGGGATAGTCAACATGGCTTTGTGTGTGGGAAATCATGTCTCACAAACCTGATTGAGTTTTTTGAGAAAGTAACAATGAAGATTGATGAGGGGAGAGCGGTAGATGTTATCTATATGGACTTCAATAAGGAGTTTGACAAGGTTCCCCATGGGCGACTGATTAGCAAAGTTAGAGCTCATGGAATACAGGGAGAACTAGCCATTTGGATACAGAACTGGCTCAAAGGTAGAAGACAGAGGGTGGTGGTGAAGGGTTGTTTTTCAGACTGGAGGTCTGTGACCAGTGGAGTGCCGCAAGGATCGGTGCTGGGTCCTCCACATTTTGTCCTCTACATTTTGGATGCGAGTATAAGAGGTACAGTTAGCAAGTTTTCAGATGACACCAAAATTGGAGGTGTAGTGGACAGCGAAGAGGGTTACCTCAGATTACAACAGGATCTTGACCAGATGGGCCAATAGGCTGAGAAGTGGCAGATGGAGTTTAATTCAGATAAATGCGAGGTGCTGCATTTTGGGAAAGCAAATTTTAGCAGGACTTATACACTTAATAGTAAGGTCCTCAGGAGTGTTGCTAAACAATGAGACCTTGGAGTGCAGGTTCATAGCTCCTTGAAAGTGGAGTCGCAGATAGATAGGATAGTGAAGAAGGCGTTCGGAATGCTTTCCTTTATTGGTCAGAGTATTGAGTACAGGAGTTGGGAGGTCATGTTGCGGCTGTACAGGACATTGGTTAGGCCACTGTTGGAATATTTCGTGCAATTCTGGTCTCCTTCCTATCGGAAAGATGCTGTGAAACTTGAAAGGGTTCAGAAAAGATTTACAAGGCATTTGGATGGATATATGAATAGGAAGGGTTTGGAGGGATATGGGCCAGGTGTTGGCAAGCGGGACTAGATTGGGTTGGGATATCTGGTCGGCATGGACGGGTTGGACCAAAGGGTCTGTTTCCATGCTGTACATCTCTATGACTCTATAACTACTTGTACTAATTTGAAGTGCTATCTGTATACAAACCCTTGGCTCCTGGTCATCATCAACCTACACTTCAACCATTGCTGAAACCAACAGCTGCGCAAACAAACAATCTTTATAATGAGTGTCAAGTTATTTTAATGAAATTTGGAACCCCAAAAGTCAGAAGTTCTATTTTACTGGCTTATCATAGTGTTTGAGAGTATTGGGAATTCAAGGGTTAAAGATCCCCCATTAGAGTGACTCACTTAATGTTTGATTGTAGTTTTATAGGCTGAGACCCGAAATCACAGTAGGTGTCTGACAACCTCCAAACTCCCAAAATCATCTGGAGCTATACGCTTATATTTTGCTCCCAGCCCTGTGCAGAGATACTTGTTTCCCTGAATAAGACAGTCAGCCCTGGTTATAGACCTTATGAACTGCCTCCTGTTCCTATTAACACACTTCCTTACCTATTAACAAGGGTATGAGAACAATACTAAATCCTATTATCTACCTCCTTTCTTATTAACACAAGTTTGTGAATAATACAGTAACAAGCTCCTATAAACAATTCAATATTTGTCACAGGTAGGTAGCAATCATGAGTCATTGTTAGATTGAGAAATACCTGCTTTAACAACAAAATAGCAATCAGCCATGTGATGTTAAGAACTGTTTATTAGTCACAACCAAATGAGATATAAAATATACTGCTTGCATGTAATATTCAAAGATTCATTGAGGGGTCCCATCACAAGAAGGCTATGAGACTCTTTTGACATCATACAGAATTTCTCACCGGCTTTTCAGTAATCAAGTGTCTACCATTGAACTGAAACTTGTGTCGGCCGAAGTGAAGAGTCAACGTTTGGTGCCCAACATAGGGAATGTCTCACTGGGCTGACTAACTGGCCTGAGAGTCTGAATCGAACCAACTAAAGTGGTAAGGGCACCCCAGGGTATCTTACCTCAGATCACTCCTGGTGTTTGGCCCCCACCCAGTGGAACTGGTACGTTGAAGAGGTCAAACAAACCACCCAAACCCAGCTTGTAAGGTAGGAAAGTTTAATCTGATTGCTCTGAAATGCTGCGGGGTGACATTGGCGATGCTGTATTGTTCTTGCAGGACAAAGGTCAGGAATGGTGACCCTGGTCAGGGAAGTGGTTGTCACTACCTGATGGATTTGGTTTAGGGAGCTGCCTCTTTCAGATATGGCTGGTGGAAATTAACAGATAAAAAGGAAAGAGGGCAGATTTGGTAAATTTCTCACCCCGCAGTACTATTTCAGCCAGTGGAAAATTGTTTATATTAGACCAGGGATCTATAATGGGATTTGGCTGGGAAGGAGACCCTCTTTCAGACCATGTGTGAGGAATTACCTGATCAGGAAATGATTTGTGAAAATTAAGTGCGGCACTACACGAACGATTAGGGGACAAGATTTGGCCTCTGAGCAGGACTTGGGATGTGGACTCCTGTGAGCAAGTGGTGAACCTGATTTGGAAAAAAAATTGTGGGAGAAAGTGGAATGGAAGGCGAGAGGCAACAGTAAATGGCAGGCCACCTTACCAGCCAGCTGGAGAAATAATGCTTGTGACAAGGTATTAACGGTGGAATGGATTCCCAAGAATTGGGAGGCATTGAAGGCTGAATGCGACTAGGTGGATGGTAGGCAAAAAAGGGAATAGGAGAAACAGCATAAAGAAGTTAAAGCTGAAAAAGATAAACAAGAGGGGTTAAACCAGTGCTGTAGAGATAACCTAAGCACTTCTGGGGATCCCAAGCTCAGGTCCGGCACACCAACCCTGTTTTAGATGGAGGGAATGATACCGAGGTAGAGGAGAAATGGAGATGTTACCCGAGTGCACTGTTGCCTCATTGACCCACCTATGGCTCGATCCCCACCACCGTACCAGAGTCCCGAGAAAACTTGTATCGCTGATCGGGTTAAGATGCACACTAGGAAGTCAACGGCACCCTGTGACCTTTGCACTGGAGTTCACCATCTCCATGTCACCCCCAAAACTATGCTCCCCATAAGGCAGCTACCGAACCCCAAGGCAGATGAGGAAGATGAGCTGCCAACTATTGGGATCTGTGTCCCTTGGAAACCCCAAGAGATGATCATGATAATGAGTTAGGCTCCAGATCATAAAGATAAACATAACCAATATGCCCAAAACATCCGGCACACAATTCAAATGTACAATGCAACACCCCGGGATCTGTTTGCCCTCTGTTGTATGATCTTGTTCTGGATTAGTGGTGCTGGAAGAGCACAGCAGTTCAGGCAGCATCTGAGGAGCAGTAAAATCGACGTTTCGGGCAAAAGCCCTTCATCAGGATTTACCTGTATGTTCTTGTCACCAGAACAAGTTACTAAGTGGCAGAAATAAATGGGCAAGGGTGACAGAAAGGGACCAGACCACACCTATGATGATTTAAACGGCAGATTCAAAGATAACACTCAAGTGAACCAAATTGTCTAATCGTTAGAGCGTGCCCTGCAACAGCCTGTCAACTTTAGTAAGGTCCTGGACTGCAAACCTAAGTCAGGAGAGTTCGGAGGGGACGTTTGGGAAAGATTTGTTGACTGTTGTGGGACTTTTGCTGAGGATCAAGCTTTTAACTGCAGAAAGGACTGACCATTATTTAACTCTATGATTTTGCAATGTGTCCCTTTGAGCGTCACGGGCATGATACGCACAAATAGCATGGATTGGTCTGAGAACACCAGGTCACAGATGAGGAGAGCCCTTATTTATTACTGGGACAGCCAGAACAACCCCAAGTTGTAGTCTAAAGGTCAGACAAAAGCAGAGTTTGTTCAGCTGCCCCACGACCACATCACATCTTCAGTCAATACTGGTGATTTTCATTGGAGCCAGGATACCCACTGGAGACACAATCTTCCTCATATGTCTGTTTCACAGGCCCAGCCATGTGGTCCTTCCCAAGGGGACCTTGGAGAGGGGAATCGGGGTGTCCCCTGATGTACCTTGGAAGAGGCAGAGACGGGCTCAATACCCAGTTAGACAGACAGGCCCGTGTTTCAGCTGTGGGAAACCCGGTTACTGGAGAGTCGAATGTCCCTCTCGCTCAGAGCCTGACAACCCACATCCAGGTCTCCTGTCCTGGGCTCCTTTCACACCCAACAACCCCTTCACCTGACTCCCGAGCCAGATCCTCCCAGTCATCAGTATGTCCCCCCAGCAGGAACCACACATTACCTTACGGGTGACTGGAAATCCAATCCTGTTTATGATTGGAATGGGAGCAACCATTTCCGCCCTCGATCAGGAGATTGTGAGGGATCAAGGATTTCAGTTATCAGGTGAGACCATGGCCCTTGCTGAGAACAAGCAGAATATATCATAAAACCGTGCCACTGGAAGCTACGTTCTGCAGGTGGATCTGTACTATTTCTTTCACAATAACAATTAAGTTTGAATGGATAGGAGGGATCTGCTCTGTCTCCTAGGAGTTGAGATCATCTGTCCAGATGAAGGAATAACTTTGGGGCTGCACAGCCGAATGCAATATCCCCAGCTTGCGGTTCCCCAATGGTGGAGGCTTAGCTGTTCCCCCATGTGATGGTTTGCTATGATTCCAATGGATGTTCCACAGAACATAGCCAGTATTACACTCCATTTCAGGGCATGGAATTCTCCATTTCAGGAAGGCTCTGCTTATCTTGTTCGGATCCCAGACTACCTGTGATGGCAGACGTTGTTGGCAGTCCCACAAAACACTCGAACCGTTGACCCTGAGTATAAACCGAAAGACTAAGGTCATCTTGCCTACACCCCGACTCAACTCACTTCAGACACCAAAGAACTGAGGCAACACTTTACAGGGGACTGCTTGAAATATTGAGAAATCCCACAACAGAAAAATGGCATTCTGACGGAATCAAAGAAATTAAATGCCAGTTGTGGGCTGCCTCTGGCCATGAGGTTGGCTATGCCCCTTGTGATCCAGTACAGTTAAAATTAAAAGATAATCAGACTCTGCCCTCAATTCCACAGTATCCATTAAGCTGGAGGTGGAACAAGGAATCCAGATCCTTATTAACTCTTTCCTGGCACAAGGTATTCTGGTCCCATGCAAGTCATCTTGCAACCTCTCGATCTTTCCAGTCCCCAAACCAGGTCGATGGGACTGCCAATTTGTGCAAGACCTGAGGAAGATCAATGTTATTGTTGCACCCTTACACTCCCATGTCCCAAAGCCGGCTAATATTTCAAGTTGCATACCTACTGATGCCTGCATTTTTACAATCGTTGACCTACAGCACACATTTTTTGCCGTTCTGCTGCACCCACATTCTTAATATTCGTTTGCCTTCACCTACCAGGGCCAGCAGTCCACTTGGACATGCCTGTCCCAAGGTTTTGTCCATTCTCTGACTCTATTCTCGCAAACCCTCCATGGTCAGTTATGGACCCTGGACCTCCCGCAGGAATCGACAGTTGTCCAATATGTCAATGACCTGCTTGTCACCAGTAGCAGATTGTCCAACTGTGAGACAGTACTGCTGAACTTCTTGCACTCCCTCAGGTATATGGTCCCACCCCATATGGTAAAACACTGTCAGAAAAATGTTAAGTTTTTGGGACTTGTCCTCTCTGTAGGGGAATGGAAACTGACAGAGGACATCGTACAGTCCATTGCTGGGACCCTACCGCCTATAACCCCTGAACAGATGTGAGCTTTTGTCAGACGTTTGAATTTCTGTAGGTAATGGATTCCGAATGTTGCCCTCCATACTCGCCTACTGATCCCACTGGCATCAGCCAATGCCCCTCCCAGCTTTACACTTGCAGCTGAGCAACTGACAGCCTTTACAGAACTGTTCAACTCCCTTCTGCAAGTCCTGACTGACCGTTCCAATTGTATGTCACCCTTAAAGATTGGTGTGCCACTGCCATCCTCACCCAAACCCACAGTGACAGGAAGTGATCAGTGGCATATTAGTACACTAAACTGGACCCAGTGGCAGCCGGCCTCCTGCCCTGCTCACAGGTACTTCCTGCTATACATGTTCTCATATCTGCCGCTTCAAATATAACCCGCCATCAGCTGGTTGTGGTTTTAACCCCGCATTCCGTTGTTGACCTTTTCACCTCCCAACAGACTCAAGATCTAACACAGGCACACCAGGATAAATATGCCCTACTCAACAATCCACTAGCGACCTTCTCCAATTGCACCACCTTGAATTCTGCTACATTCTTGACAGAACCCCCTCTCCCGACCACGACTGCCTATTATGGAATCACCTTTTTGCCTCAGGTCATGGTGATTTAGCCGACGTTCCACTTGAACATGGAGACTTCACTTTTTACGTGGTTGGCAGCTCCTTTGTTTCACCAACAGGTCAGTGATGTTCCAGATACGCGATTGCCCCGGACTCTGAAGTAGTTGAACACATGGCATTTAAAACTGCACTGTCAGCACAGAAGGCTGAATTGTTTGCCCTCACTCAGGCTTGTATCTTGGCGCAAGGGAAATCGGCCAATATTTATTCACAGTCTCGCTCCGCTTTCAGCATTACCCATTATTGCAGCATCATATGGGAGCATAGTTGATTTTTAACCTCCATGGGGCAACCCATTAGTAATGCTGTTTTTGCGCATAATCTCTTGCAGGCCTTACAGTTACTGTCCAGCCTAGTGGTGATCAAATGTTCAGCTCACACTGGAGCAGCTGACAGAGTCTCCAAGGGCAACACGCAAGTAGATGCTGCTGCCATGGCTGTGAAAGTGCAAGGACAACCCCAGTGGATCCACAGAACTTACTGCAAAAGAGTAAATGTGGAAACAGAGAACGATTAGAGACAAAGATATATTCCATACCTGTGACTTTGGGAGATGTGACTTTGGGAGTAGATAGATTTCAAACAAACACCCATGCGCATAATGCCTTTTGGCATTTGGCCTATCAAACGGGGCGAGGCACTAATTGATGGCTATGTGCCCACATGCCACCCCACTCGGGGAGGGAGTTGGGGGAGTGTATTCCTTTGTGGCCTGTATCTTTTTGCTGGCACGTGGTGGCCGAATGGCTACTACACCGGAATCTTTCAGGTGATCCTTCTAACACCGATGGTGCACAGGAATGGCAGTCAGCAGGGTATAAAATGACATTATTCAGGGATTGGTACCAGCCTAACAACAACAGATTGCCTAGATCTCCCTCCCTTGTCGTTATTAACAACACCACTGATGACGGGAAGGGAAACCCTCTAAAGGCACTTATGTGGAGGCAAGTAAGTACTCCATCGATATTCCCTGGGTTGAGACTGTTCAGAATTTAATGAAATATGGCTACGTTGTGTTTGATTGGTCTGCCATTCAAAATAAGACATCAGGCTCCCTCTGGAATAACCCTGCTCCCAGGTTATAGGGGGTTTCAGTTTCCAACTTTACATCCAACAATGACACATATTTTATTTGAGAGCAAAAAGCCCACTTGTGTTAAGCTATAAATGTTGTTGGAGCTGCACCCATTCAGGTAAATGGGGAGCATTCCATCACACTCCTGACTTGTACCTTGTTGATGATGGACAGACTTTGGAGAATCAGGAGTTGAACTACCTACCACAATATTCCTATCCTCTGAGAGAAAAAAAAATGAGCAGAATAGCTTATATTCTCCAGAATTTAAAAGAATGAGGTGGATTCATTAAAACAGACTAAATTCTGAAGAAGGTCAATACTGAGAGTCTGGTTCACCTGGCTGGAGACTGTAGGTGCAGGGAATGGTCCAAAAATAAATGAGCTATTTCGGGCTGAGATAAAGGGAATTATGTCTGTGAGAGGGTGTCACACTTTATCTCACAGGACTCTGGAAGCTCAGTCAACTAATATAGTCTAAATTGGCATCAATATATTTTTAGGCATTAAGAAAATTAAGAGATATGGATATGGGCTGGAATAGAAATGATATAGAAGTTCAGCCATTATCTATTGAATGGCAGACCAAGTTTGTTAGATCATAGGGTCACACTTTACTATTTTAATGTTTTATTTTCCTTGCTCTTGAATGTCAGCATTTATACTGTAGGGTCCAACTCAAACAAATCTCTTGCTATAGGGCAACAAACAGTATTTCTGTTAGTTTTCTAAGAATATGTGTGAATCGAAGTGGATAATGAATCTGACCAATTCAGAAGAAAATTAGTAATGACTCACAAAAGCAGAGTTGATGAAGTAAAAATGATTTTAGAAAGGGTCAACGAGGATGCTGATTACTTGATATGCACGACTGCCATAAAGCCAGAGGATAAAACAATGCACTTTCATTTCAGAAGTGATAAACATCTGTCACAGGCCAAGGCTCTGTGATAGGAAATCAAGACTGAAAAGAAAAGAACATCGGAGCAAAAACTAAATAATGGAATTACAATTTGGAGACTGCCATTAAAAAAAAGGCCTTGATGGTGTCAGTCGTTTCCACAAATGGTTGAAGCAATTTGTTTATGGGCAAGATGACTGTCTGATTTTCTACTTTCACGACACAATCCTTAGTATACATTTGTGAACAAATCCTCGTGACTATTCCCCTGAACTAAAACTTTGGCTTGATACAAATAAATGATACGTTATCAATAATAAATGCTGTTGTTTTCATTTCACAGCCAGCAGATATTGTGCGATTCAATTAGCACTTGCAGAGAAAAATAAGGGGCATCCTATGTTTACTGTCATCACCACCAGGTCATTTTATTTAGATTTGTTTCAGAATATTGCTCCCACATTACATCCAAAAACCTAGTGTTTTATTTAAATTGAGGTGCACTCAGCTGGACCTGCCAGGTGCTTGCTCACAAAAATTGTCTGCGCAGGCACACCCTATGTTCTAGAAGATTCTGAATCATTGTGGAAGGCAACCTGCAGTGTACAATCCAAACAAAAAATTTGTACATCCCTTGCCAAAGGTTGGACATGGGCCCTGAATCAATGCTTTTTTAAAAAAAGGTCACTCAGCATTTGCAGCTTAATTAGATTTTCAGAAAGTACAATCTAGAGTTTTTGAAGTGCTGGAGGAATTAGTACTAGTGGCTAAGAAGGCATGGATGCAGTTGTTACAGTGCCCCTTGATCTGCAACCCTAACTGGACATGAAGGAGAAGATGCAAAAGTAGGAAGGAGTCAAGGGCTCTCCACAGAAAGTCCAACCTATCGGGGTTTTTCAGACTTCACCTGTCCCACAATCAATACCCAAGCTGACTAGGATTCAACAAGGTTGTGGTCCATATTTAGAATTAGAATATCCTTTATTGTCATGTGTACAGGGGTACAGTGAAAGGTTTACAATATCAATTCTGATAGCACCATCCTAGGTACAGAGTATTTAGGTACAAATCTTAGATATAAAATGAGGCATAAAAAAGCTGCACTACCTTCAGTTAGAAATAAGACAGTTAAAAGCATAAACATTACACTCAGGTAAACAGATTACCGATAAATGTTACATAGCGAAAGCGAAGACTGCAGATGCTGAAGATTAGAGTCAAGACTAGAGTGGTGCTGGAAAAGCACAGCAGGTCAGGCAGCATCAGAGGAGCAGGAAAATTGACATTTCGGGCAAAAGCCCTGATGAAGTTACATTGCAGTAACTCAGCGCATGGGGCTTCCACATGTGCTCTGACTGGCCTTGCAAGCTGCTGATGGTCTACACTAGAACTCAGTCCGACAAACATCCCTGCTCTGCTTCGGCTTTGAGCTGCTCCGCTCCAACTCCAGAACTACTGAGTGCTAGAATTAATAGCAATAATGGCAGCGGTCTGAGTCTACATTACAATAAACTCAGCTTGAAACGCAACATGGACAGACCTCAGGACTTTCGTCTAAGTTGGCACTCCAGCACTGAAATGTTGTGTAGCTTTCATCTGTACTGTAGTTGAATCTCAGTCAGTGGTATTCCAATGCTCCATCCTGACCAGATGTGCTAATACAGTCATTGGATTGGCCATCATCATGTCCATAGTAATAGCATCCCAAAATTAGGGTAAAAGGCTCAAGGTTCAAAGTCCCTCTCAGGACTTGATGGCCATGGTGGATGTCCCATATTGACATCAATGTGTTGATATATCAATCTGTTAAACCATTTCCAGTAGAACTGTGGTAGGTGGTAAGAATAGGAAATCTCCTTGGTCAGACATGTTATGCTACTTAAATAAGAACCCATGGTTTTAGAGATGATGCATCAGAATGGATAAGGGATTGACTAAACAATAGAAGACAGAGTTGAAAGGCATTTTTCTGAATGGCAACCTGCACCTGGAGGAGTGCTACAGTGATTAATGCTGGGGACAAAATTATTGATAATATATTAATGACTTCGATGAGGAGAGTATATGAACTATAACAAAGTTTGCAGAATATACAAAAATAGGTGGGAAGGCAAATGGTGAGAAGACTTCATCTGCCATAAGCATCGGGAGGCAGAGGGCGTCATAGATCGGAGCTTTAGGGAAGTAGTAACTCCAAAGATTGCAGACAGATGGGTGACAGTGAGGGGGACTGGGAGGAAGCAGCCAGTGCAGGGACCCCCTGCGGCAGTTCCCCTCAAGAACAAATATACCGTTTTGGATACTTGTTTGGGGGAACGACTTACCAGGGGTAAGCAATGGGGTTCAGGCCTCTGGCACGGAGCCTGTCCCCGTTGCTCAGAAGGGAAGGGTGGAGAAAAGCAGAGCAATAGTTATTGGGGACTCGATAGTTCGGGGCACAGATAGGCGGTTTTGTGGGGGCGAGAGAGACTCACGTTTGGTATATTGCCTCCCAGGTGCAAGGGTACGTGACATCTCTGATCGTGTTTTCCGGGTCCTTAAGGGGGAGGGGGAGCAGCCAGAAGTCGTGGTCCACATTGGCACCAATGACATAAGTAGGAAGAGGGCTGAGGATGTTAGACAGGCTTTCAGGGAGCTAGGTTGGAAGCTCAGAGTTAGAACAAACAGAGTTGTTGTCTCTGGTTTGTTACCCGTGCCACGTGATAGAGAGTCGAGGAATAGGGAGAGAGAACAGTTAAATGCGTGGCTACAGAGATGGTGCAGGAGGGAGGGATTCCGGTATCTGGATAACTGGGGTTCTTTCTGGGGAAGGTGGGACCTCTATAAACAGGATGGTCTACACCTGAACCTGAGGGGCACCAGTATCCTTGGGGGGAGGTTTGCTAGTGCTCTTGGGGGGGGTTAAACTAACTCTGCAGGGGCATGGGAACCTAGACTGTAGCTTTAGGGTGCAGGACCTGGAGTGTAGGGAGGTTAGAAACATGGCATCAATCTCAAAGGAGGGTGCCTGTAAACAGGAAAGTGGCTTGAAGTGTGTATACTTCAATGCAAGAAGTATACGAAATAAGATAGGTGAACTTGCAGAGTGGGTTGGTACCTGGGATTTCGATGTTGTGGCTATTACGGAGACATGGGTAGAACAGGGACAGGATTAGCTGTTGCAGGTTCCAGAGTGTAAGTGTTTTACTAGGGTCAGAGGTGGGGGTAAAAGAGGGGCAGGTGTGGCATTGCTTGTCAAAGATAGTATTACAGCGGTGGAAAGGACGATGGATGAAGACTCGCCATCTGAGGTAGTTTGGGCTGAGGTTAGGAATAGGAAAGGTGAGGTCACCCTGTTAGGAGTTTTCTACAGGCCTCCTAATAGTCCTAGAGATGTAGAAGAAAGGATTGCGAGGATGATTCAGGAGAAGAGTGAAAGTAATAGAGTGGTTGTTATGGGGGACTTTAACTTTCCAGATATTGACTGGGAAAGCTATAGCTCGAGTTTGTTAGATGGGTCGGTGTTTGTCCAATGTGTGCAGGAGTGTTTCCTGACACAATATGTAGACAGGCCAACAAGAGGTGAGGCCATACTGGATTTGGTTCTGGGTAACGAACCAGGCCAGGTGTTAGAATTGGAGGTAGGTGAGCACTTTGGGGACAGTGACCACAATTCGGTGACTTTTACTCTAGTGATGGAGAGGGATAAGTGTGCACTGCAGGGCAAGAGTTATAGCTGGGGGCAGGGAAATTATGATGCGGTGAGGCACGACTTAGATGCGTGGTTTGGAAAAGTAGGCTTCAAGGGAAGGGCGCAATTGATATGTGGAGCTTGTTCAAGGAGCAACTATTGAGTGTCCTTGATAAGTATGTACCTGTCAGGCAGAGAGGAAAGGGTCGTGTGAGGGAGCCGTGGTTTAATAAGAAATTGGAATCCCTTGTTAAAGGGAAGAGGGCATGCTATGTAAAGATGAGGCGTGAAGGTTCAATTGGGGTGATTGAGAGTTATAAGGTAGCCAGGAAGGATCTGAAGAGAGAGCTAAGAGCAGCAAGGAGGGGACATGAAAAGTCCTTAGTTGGTAGGATTAGGGAAAACCCAAAGGCTTTCTATAGATATGTCAGGAGTAAAAGAATGACTAGGGTAGGAATAGAGGTTTCATCATCTCCCAGACGCCAACTCGAGGACACCTCTTCCTACCGCCCCCTTGACCATGACCCCACCCCCCATCACCAAACCATCATCTCCCAGACCATACAGAACCTCATCACCTCAGGAGATCTCCCACCCACAGCTTCCAACCTCATAGTCCGGGAACCCCGCACTGCCCGGTTCTACCTCCTTCCCAAGATCCACAAGCCTGACCACCCTGGCCGACCCATTGTCTCAGCATGCTCCTGCCCCACTGAACTCATCTCTACCTACCTCGACACTGTCCTATCCCCCCTAGTCCAGGAACTCCCCACATACGTTCGAGACACCACCCACGCCCTCCACCTCCTCCAAGACTTCCGTTTCCCCGGCCCCCAACACCTCATCTTCACCATGGATATCCAATCCCTCTACACCTCCATCCGCCATGACCAGGGCCTCCAAGCCCTCCGTTTTTTCCTCTCCAGACGTTCCCAACAGTACCCCTCCACCGACACTCTCATTCGTTTGGCCGAACTGGTCCTCACCCTTAACAATTTCTCCTTTGAATCCTCCCACTTCCTCCAGACCAAAGGGGTAGCCATGGGCACACGTATGGGCCCCAGCTATGCCTGTCTCTTTGTTGGCTACGTAGAGCAGTTGATCTTCCGTAATTACACCGGCACCACTCCCCACCTCTTCCTCCGCTACATTGATGACTGCATTGGCGCCACCTCGTGCTCCCGCGAGGAGGTTGAGCAATTCATCAACTTCACCAACACATTCCACCCTGACCTTAAATTTACCTGGACCATCTCTGACACCTCCCTCCCCTTCCTGGACCTCTCCATCTCCATCAGTGACGACCGACTTGACACTGACATCTTCTACAAACCCACCGACTCCCACAGCTACCTGGATTACACCTCTTCCCACCCTACCTCTTGCAAAAATGCCATCCCGTATTCCCAATTCCTCCGCCTCCGCCGTATCTGCTCCCAGGAGGAGCGGTTCCACCATAGAACACACCAGATGGCCTCCTTCTTTAGAGACCGCAATTTCCCTTCCCACGTGGTTAAAGATGCCCTCCAACGCATCTCATCCACATCCCGCACCTCCGCCCTCAGACCCAACCCCTCCAACCGCAACAAGGACAGAACGCCCCTGGTGCTCACCTTCCACCCTACCAACCTTCGCATAAACCAAATCATCCGCCGACATTTCCGCCACCTCCAAACAGACCCCACCACCAGGGATATATTTCCCTTCCCACCCCTCTCCGCCTTCCGCAAAGACCGTTCCCTCCGTGACTACCTGGTCAGGTCCACGCCCCCCTACGACCCACCCTCCCATCCTGGCACTTTCCCCTGCCACCGCAGGAACTGTAAAACCTGCGCCCACACCTCCTCCCTCACCTCCATCCAAGGCCCCAAAGGAGCTTTCCACATCCATCAAAGTTTTACCTGCACATCCACTAATATCATCTATTGTATCCGTTGCTCCCGATGCGGTCTCCTCTACATTGGGGAGACTGGACGCCTCCTAGCAGAGCGCTTTAGGGAACATCTCCGAGACACCCGCACCAATCAACCACATCGCCCAGTGGCTCAACATTTCAACTCCCCCTCCCACTCTGCCGAGGATATGGAGGTGCTGGGCCTCCTCCACCGCCGCTCCCTCACCACCAGACGCCTGGAGGAAGAACGCCTCATCTTCCGCCTCGGAACACTTCAACCCCAGGGCATCAATGTGGATTTTAACAGTTTCCTCATTTCCCCTTCCCCCACCTCATCCTAGCTTCTAACCTCCAGAAACTCGATCCCCTGACCTGTCCGGACTTGTCCGACCTGCCCAGCTCCTTTTCCACCTATCCACTCCACCCTCTCCTCCCTGACCTATCACCTTCATCTCCTTCCCCACTGACCTATTGTACTCTATGCCACTCTCTCCCACCCCCACCCTCCTCTAGCTTATCTCTCCACGCTTCAGGCTCTCTGCCTTTATTCCTGATGAAGGGCTTTTGCCCGAAACGTCGATTTTGCCTGTCCTCGGATGCTGCCTGAATTGCTGTGCTCTTCCAGCACCACTGATCCAGAAATAGGGTAGGAATAGGTCCAGTCAAGGATAGTAGTGGGAAGTTGCGTGTGGAGGCTGAGGAGATTGGGGAGACACTGAATGAATACTTTTCGTCAGTATTCAATCAGGAACAGGACATTGTTGCCGATGTGAATACTGAGTTACAATTAATTAAAATGGACGGCTTTGAGGAATGTAGGGAAGAAGTGTTGGAAATTCTGGAAAGGGTGAAAAGAGATAAGTCCCCTGGGCCTGATGGCATTTATCCTAGGATTCTCTGGGAAGCAAGGGAGGAGATTGCAGAGCCATTGGCCTTGATTTTTATGTCCTCGTTGTCTATAGGAATAGTGCCAGAAGACTGGAGGATAGCAAATGTGGTTCCCTTGTTCAAGAAGGGGAGTAGGGATAACTCTAGTAACTATAGGCTGGTGAGTCTCACCTCTGTTGTGGCAAAGTCTTAGAGAGAATTGTAAGGATTTATGAACATCTGGATAGGAATAATGTGATCAAGGATAGTCAGCATGGTTTTGTGAAGGGCAGGTCGTGCCTCACAAACCTTATTGAATTCTTTGAGAAGGTGACTAAGGAGGTAGGCGAGGGTAAAGCGGTAGATGTAGTGTATATGGATTTTAGTAAGGCGTTTGATAAGGCTCCCCATGGTAGGCTACTGCAAAAAATATGGAGGTATGGCATTGAGGGTGAGTTGGAGGTTTGGATTAGGAATTGGCTGGCTGGAAGAAGACAGAGGGTAGTAGTTGATGGTAAAGGTTCATTTTGGAGTGCAGTTACTAGCGGTGTTCCGCAAGGATCTGTTTTGGGACCATTGCTGTTTGTCATTTTTATAAATGACCTGGAGGAAGGGCTAGAAGGTTGGGTGAGCAAGTTTGCAGATGATACGAAAGTCGGTGGAGTTGTTGACAGTGAGGAAGGATGTGTCAGGTTACAGCGGGATATAGATAAGCTGCAGAGCTGGGCAGAAAGGTGGCAAATGGAGTTCAATGTGGGTAAGTGTGAGGTGATTCACTTTGGTAAGAGTAACAAAAAGATGGGGTACTGGGCTAATGGTCGGATACTTGGTAGTGTGGATGAGCAGAGGGATCTTTGTGTCCATGTACACAGATCTCTGAAAGTTGCCACCCAGGTAAATAGTGCAGTGAAGAAGGCATATGGCGTACTGGCTTTTATTGGTAGAGGAATTGTGTTCCGGAGTACTGAGGTCATGTTGCAGTTGTATAAGACTCTGGTGCGGCCGCATCTGGAGTACTGTGTGCAGTTTTGGTCGCCATACTATAGGAAGGATGTGGAGGCACTGAAACGGGTGCAGAGGAGGTTTACCAGGATGTTGCCTGGTATGGTAGGAAGATCGTATGAGGAAAGGCTGAGGCACTTGGGGCTGTTTTCATTGGAGAAAAGAAGGTTTAGGGGTGACTTGATAGAGGTGTACAAGATGGTTAGGGGTTTAGATAGGGTTGACCATGAGAACCTTTTTCCACATATGGAGTCAGCTATTACGAGGGGGTATAGCTTTAAATTAAGGGGTGGTAGGTATAGGACAGATGTTAGGGGTAGATTCTTTACTCAGCGAGTCGTGAGTTCATGGAATGTCCTGCCAGTAGCAGTGGTGGACTCTCCCTCTTTATGGGCATTTAAACGGGCATATGGAGGATAGTGGGCTAGTGTAGGTTAGGTGGGCTTGGATCAGATTAGATTAGATTAGATTACAGTGTGGAAACAGGCCCTTCGACCCAACAAGTCCACACCGACCCGCCGAAGCGAAACCCACCCATACCCCTACATTTACCCCTTATCAAACACTACGGGCAATTTAGTATGGCCAATTCACCTGACCCTGCACATCTTTGGACTGTGGGAGGAAACCGGAGCACCCGGAGGAAACCCACGCAGACACGGGGAGAACGTGCAAACTCCACACAGTCAGTCGCCTGAGGCGGGAATTGAACCCGGGTCTCTGGCGCTGTGAGGCAGCAGTGCTAACCACTGTGCCACCGTGCCGCCCAACATCGAGGGCCAAAGGGCCTGTACTGCACTGTATTTTTCTATGTTCTATGTTCTCAATAAGAGATAGTTAAGGATACTTATTATATTGAAAGAAAAAGCATAAAATACCTTGACAATTAGTTGTAGTAAGTCAACAAATTGTACTGATTTTAGAATCAGTACAATCAGTACAATTAGTACAATGGTGAATCACCTTACATTTACCCACATTGAACTCCATTTGCCACCTTTCTGCCCAGCTCTGCAGCTTATCTATATCCCGCTGTAACCTGACACATCCTTCATCACTGTCAACAACTCCACCGACTTTCATATCATCCGCAAACTTGCTCACCCAACCTTCTAGCCCCTCCTCCAGGTCATTTATAAAAATGACAAACAGCAATGGTCCCAAAACAGATCCTTGCGAAACACCGCTAGTAACTGCACTCCAACATGAACCTTTATCATCAACTACTACCCTCTGTCTTCTTCCAGCCAGCCAATTCCTAATCCAAACCTCCAACTCACCCTCAATGCCAAAGTATTTTGTCTCTGCTGAAGTTAGGAGCTTTTTGATTAAGTCTCTGCCCCTCTTCCCCTCTATTGCCTAACCTTTTTAATATGTTTTTCCGAATCATTTTAGCCAGTGTAAACTCATGATTTGTAATTGCCTCCATTAAAGTACAAAAATTGGAGAGGTAGTGGACAGCGAAGGTTACCTCAGAGTATAACCAGATATTGATCAGATGGAACAATGGGCTGAGTGGCAATTGAAGTTTAATTTAAATAAATGTGAGGTGCTGCATTTTGGAAAGGCAAATCAGGGCAGGACTTATACGCTTAATGGTAAAGTCCTGGGGAGTGCTGCTGAACAAAGAGATCTTGGAGTGCAGGTTCATAGTTCCTCGAAAGTGGAGTCGCAAGTAGATAGGAATTCATTTGGTATCCTTTCCTTTACTGGTCAGTGCGTTGAGTATAGTAATTGGGAAGTATTGTTGCAGGTGTACCAGGGCATCGGTTAAGCCACTTGCGGAATACTGCGAGCAATTCTGATCTTTCTCCTATAGGAAGGATGTGTGAAACTTGAAAGGACTCAGAAAAGATGTATAAGGATGTTGTGAGTGTTGGCGGGTTTGAGTTTAGGGAGAGGTTGAATAGGCTGGGACCGTTTTCCCTGGAGCATCGGAGGCTGAGGGGTGACCTCATAGAGGTTTATTAAATCATGAGGGGCATGGATAGGATAAATAGACAAAGTCTTTTCAAGGTGGGGGTATTCCAAAACTAGAAGGCATAGCTTTAATGTGAGAGGGGAAAGATCTAAAATGGACCTCGGGCCCAACCTGTTCATGCAGAGGGTAGTATGTGTATGGAATGAGCTGCTACAGGAAGTGGTGGATACTCGTCCAATTACAACATTTAAAAAGCATCTGGATGAGTATGTGAAAAAGAAGTGTTTAAGAGGGATATGAGCCAAATGCTGGCAAATAGGGCTAGATTAATTTCTGATATCTGGTCAGCGTGGATGAGGTGGACTGAAGGGTCTGTTTCTGTGTTGTACATTTCTGACTCAATTCTAGTTTTAGATCAACACTTTCAAACTGAATGTAATAATCTATCTTGCTATAATTACTGTTGTCTCATGGCTCCTTTATGAGGAAGCTATTAATCAATTCTGTCACATTGCTAGCAATGAAACAGCCAGCTGGCCAATTGTTTTTAGTGCTTTCTAATGCCATTGTCCTGAATTATATGAACATATCATTCAAGTTATTCAAATTCACCAAGTGCTGTCTGTCTAAGGTTCCAAGCTGAGGGCAGAAGTCTGAGTCTTAGCCAATTAATGTTTCTCCAAGTATAAAATGTCTACGTGCAACCTGGTTTTTGGTGGTCGGGCTTTCAACTGACTTTTTAAGAGTCAGGGATGTGGTGAACTCCATGTCCTGCAAAATCCATCCCATGGTGTTCAGCCCTCTGTATTACAAGGTGACTAGCGTAACAACTGGCACTCAACTCCACGCACAACATTTATATTGTGGTTCCCTGTTCTTTAGGCAAAAAAAAAAGTACTGATGAGTTTTTAGCTCTATACTCATCCGAAAGCTCTTTTTGTCACAATGTTCCTATTTACAAAGATTCCCTTTGTTTTTAACCACTGATCTATTCACAGGGCGAATGTAATCAAGGACAGTCATCCTTTGTGGGATATTCATCAGAGGCTGCCAGAGAGATGCCTGTGAGATATTTGTACAATTACAATTTAATAACTTACTCCCAAAGCCAGCAATGATTAACTGCTTCCCCTACTGCACTAACAACATTCTGTACAGCCGATATTTTCTTTTAAGAAATGTGACCCCTTCTCCCACAGATCTTTTCTGATGAAAACCGACTGGGAAATTCTTGAAAAACCCATAGATTGTGTCAAAGAAGAATTCAAGATTGGAAGAAATAAGAACGGCTTCACATGTTGAGAAAGATGAGGAAACAAAGCAGTACAAATATCTTTTTATTCTAATGGAATGAAGGAGGAATAAAATTATGTGTACCTAAAGTTAGGAAGACAAAAAAAAAGCAAAGTTTAGAGAACTGAGCTCCATTATCATGGATAAAATTGAGAGGGAAGGGAAAGATTGCCACAAAGAGGTTAAAAGCAAGAGAAATAACATGAGAAAAGAAGTGTAAAGAGCTTGAAGTGCAGGCAACTGTTGAAAGTTGTACGTGAGCTGCAGGACAAGTACTGTGATTATCATGGGACAAAAGCGAACTGAAAAACAATGATGGATGGTACAGATGAAGAGATGTAACACCCTCCAGCCAAGCTGACACTTTAAAACAAAAGTTTCCCTGAAGATTTGTAATTGTCTGCAGGTTGATAATTATTGAATCACTTTGAGGTGATACTTTATGCATATTAATTGGAAGTGTATTGGCAGGCCTAGCCTTACTTATCTGCCAGTCTGATTGATCCACAGCCATGATTTTGTGCATTACCCAGGCTCAGTTTCTTTCATGCTCACTTCTTGAGATTTTTCAAGGTTTTTTTTTGTTTTCAGAGGATCTTTTTGAATTTCACTAATTCCTTCGTTAGTGCAATCACTTAACAAGAATACCATCTGTATTTGTGTTGACAGGTGGGAAATATAGAATTCCAAAGAAGCAGAATTCAAAATGCATCAATTCACTGATCCTTCATCAGATAGCTAACTACCTGACAAAGGAGCAGTGCTCTGAAAGCTCATACTTGTAAATAAACCCATTGGACTATAACCTGGTGTTGTGTGATTTTTAACTTTGTCCACTCCAGTCCAACACCAGCATCACCATCCCATGAAACACAAGCCACAATGCACAAAGGAAACATTAATTTCCTGGATATTATGACATGTAAATTGTCACCATTCACCAGAACTAGGTTGCCAACATATTATTTTGTAAAAATAACTGACACACTTATACACACAAAAAGCCATCATTCTAAATATGCTTTTCTCCGACTCTTGAGGTCACAGCTAAACCATTGCATGTTTGTATCTAACATAGCCACTGCACTTTTAGCAATCATAATATGTAAGATGCTTCAAGGTGTGACAGCACCTTAATGCAAAAGCTCAGGAAATCAAACTATTCAATATTAAATTACACAATTGACACAATGTTCATACAATAATATCTACTACATTTCCACCTTACCCCCAACATAGTAGTTCCGGAACTCCAACAGTTTTAATCTCGAGACTCCATGTAAATTTGCAAAGGATTTGTTATCTCAGTTTTCGTGTTATTAGATAGACGAGTAGTCCTTCATATATATTTAATGTTTTGAAAATTCCTTGAATTCCTTTTCACCAAGCTCCACCATTTGCATCCTTCACAGCTGCTTTGCAAATCTTCTCCTCACTTTATGGACCCTCACACACCATTTACAGCTTTTCTTTTCCCCATCTGCTCCTCCTGTGAAAAGACCATGTCTCTTTATTTTCCTTGGTTTTGGTTATGGACTGAGATAAGAAAAGGACTGTTTTAAAAATAAAGAATTGTCAAAGGATTGTTTCACTTTTTAAAAGTAAGTAGTCTGATGCTCATTACTGCTGAACAAACAGTTGTGTGAATAGCACTTATAGTGGAAGCCTAATTATGTGCTGGAACTAGGAGTCTATGCACAAAAAGGGAAAATGTAGCTGATTGGTATGTGGTTGCAATTATTGATGACAAAGAACTCCTACCTGCCAATATCGTGATTAACTTCCTGGTAGTTGAACAGTTTAGGAGTGTGGTCTGTTTTGGAGAAACTATTGGATCTCCTTGAGGTCAGGACTTTACTCTGCAGTAAAAACCTTTTTGTAAAGTTTTCTTAACTATGCCTTCTGTTATTGATATAGATGCTGTGGATTGGCACCTTTTGCAGTTTTTCTACTGTATTTTTCTCATAAAAAATAAAAGTGACAATAAATGACTGTTCTATTCATATCAAGCCTGAAGAAAGCCAGTTTTTTTTTCCCTTGGCTGTAGCTATGAACTGTGTCTCTTGACCAGTTAGCTGGAGACTATCCAAGAGTGAACTGCTACTCTCTACCTTACTGACGAGTGAAAGCATTTAGAGAAGGAGAATCAAGAAGCAGCACAATCTGCCAAGCCAAAAGAACTATCTTGGCAAACCCAATGAATAGGGACCACTTCCCAGACTTCTATCACATCCATGTTGTATTATTCTGTCTGTATCAGTCTGCATGTGTGGAGTGTTGGTGTGAGTGTTAGTGTTTTAATTTATGGTAGTTATATGTTGATGGTTCATTATTATTTATCTCTAGTTAGAATTTATTTACTATTTCGACCTGAATAGCAATCCTTGTTAATCCTGGTCTGTGCTTTCTGTTAATCATGATCTAAAAGATGGGTAAATTGGAAAATTTTGTATAAATATTAAATTTTAAACTTTTGTGATAACTTCAGAAATGATGGGTCTTGATTTTCCAGTGTTCTGCCACAGTGTTTTTTTATTCATTTGTGTGGTGTGGCATCTTTGGCTGGCCAGCGTTTATTGCCTGTACCTGGTTGCCCTTGAGAAGGTGGTGGTGAGCTGCCTTCTAGAACTCCTGAAGACCACCTACTGTAGGTTGACCCACAATGATATTAGGGAGGGAATTCCAGGATTTTGACCCAGCAACAGTGAAGGAACGGCAATATATTTCCAAGACAGGATAGTGAGTGACTTGGAGGGGAACCTGAAGGTGGTGGTGTTCCCATATATATGAGGCCTTTGTGCTTCCAGATGAAAGTAGTTGTGGGTTTGGAAGGTGCTGTCTGAGGATCTTTGGTGAATTTCTGCAGTGTGTCTTGCAGATAGTACACACTGCTCCTACTCAGCATCAATGGTGGAGGGAGTGGATGCTTCTGGATGTAGTGCCAGTCAAGTAGGCTGCTTTATCCTAGATTGTGTCAAGCTTCTTGAGTATTGTTGGGTGGCATTTATCCAGGTAAGTGGGGATTATTCCATCATGTGAGGTGTAACACTCTACAGCTCCTCTCTTACGCCACTGCATCTGCTATATACCCTTTCCCCTTAACCTGCAGCACCCAATAACCACAATTATCAATCATCATCTAGATTGTGCATTGCTCACAACAATGACTGTCCAAACCAACATTGATTTGGAGGGTCCCCAAGGCAAAAGATGAGGTGTTCTTCCTCCAGGCATCAGGTGGCTATGATTTGGTAGTGGCGGAGGCCCAGGACTTGCATGTACTTGGTAGAGTGGGAGAGGGAGTTGAAGTGGTCAGCTACAGTGCAGTGGGGTTATTGGGTGTGTGTGTCCTGGAGATGTTCTCTCAAGAATTTCTCAATTTGGTGTCCTGTCTCCCCAATGTAGAGGAGACCACATCAAGAGCAATGGACACAGTAGATAAGATGTTTGGATGTGCAGGAAAATCTCTGTTAGATGTGGGGAGATGCTTTGTTGACTTGGGAGCACATGATAGCACCAATACAGTCATCAATGTAATGGAGGAAAAGGTGAGAATGGTGCCGGTGTAACAATAAAAGATGGACTGTTCCATGTACCCAACAAAGAGGCAGGCATAGCTGGGGCCTGTGCAGGTGCCCATGGCTACTCCTTTAGTCTGGAAGAAGAGGGAGGATTTGAAAGAGAAGATGTTGAGGGTGAGGACCAGCTCAGTCAATTGAAGGAGTGTATCGGAAGAGGGGTGCTGGTTGGTTCGGTGGGAGAGGAAGAAATGGAGGGCTTGGTAACGGTGGTCCTCATGGTGATTGTGGAGGTGGTGATCCTGGCAGTGATTGTGGAAGCGGTTGTCGTGGCGGCGATCGCGGAGGCGGTGGTCCTAGCAGTGATTGTGGAGACGATGATCCTGGCGACGATCACAGAGGTGCTGGTGCTGGTGGTGATCGCAGAGGTGGTGGTCCTGGTGATGATTGTGGAGGCGGTGGGGCTGGCAGTGATCGTGGAGGTGGTGGACCTAGCAGCGATCACGGATGCAATGGTCCTGTCAGCGATCACACAGTCAATATAGTCAGTGGTGGCCGCAGTTTGTGGGGCAGCGGGGTCAAAAGTGGCATCATCATTTGTCGCAGTGGTGGTGACTGTCTCTCATATGCTGCCTGACCTGCTGTGCATTTTAAGAACCACATGTTTTGACTCTGATCTCCAGCATCTCACCTTCCCCCCCCTTGGTCTAGATAAATTTGAGACACCACCCACATCCTCCACCTCCTCCATGACTTTTGGTTCCCTGGCCCCCAATGCCTCATCTTCACCATGGACCTCCATTCCCTGTAGACATCCATCTGCCATGACAAAGGCCTCCAAACCTTGAGTTTCTTCCTCTCCCGCTGGCCCAACTAGTACTCCTCTACCGACACACTGAACTGGTCCTCACCCTCAATAACTTCTTCTCTTTCAAATCCTTCCACTACCTCAAACCAAAGGGGTCACCATGGACACCCGCAGGGGAGCCAGCTATACCTGCCTCTTCGTCTGGTACATGGAACATTCCATCTTCTGCAGCTACACCGGTACCATTCCCCATCTTTTCCTCAGCGACATTGATGACTGTATTGGCGCCACCTCGTGCTCCCACGAGGAGGTTGAACAGTTCATCAACTTCACAAACACCTTCCACCCTGACCTCAAGTTCACCTGGACCATCTCAGACACCTCCCTCCCCCTCCTCGACCTCTCCATCTCCATTTCTGGCTACTGACTCAACATGGGCATCTACTTCAAACCAGGCTGGAGATTAAATTCAAGAACATGGTGCTGGAAAAGCAGAGCAGACCAGGCAGCATTCAATAAGCAGGAGAATCACCATTTTGGGCAAAAAAGCCCTTTATCAGGCCTTACTCCCCTTATTCCCCATTCCTCCGCCTCACTGCATCTGCTGCCAGGAGGAGCAATTTCACTCCAGAACACCCCAGAAGGCCTTTTATTTCAAGGACCGCAATTTCCCCTCGCACATGGTCAACAATGCCGTGCAGCACGTCTCCTCCACTTCCTGCACCTCCGCCTTTGAACCCAACCCCTCCAACCACGGTTGTGGCAGAGAATATAAGACCAGGGAGATCATGTTGGAGTTGTACAGAACTTAATTAATAAAATGATTGATGTTATTATTAGATTACTTACAGATTAGATTACTTACAGTGTGGAAACAGGCCCTTCGGCCCAACAAGTCCACACTGCCCCGCCAAAGCGCAACCCACCCATACCACTACATCTACCCCTTACCTAACACTACGGGCAATTTAGCATGGCCAATTCACCTGACCTGCACATCTTTGGACTGTGGGAGGAAACCGGAGCACCCGGAGGAAACCCACGCAGACACGGGGAAAATGTGCAAACTCCACACAGTCAGTCGCCTGAGGCGGGAATTGAACCCGGGTCTCTGGCGCTGTGAGGCAACAGTGCTAACCACTGTGCCACCATGCCACCCACAATTATGTTAGGTGGCTTATCAAACTCATTGATAGTTACTTGATTAACAAAATTTGTTTGTTTTAACACAACTCATGTTGGTCTAGCTCACCCTGCTGAACCTGACAATAGTTCAAGAGTTGAGCACGAACTTGAACGGTTTCCACAACACTGAAAGGGTTAGTATGTTGCTCAGCATTATAGCACCCAACTCAATTGCTAATATTTTCTTACTAGTCCATTGGTGTCTAAGCTTTTGGAAAATCATGAATTACTGCACATTACGGACAGCACAATGGCTCAGTGGTTAGCACTGCTGCCTCACAGCTCCAGGGACCCAAGTTCGATTCCAGCCTCGGGCGATTATCTGTGTGGGGTTTGCACATTCTCCAAGTGTCGGCGTGGGTTTCCTCCAGGTGGTCTGGTTTCCTCACACAGTCCAAAGATGTGCAGGTTAGGTGAATTGGCCATGCTAAATTGCCCATAGAGTTCAGGGATATGTAGGTTAGGTCCATTAGTCAGGAGTAAATGTAGAGTAATAGGGTAGGGGAATGGGGCTGGATGGAATACTCTTCAGAGGGTCGGTGTGGACTTGTTGAGCCAAATGGCCTATTTCCACACTGTCGGGATCCTATGAGTAACAGCAGTTTGGGTCTGTCTTCATTAATGGTAAGGTCCTAGGGAGTGTTGCTGAACAAAAAGACCTTGGAGTGCAGGTTCATAGCTCCTTGAACGTGGAGTCACAGGTAGATAGGATAGTGAAGAACGCATTGGTATGCTTTCCTTCATTGGTCAGAGTATTGAGTACAGGAGTTGGGAGGTCATGTTGCGGCTGTACAGGACATTGGTTAGGCCACTGTTGGAATATTGCATGCAATTCTGGTCTCCTTCCTATCGGAAAGATGTTGTGAAACTTGAAAGGATTCAGAAAAGATTTACAAGGATGTTTCCACGGTTGGAGGATCTGAGCTATAGGGAGAGGCTGAAGAGGTTGGGGCTGTTTTCCCTGGAGCGTCGGAGGCTGAGGGGTGATCTTATAGAGGTTTACAAAATTATGAGGGGCATGGATAGGATAAATAGGCAAAGTCTTTTCCCTGGGGTGGGAGAGTCCAGAACTAGAGGGCATAGGTTTAGGGTGAGAGGAGAAAGATATAAAAGAGACCTAAGGGGCAACTTTTTCATGCAGAGGGTGGTACGTGTATGGAATGATCTGCCAGAGGAAGTGGTGGAGGCTGGTACAATTGCAACATTTAAGAGGCATTTGGATGGGTATATGAATAGGAAGGGTTTGGAGGGATATGGGCCGGGTGATGGCAGGTAGGACTAGATTGGGTTGGGATATCTGATCGGCATGGATGGGTTGGACCGAAGGGTCTGTTTCCATGCTGTACATCTCTATGACTCTATGATTGTATTGCTTCAACACAACACAGCATCTTTTAGGAGTGGGCAACAAATCCTGGTCTTGTCAGTGATGCTCAAATCACATTAATTAATATATAGAAAAGGTGCTATTGGTGCTATTTCAGTAATCATATGTCACTGGAAATTTGGATAGATTTTTCAATTTCCTCAACTGGTTCACAAAACTCTCTCAATCTCTTAATGAGAAGAAATTACTTACCGGTAGCGGGCAGCGGTGTTTTTTTTCTCTCTTTACAGAAAGAGCGGGAGCAGCAGGGGGAAGTGACGAAGACCGGAGGGGCAGCCGGGAAGGAAAGCAGTGAGTATAAATACTCACCCTTTGACGCCAACGGTCACTTTGAGTGCGAGCAGCAACTAAGGTAAGACAGTTTGTTTTAAAATTACTTACTGGTAGCGGGCAGCGGTGTTTTTTTTCTCTCTTTACAGAAAGAGCGGGAGCAGCAGGGGGAAGTGACGAAGACCGGAGGGGCAGCCGGGTAGGTTTTTTTCCCTTTAAAAGCGCGCAGGAGAAGAACCCGAGACACTACAGAGGTAGTGTCTCCCTCCCGCCCTCCTCCTCTAACCTAAATAATAAGACCCGTTGTGGTAAGTAGGTAAGTGCTGCATTTTGCTTGTTGTATTCTTTAGACCCAGTTTTTTTTATAAAAGGTTACTTTCAGAGGGATGGCAGTGAAGGCAGTGCAATGTTCCTCTTGCAACATGTTTGAGGTGAGGGATGCCATGGACGTCCCTGCTGATTACACTTGCAGGAAGTGCACCCATCTCCAGCTCCTCCAAGACCGTGTTAGGGAACTGGAGCTGGAGTTGGATGAACTTAGGATAATTCGGGAGGCAGAGGGGGTCATAGATCGGAGCTTTAGGGAAGTAGTAACTCCAAAGATAGCAGATAGATGGGTGACAGTGAGGGGGACTGGGAGGAAGCAGCCAGTGCAGGGGCCCCCTGCGGCCGTTCCCCTCAAGAACAAGTATACCGTTTTGGATACTTGTGGGGGGGACGACTTACCAGGGGTAAGCAATGGGATTCAGGCCTCTGGCACGGAGCCTGACCCTGTTGCTCAGAAGGGAAGGGTGGAGAAGAGCAGAGCAATAGTAATTGGGGACTCGATAGTTCGGGGCACAGATAGGAGGTTTTGTGGGAACGAGAGAGACTCACGTTTGGTATGTTGCCTCCCAGGTGCAAGGGTACGTGATGTCTCTGATTGTGTTTTCCGGGTCCTTAAGGGGGAGGGGGAGCAGCCCGAAGTCGTGGTCCACATTGGCACCAATGACATAGGTAGGAGGAGCGCTGAGGATGTTAGGCAGGCTTTCAGGGAGCTAGGTTGGAAGCTCAGAGTTAGAACGAACAGAGTTGTTGTCTCTGGTTTGTTACCCGTGCCACGTGATAGAGAGTCGAGGAATAGGGAGAGAGAACAGTTAAATGCGTGGCTACAGGGATGGTGCAGGAGGGAGGGATTCCGGTATTTGGATAACTGGGGTTCTTTCTGGGGAAGGTGGGACCTCTATAAACAGTATGGTCTACACCTGAACCTGAGGGGCACCAGTATCCTTGGTGGGAGGTTTGCTAGTGCTCTTGGGGGGGGTTTAAACTAACTCTGCAGGGGCATGGGAACCCAGACTGTAGCTTTAGGGTGCAGGACCTGGAGTGTAGGGAGGTTAGGAACATGGCATCAATTTCAAAGGAGGGTGCCTGTAAACAGGAAAGTGGTTTGAAGTGTGTATACTTCAATGCAAGAAGTATACGAAATAAGGTAGGTGAACTTGCAGCGTGGGTTGGTACCTGGGACTTCGATGTTGTGGCTATTACGGAGACATGGGTAGAACAGGGACAGGATTGGCTGTTGCAGGTTCCAGGGTTTAAATGTTTTAGTAGGGTCAGAGGTGGGGGTAAAAGAGGGGGAGGTGTGGCATTGCTTGTCAAAGATAGTATTACAGCTGTGGAAAGGACGATGGATGAAGACTCGCCATCTGAGGTAGTTTGGGCTGAAGTTAGGAATAGGAAAGGTGAGCTCACCCTGTTAGGAGTTTTTTACAGGCCTCCTAATAGTCCTAGAAACGTAGAAGAAAGGATTGCGAGGATGATTCAAGAGAAGAGTGAAAGTAATAGGGTGGTTGTTATGGGGGACTTTAACTTTCCTGATATTAATTGGGAAAGCTATAGCTCAAGTTCGTTAGATGGGTCAGTGTTTGTCCAATGTGTGCAGGAGGGTTTCCTGACACAATATGTAGATAGGCCAACAAGAGGTGAGGCCATACTGGATTTGGTTCTGGGCAATGAAACAGGCCAGGTGTTAGAATTAGAGGTAGGTGAGCACTTTGGGGACAGTGACCACAATTCGGTGACTTTTACTCTAGTGATGGAGAGGGATAAGTGTGCACTACAGGGCAAGAGTTATAGATGGGGGCACGAAAATTATGATGCTGTGAGGCATGACTTAGGATGTGTGGCCTGGAAAAGTAAGCTTCAAGGCAAGGGTGTAATTGATATGTGGAGCTTGTTCAAGGAGCAACTATTGAGTGTCCTTGATAAGTATGTGCCCGTCAGGCAGGGAGGAAAGGGTCATGTGAGGGAACCGTGGTTTAATAAGGAATTGGAATCCCTTGTTAAATGGAACAGGACGGCCTATGTAAAGATGAGGCGTGAAGGTTCAATTGGGGCGATTGAGAGTTATAAGATAGCCAGGAAGGACCTGAAGAGAGAGCTAAGAGCAGCAAGGAGGGGACATGAAAGGTCCTTAGTTGGTAGGATTAGGGAAAACCCTAAGGCTTTCTATAGGTATGTCAGGAATAAAAGAATAACTAGGGTAGGAATAGGTCCAGTCAAGGATAGTAGTGGGAAGTTGCGTGTGGAGGCTGGAGAGATTGGGGAGACACTGAATGAATACTTTTCGTCAGTATTCAATCAGGAACAGGACATTGTTGTCAATGTGAGTACTGAGTCACAATTAAGTAGAATGGATGGCTTTGAGGTATGTAGAGAAGAGGTGTTGGAAATTCTGGAAAGGGTGAAAATAGATAAGTCCCCTGGGCCTGATGGCATTTATCCTAGGATTCTCTGGGAAGCAAGGGAGGAGACTGCAGAGCCATTGGCCTTGATTTTTATGTCCTCGTTGTCTACAGGAGTAGTGCCAGAAGATTGGAGGCTAGCAAATGTGGTTCCCTTGTTCAAGAAGGGGAGTAGGGATAACCCTAGTAACTATAGGCCGGTGAGTCTCACTTCTGTTGTGGGCAAAATCTTAGAGAGAATTGTAAGGGATAGGATTTATGAACATCTGGATAGGAATAATGTGATCAAGGATAGTCAGCATGGTTTTGTGAAGGGCAGGTCGTGCCTCACAAACTTTATTGAATTCTTTGAGAATGTGACTAAGGAGGTGGACGAGGGGAAAGCAGTAGATGTGGTGTATATGGATTTTAGTAAGGCATTTGATAAGGTTCCCCATGGTAGACTACTGCAAAAAATACGGAGGTATGGCATTGAGGGTGAGTTGGAGGTTTGGATTAGGAGTTGGCTGGCTGGAAGAAGACAGAGGGTAGTAGTGGATGGCAAAGGTTCATCTTGGAGTGCTGTCACTAGCGGTGTTCCGCAAGGATCTGTTTTGGGACCATTGCTGTTTGTCATTTTTATAAATGACCTGGAGGAGGGGTTAGAAGGTTGGGTGAGCAAGTTTGCGGATGATACGAAAGTCGGAGGAGTTGTAGACAGTGAGGAAGGATGTGGCAGGTTACAGCGGGATATAGATAAGCTGCAGAACTGGGCAGAAAGGTGGCAAATGGAGTTCAATGTAGCTAAGTGTGAGGTGATTCACTTTGGTAAGAGTAATAAAAAGATGGGGTACTGGGCTAACGGTCGGATACTTGGTAGTGTGGATGAGCAGAGGGATCTTGGTGTCCATGTACACAAATCTTTGAAAGTTGCCACCCAGGTAAATAGTGCAGTGAAGAACGCATATGGCGTACTGGCTTTTATTGGTAGAGGAATTGAGTTCCGGAGTACTGAGGTCATGTTGCAGTTGTATAAGACTCTGGTGCGGCCACATCTGGAGTATTGTGTGCAGTTTTGGTCGCCATACTATAGGAAGGATGTGGAGGCACTGGAACGGGTGCAGAGGAGGTTTACCAGGATGTTGCCTGGTATGGTAGAAAGATCGTATGAGGAAAGGCTGAGGCACTTGGGGTTGTTTTCATTGGAGAAAAGAAGGTTTAGGGGTGACTTGATAGAGGTGTATAAGATGATTAGGGGTTTACATAGGGTCGACAGTGAGAATCTTTTTCCACGTATGGAGTCAGCTATTACAAGGGGGCATAGCTTTAAATTAAGGGGGGGTAGGTATAGGACAGATGTTAGGGGTAGGTTCTTTACTCAGCGAGTCGTGAGTTCATGGAATGCCCTGCCAGTAGCAGTGGTGGACTCTCCCTCATTATGGGCATTTAAGCGGGCATTGGATAGGCATATGGAGGATAGTGGGCTAGTGTAGGTTAGGTGGGCTTGGATCGGCGCAACATCGAGGGCCGAAGGGCCTGTACTGCGCTGTATTCTTCTATGTTCTATGTTCTATGTTCTAAGCAGAAAAGTTAAAAAAAAACTCACTGCACTTGAAAGGAATCTCAGCAACTTGAACTCAGTTTCAATGGGCACAGGCGCACAGAAAATAAATGTTTATAACGACGCTACACCTGCTATTTGCAGGTCTGTTGCTTCCTCTTATAGGGGTCAGGCAACTGATTTGACTATTAAAAGTCAGTTGGCAACCTCTCCTGATGGAAGAAGTCTACCTAATTCTGGAAAACTCCACCAGCAGCTGGAAGAGACCATTTACTGGCCACTTGAATTACTCGATCAATCTCTGAACAGGAGGGTCATTCTCCACCATTACCATCCTCCCAAACTGAACAAAATCCAACAGTGGCAAGAAGATGATGCCCACTTAAACATTCCTGCTCCTCCACTCGCCTCACCATTTTCAGTCTCCAGTCTCAGACAGATTGTTAAAACCCAGTCTGTTAACACTACAATAAATGTTTCTTTTAAACAATTTTGTCACCATTTTAGAACAATGAGACTGAAAATTTCACATTAATTTGAATCATATGTGTTAACTACTGAGTTGGAGGGATCTTGTGGTATAATGGTAGTGACCCTATCTCTGAGTCAGGAAGCTCAGGTTCAAGTCCTACCTACCCTAGAGGTAATGGTGTATTTCTTTTTGGAGAGGTTAAGGCAGGGAAATCATCACCATGTTGCTGGTTATCAAAACTGGGTATTTGTAAAAAAAGGTTAAATGGAAAATCAGACTGTTACTGGATTAAAACAGAACTGCCAATGTTGGAAATTTGAAACAAGAATAAAAATTGCTGGAGAAACTCAGCAGATCTGGCAGTATCTATGGAGATAGAACAGTGTTAATGTTTTGAGTGCAGTGACCATTGTTCAGAACTGACAGTAGCTAGGAAAATGTGATTTATATGCTGAAGACAGGATTGGAGGAGTGGTATGCAGTGGTATGCAGTGAGCAGAAAGGTGGAGATGGATTCCAGAAAGAGAGAGAGAGAGAAAGAGAGAGAGACAGACAAAGAAAGAGAGAGAAAACTGCAGCCATATATTTTTTACAGTCCCCTTCGCTTAAAGCAGTATATTCCATTATTAGATCACAGTGTGAAAACAAAGAAAATAAAAACATGTGGTCTTACAGTCATCAATACTGACTCCAGACCCAAATGAAATCATGTGGCGTTGGGTCAAACATGGCCAGGGAGCCCTCCTGCTTATTACCAGCTGCCATCCCAGTCAGCTGATCAATCAATCCTCTTGCATGTGGAACACACTTAGAGGAAACAATGAGGGTGACAATAGCATAGAATGTACACTAGATGGGGGATTTTAATGTTCATTCTGAAAGTGGGTCTGTAGCAACAAGTCCTAAAGGACATAGCTGCTGGACTGGAACTACACTAGGTGGTAAGGTGATAAACTGGAGGGGAAAGTCAGCTTAACCTCACCCTCACCAATCTGTCTGTTGCTGATGCATCAATCCATGATGGTATCCATAGGAATATTCGCCACTCAATCTTCATGGTGACAAAAGCTCTGTCCTCACATTGAACATATCTATTGTCATGTGGTATGGCACTACTACTATGGTAATTGGGAAACGCTTGAGCAAATATAATAAGACTAGGCATCCATAAGATACAGTGGGTCATCAGCATGGCAGAACTGTATTAAACCACAAGCCCTAATTTCATGGCTGGCATTTCTCTACCATTACCAGCAAGCTGGGAGACCTACCATGTTCCAGTGACGAATGCAAGAGAGGCATCCTGCATACCTGATGAGGTGACAACCTGATGAAGCCATAACACAAAACTACTTGCATGCAAAACAGCAGAAGCAGCATGCAATAGACATGGCTACGCAAATCTAAAATCAATGGATTAAGATCAATGGATTGGGCGGCACGGTGGCACAGTGGTTAGCACTGCTGCCTCACAACACCAGAGACCCGGGTTCAATTCCTACCTCAGGCAACTGTCTGTGCGGAGCTTGCACATTCTCCCCGTGTCTGCGTGGGTTTGCTCCGGTTTCCTCCCACAATCTAAAAATGTGCAGGTTAGGTGAAGGGGTAAATGTAGAGGAATGGGTCTGGGTGGGTTGCTCTTTGGAGGGTCAGTGTTGACTTGTTGGGCTGAAGGGCCTGTTTCCACGCTGTAAGTAATCTAATCTAATCGTGAAATTCTGCAGTTCTGCCACATGCGGTCGTGAAGGGTGGTGGTAAATTAAACAACTAGCAGGAGTTGGAGACCCATATCCCAATCCTCAATGATGGAGAAGCCCAGCATTTCAGTGAAAAAAGACATGGTTGAAGTATTTGCAACAGTCTTCAGCCTGAAGTGCTGAGTGTATGTTTCATCACAGCCTCCTCCTGAAAGTCTCCAGAATTGCAGATGCCAGTCTTCATTTGAATTCATTTGATATCAAAAAGCAGCTGAGATCACTGGATATTGCAGAAGATATGTCCCTGGCAATATTAAAGAAAGCTTATGCTTCACAACTAACTGTGCCCTTCGTCCAGTTGTTCAGTACAGCTATAATGCTAGCATCTAGCTGCTGTATGGAAAATTGCTGAGATATGCCCTGTGCACAAAAGACAGGACAAATCCAACCTGGCTAATTATCGCATTATAACTTTACTCTTAATCAATGGTAAAGTAATAGAAGGATCCACGAACAGTGCTATTTCACAGAGAGTGGTGGGTGCATGGAATGCACGGCCAGCAGTGGTAATAGAGTCAGATACATTACGGACATTTAAGCGACTCTTGGATAGGCACATGGATGATAGTAAAATGAAGGGTTTGATCTTAGTTTGATCTTAGAGTAGGATAAAAGGTCAGCGCAACATCTCAGGCAGAAGGGCCTGTACTGTGCTCCACTGTTTTATATTCTATCTAATATCCTGTTTACAAACCAGGAACAAAAGATATGATTTCTTCAGAATTTCTGATGTAATGTGCAATTATGAGATGAGAAAAAGAATCTATCCAGTTCACATACACCACAATCTCTAAGGACTATAAGTACTTTACTCACTTCCATTGAGAGAATGACCAAACTCCTATGGATCCATATGTGATAGCACTTGCATGCATGCAGGAACTGGTATAACAGCTGGATAAGCAAGTATATTCACTGGGGATATATGAAGGGGACTTAGATGGTATTGGTGTGTTCGAGGACCTGTGGATTCAATGATAGTGGCAATGGGAGACCAACCAGGTATACACCACAAGTGTCAAGAAGAAAAGAGAATAATATGTAGAAGAAGAAAGGATAAAGTTATCTTTGGCAATTATGACAGACAACAGGAACTGGAGGATTACAAAAGGAATGCCTGGGCAATGAGTGTGTTTTAGACATGACTCAAAATATCATTCTGCATTGAATTTTCCTAAATTAATTAACAAAGTTGTCAAAATTACAGAATGTTTGGAATAAGCTAGTGACACTGATCAGGCACAGGACTTGTATTCTTCATAGGAGGTTTCGGCCTAGTGAATGAATATTTACGTTACAGACTCATTCAAATACTCTATTAGAAAGTAGGCGCACATCCACAGTCTTTAAAATCATTTGGTTAAGGTGTTACCTCAACTTTGGAAGCAACTACAATAAGCTCACCTTTTCTGATCTCTTGAATGTCCTGCATTTAGGGAAAAGGGTATCCATTAAGGCTGATGTTTCAGAGAAATCTCATCAAGTTTAATAGCATTGTATAAGGGTGTCAGATATTAATTTTAACCCTGGAGATAGGATATGTTACAAAAGAAAAGGGTAGAAAGAGTAACATTGGGATAAAGTTATAAGTAATGATAGAAAACAATAATTTTCCAGCAAGAAAAGCAAACTGTTGGATTTATCTATCAGGGTTAAATGACAGAATCTGGACAAATCATAAAAAGTGATAAGGGATGAATTGGCCAATTAAGGGGACCAGACTATGGCAGCTAAGGGGTTAGAGGTGATACAAGATAATGCTGTTTAGGGGCCCTCTTGTGGAGTAGTGGTAATGTCCTTATGCCATGGATTGGGAGTCCCAGGTTAAAGTCCCTTCTTTTCCAGAGGTGTGTTATAACATGTTTGAACAGGTTGATTAGAAAAAATATTTGCCATAGGGAGTATCAATCAACATGGCACTAAAGTAATGTATATGCAAGCACAGCTAGCGAATGGAGGGTCTATAAAGTCCCCATAAAGTTTGTAAAATCTAGTGAACAGTTACAATGTTACTGAAATTCCTAACACAAAAGTTCACTGAATCAATTACCAATTGGAAAAGGTTAAAAGGTACAGTATTGAGAAATGATGATTTGCCCTCAGTTTGCCTTCATAATCACCACCTGAACAGAACAGTGGGTTTTGTATAGAACCCCAGCCAGGCCTGTAGATTTGCAGACCAGTAAACTGGTGAGCTCTGGGAATCAGCATCAAAGGATAGGGAGTATCAAGGAGTTTGGGATGAACGAGAGTAAGAAGGAAAATTAGCTTGGACGAAAAGTAATGTCGGGTGAAAACAGGAGTAAACAAGTAAAGGACAATGCCAGCATTGAAGGCATTCAGGGTGATTTCTAATCCTGTAGAATTTTAATCCTGAGATCTTGATTAATCACATTCATGTGTGTGATGAATGAATTGTGTAAGGCAACAAGGGACTGCATGCCTGTTCTAGTGACATTAATTGAATCTTGATTATGCTTTGGATAGTATAGAAAAATATTAGATCAATTAAACAGGGGAGCAGAGATGATTGATGCAGATGTACAGTGATTCATACCCTTACTCAAGCTCCAACTAATGGATCAATTTGTCGATGGTGTAGGGCTGACAAACATTATTTACATGAGAAACATGTTTTAACCGCTGATCTTTCATTCCTATAAACACCTTCAATAGAACCTCAAGGGGCAATGCCACTTGTCTCACCTACAGTGACATTGGTAACTGCTTTTATATTGAGTTGGGGTTAAAACCATGCTGCTCACTCACATTTATGCCTTTATTGTGTAGCAGCTCTTCTGTTCGAGCAACCACAAATGGCTCACATTCTGCATAGGCATTAAACTCCTCCTGTTGTGATGAGAGCAATTGGTGATATTATTCAGGAATCAGCACATTCCTGATAAAGAACAAAGAACAAAGAAAATTTACAGCTCAGGAACAAGCCCTTCGGCCCTCCAAGCCTGAGCCAATCCAAATCCACTGTCCAAACCTATTGCCCAATTCCTAAGCATCTGTATCCTTCTGCTCCCCACCTACTCATGCATCTGTCCAATTGCATCTTAAATGAATCTACCATGCCTGCCTCTACTACCTCTGCTGACAATGTGTCCAGGCACCTACCACCCTCTATGTAAAGTACTTACGCGTGTATCCCCTTAGGGCGGCACAGTAGCTCAGTGGTTAGCACTACTGCCTTACAACACCAGGGTCCTAGGTTTGATTCCAGCCTCAGGCAACTGTCTGTGTGGAGTTTGCCCATTCTTCCCATGTCTGCATGCGTTTCCTCCCACTGTCCAAAGATGTGCAGACCAGGTGAATTGGCCATGCCAAATTGCCCTTAGTGTTAGGTACATCAATCAGAGGGAAATGGGTCTGGGTGGGTTACTCTTCAGAGGGTCGGTGTGGACTGGTTGGGCTGAAGGGCCTGTCTCCATCCTGCAGGTAATTTAATCTTAAACTTTTCACCTCTCACCTTGAATCGTAACATGGTTGAATTGAATGACTTATTGTCACTTCCATTTTACAGTCACTAGTACAATAAAATCCAGTGAAAAGCCTCAATTGTTACCACAATTTGTCACCATTTTGAATTGAGGAAGATAAAATGTCATAGAGGGGGGGTCAATTCCATGGTTTGCTTCTCTTCCAGGGCACACTGGGGACTTTAGGATTAAAAATCCCACTACCAAAAAAACTTACTACAACAGCAACTGAAAGCCTGTACTCTCAATCCACACATGCGGATTCCCCCATTCCATGCAAGTAAGCCTAGACAAGACCTTTGTGCTTCCCACACAGGACTAATAGTCCTGGTCCCAACCCAGCTAGCTACATCCCTCTCCCAGTGTCTCACTTCCCCTCCATATTAGCATGGGTATGTGAATCCCCATTCACTTCCCCTCCATATTAACATAGGTATGTCAATCCCCCCAGTTACCTCACATCCATATTAGCTTAGGTATGTGAGTTCCCCACTTGTAGCAGGCAAAACCTTTCTGCCTTAATTCCTTTCCATTAACACGTAATCATGGAACATACGATAATCGGTTTCTATAGTCCATTCACACATTATTTCAGGACATCGACATTCATCAGGTTGTGCAAAATCATAATTGAGAGAAAGTGAGGACTGCTGGAGATCAGAGCTGAAAATGTGTTGCTGGAAAAGCGCAGCAGGTCAGGCAGCATCCAAGGAACAGGAGAATCAACGTTTCGGGCATAAGCCCTTCTTCAGGCTTATGCCCGAAACGTCGATCCTCCTTCTCCTTGGATGCTGCCTGACCTGCTGCGCTTTTCCAGCAACACATTTTCAGCCAAAATCATAATTGCCTACTTTAAGTTATGTGATGTCAATCATCCATGTGACAGATAAGTCTTTGTTCAATTCCTATAAAAAGTACTGTCTCTAGGTGTAAGGCAGAGATTTGTGAAGAAGAGCCGCTACAATTAGGCACTCGGTTACTTTAGTGACATTTTGAATCTCTCGCCAGCTGTCCGATAATAAAGCTACCATTGTAGAACAGAAAACATGTGTCGTCTGGATTTGTGGAACAAATAATTTAAGAATAAAAAGATAAAGCTGACAGAGAGTCTATCTGCATCCTACCACCTCTGCCATGAGTCCTGTGCCCTGAGCTGACTCATTGGCACCTGCGCAGACCTTCCATTCCTGATGAAGGGCTTTTGTCCAAAACGTCGATTTTCCTGCTCCTCGGATGCTGCCTGATCTGCTGTGCTTTTCCAGCCCCACTCTAATCTAGTCATTGGCACCTGCGCCTCTATCCCTCCTCCACTGCCTTGCCATCACCTGTACTGGACTCACCAACATAGGAGTCGCCACTCTTTCGGCGCAATCTCTTTGCTGCTGGTCTTACGTCACTGGTGCCAGGTCCCCGGCTGGACCCACACTCGCCCCAGAAACAGGTGATCCTGACTTCCTCACTCCTCGCCAAAACCCAGAAATCCCTTGCTCTGGCCCTACTGCAACCAGGAGCTGCCACCGTCACTTTGTGGATAGCCAGGATTCCCCCATGCTGTGACCACTACAAGGAGTCCCTGGTTCCCCTGCTCCCTCAATGACATCAGGAGTCCCCGCTCTGGGAATACCACACTATGGTATTTTGATGTCTTAGCTGAGTTGTAGAGAGCAAGAGAATAGGCATCCAATTCTCCAACAGGCATATGTGTAAAATGCTTCCTTCTTTCCAACTAGTGGGGATTCATCTATACTGATTGACAAGGGGTGGATGGGTAGTGTATCCTCTCCTCTGTTCACTTTCTACAATCTAATCATTTCTGTAGCATCAGGTGACAGAACCTCACAGTATCAGTGGATGTTGGTGAGGTGTTTGACACCCTTCTGCAGTGTGGCAATGTTTTGACAGAAACATTGCAAATCTTTGAAGAAATTATTGTTAAGTGGAACTTTTGAAAAATGATAACAAACATAATGTTGACTTTGCTACCTCACTGTTATCAAGGCAAATTAGACAGTTTTATGCTTGCACTGCTCCTTTGTAAAGATATTGATAATAGACTGTTTTTGAAATGCCTTCTTGCTCAGTGTCATATGCCAAAGAGCACCAAATTCAAATAATTAGCAAATGAATCAGAGGGGAAATTTGTTAGGAATCAGAAATATCTGCTTGAAACGATGGTGTAAACTCATTCAATAGTAACTTTCAAACATGAATTAGGTAAGTGTTTATAAAGGAAAACTTTGCTGGGCTACAGAGACAAAGATTGAATGATCGATGTTACCTCCTATATTATGATTCTACAGTGTAGCTTTTATCTTTTGAATCCTGCTTCAACATCAAATAATTACATATTGGTTTTGGGGATTTGGCCTTATCTCCTTTAACCACATGAGCCCAGGGATACTGAACAGCCATTCAGATGCAGCTCACCTGATTTACCATAGCAGCTTAGGTCTGAATTTAAATCAGCAAGGTAAATTGCTAGGCAAGAGGTTTTGGTGATCTCTTCTTATTAGTTTGTATTGTTTGACACTTAATATTTGGGATGTGAGCTACTTATTCCAATTTGATCACAAAACATACAAAAATTGCAGGTTCTTTGGTTTGTAATTTGCAGATATTATTTGATCAGTGTTGATAGGTGTGTCTGCATGAGGCACAGTGACAGTACTCTTAGGTCTAAGTCACCTGATTGAAGCTTCAAGGCCCAAACTAGAGTCTTGAGCACAGTTTAATGAAGACAAATGCAGGTTCTTACAACAAAAAAATAGGACAAGTTATAATGGGGAACAAGGAATGGCAAACCAATAAAATCATAACAAAAACAGAAATTGCTAGAAAATCTGTGGACAGAAATCAGAGTTAACGTTTCAGGTCGAGTGACCCTTCAGAGAATATATATTTTGGTTCTCTCTTTATAAAGGAAGACACAAATAATGTGCCAAAAATGGAGGGGAACAGTGGATCCAACACAAAGAGGAACTGAAGAAAGTCAGTATTAATTGGGAAATGGTGTTTTGGAAATTGATAGATTAAAAGCCGATAAATCCCCAGGGCCTGATAATCTACATCACAGAGTACTAAAAGAATTGGTCCTAGAAATAAAGGACACATTGTTGTTCATCTTGCAAGATTTGTTAGATATTGGAGCAATTCCTATGGATTGAAGAGAAGCTAATGTAACCCTACTATTTAAAAAAAAGTAGAGGAAACAGAGATCATAGTCTGATTAGCCTGACATCGTTAGTGGGGAAATGCTAGAGTCCATTGTAAGAGATTTAATAACAGAGCACTTGAAACAGTGCAAAGCCAGCATGGATTTATGAAAGGGAAATTAAGCTTAACAAAACTATTGGAGTTTTCAAAAGCTATAAATAGTTGATTTGATAAGGGGAAGCCTTAATGTGGTTTAATTGATCTTTCAGAAGGCTTTCAATAAGATCCCACATAAGAGATTGGTATGTAAAATGAACATGCAGAGATTGGGTTTAGTGTGGCTAGACAACATGGCTAGAGAACATATTGGAGACAGAAAACAAAGAATAGAAAGAAATGGGTCATTTCCCAAGGGGCAGCCAGTGAATGGTTAGGTACCATAGGGATCAGTGCTTGGACCCCAGATGTTTACAATATAGGTTAATGATTTAGATGAAGGAACTAAATGCAATATCTCCAATTTTTTAGGCAACACAAAGCTGGGTGGGAGGGTATACTCAGTGTGATTTTGACAAATTGATTGTGCGAACAGGTTGGTTGTGTGACAGACAAAATATAATCTGGATAAATGTGAGGTTATCCACTTTGACACCAAAAACAGGAAGGCAATTTATTATCTGAATGATGATAGATTGGGAAAGGGGGAGGTGCAACAAGACCTCGGTGCTATTGCACATGCTGAATGTAAGAATGCAGATGAAGCAAGCGGTGAAGAAAGTAAATGGTATTTTGGCCTTCGTTGGGAGTCAATTTGAGTACAGGAGCAGAGATGTCATGCTGCAATTGTACAGGGCCTTCATGAAACAACACTTGGAGAATTTTATGCAGTTTTGGGCTCCTTTTCTGAGGAAGGATGTTCTGGCTATGGACGGAGTGCAAAAGGATTCACCAGACTGATTCCTGGCATAATCAGATCGAGAGGTTAGGACTTTATTCGCTAGAGTGTAGCAGAATAAGTGGGGATATCTTTATAGAAAACTGTACAATTCTAACAGGACGAGGCTGGGTATGTGCAGAAAGGATTTTCTTGATGATTGGGAAGTCCAGAACAAGGGGTCAAAAGATTCAGGTTAGGCCATTAAGGACTGAGATGAGGAGAAATTTCTTCACTCAGAGAACGGTGAGTCTGTGGACTTCACTGTCACGAAAGCAGTTGAGGTCTTTCGTGGATCACAGAGTGTATCCAAGTGGTTCTTTGGATTCAGTTAAATGTAGTTAACAGAAGACTCAACAACATCAATTTGTTTAAAAATGAACATTTATTCAGCAATAATAAAAGACAAAAAAGGAATGGAAAACAAGCAATAAATCTCACACCCTTCCACCAGGCTGGGACTCCTGGATCGATGGCTGGTATGGAGGCTTAGGTTCATTCCTGATGCTGTTAGCAATCTCAGTCTAAGGGGAAGTCCAATGACTCAGAATGAAACTGTCTCTCTAGTACAATATAACAAACAGCGAGTACAGAAAAACAAGTCAATTGCAGTATCTTCGGCATGTACAAGAATTGAGTTGGCCATCACAGGACTTATTCAGGTCATGCAGCTGTCAAATATCAATAACAATTCTAACCCATCCTATACAATCCACCCCAATGATATTTGACAGGTCATGTTACAATTGCAGATGCAGATGCAAATCAGCGACAGTTCCACGAGAATGTACAGTAAATGTATGTAACCCACATCAGAAGCTTAAAGCTACAATGACAATAACCATCATCAATATGATTAAGACAACAACATGATGCATCATCAAATTAATGACTGTAGTGGTCTTCGGGAACCAACCCAAAATATATCCCATTAGTGATGTAGATTCAAGACCACAATGGAATCAGTAGATTGTGTTAACATTAAGTTAACTGTTTCATCACATGCCTGTCTGCTTCCAATGAGATCAAAATTGAGAGGACCCCAAAGAGAATTAGCGTTTTCATGCTGACACTAATAGCATTAATACCTTTAATTATAGCCACCATGTAACCGCATCACATATATTTACATGCAACCTTTATCTACACTGGCTACCATCCTGTGGATGAAGATCCTGCTCCGGCTGCTTGTTGGTGATCACATGATGAGGGCCCTAGAAGAGGGAGAGCGAGAGAGTGAGAGAGAGAGAGAGAGACAGAGAGATAGAGAGAGATAGAGAGAGACAGAGAGAGGCCATGCCAGACTAGCTGGCTCTTTCTGTGTACTTTAATTTTAATTACTACTGCCACTCAGCACATAACTAGGGTCTCATGTTGAATTGTACTACCACTCAAGGCAATAGAGCCTCGCCTTACCCATGCCATCATGCAGTCATGGATTACGTCAAAGGCATTTTATTGTCTGTGTAGATGTTAACTTTTTGTCTTTTTCCGAACTGGAGAGCAGCAGTAAGTGCTTTCAGTTCAGCTACCTGGGTGGTGTGACATCCTCATGTCCTCTTTCCTGCCGAAAGTGCCCCTTTCAAATTAATCATGGACCACCTCATTCGGGCCTCGCCAGCATAATACTTCTATGCCCCATCTACAAGCATCTGGCCTCTCTAATAACTCCTCCTTAACTTAACCCTGTCTTTCTTCTTTCTGCTCCATGAGGGGGATGCAATCATGTGTCTCTCCTTCCTGATTCACATAGGTTGCTTGGTTCTCTCTGTTGTCTTTAACCACTTCCAAGAACTTGTCTCCTGGCAACAGTGCAGCTTCCCATTTGGCTTGCTGACTGTCTATAACAACTCTCAGTTTGCCAGCTTCCCACAGCTGGAGTATACTATGTGGGGAGTGTACCCTCCCCGGTTGTGTCAAGGGAGAGGATGTCGTTAGTGCCCAGGTAGCAGATTGGGTGGCTTGAACACACAAATGTTGTCCCATCATGACTGGATCCATTTTGCCTGAGTAGTATCCCACAGGCCAGAGCTTGTCTCCATATCTCTTTGGCACTATTGCAGACTGATTACCCTTACTTTCACTGCAAATTTGTGAAAGGGCTTTATCAGGTCAGATAGTCCTAGAGCTGGTGTGGAGGCCAGTGTCTGTTGTTGTGAAACTTGAAAGGGTTCAGAAAAGGTTTACAAGGATGTTGCCAGGGTTGAAGAATTTGAGCTATAGGGAGAGGCTGAATAGGCTTAGGGTGAGAGGGGAAAGATATAAAAGGGGCCTAAGGGGCAACGTTTTCATGCAGAGGGTGGTGCGTGTATAGAATGAGCTGCCAGAGGAAGTGGTGGAGGCTGGTACAATTGCATTATTTAAAAGGCATCTAGATAGGTATGTGAACAGGAAGGGTTTGGAGGGATATGAGCCAAATGTTGGCAAATAGGAGTAGATTGGGTTGGAATATCTGGTTGGCATGACCAAGTTGGACTGAATGGTCTGTTTCCATGCTGTACATTTCTATGACTCTATGACTCTCAACAAGGACAGAACATATATAATTTTAAAAAGTGGTGTTATCTTGGGTAGTTTTGTAGAATAGAACTATCTAGGGGTGAAGATATATAATTCCTTGACGTTTACATCACTTACAGATAAGGTGGTTAAGAAGGTGTTTAGCATGCTTGCCTTCATTGGTCAGACCTTTGTGTATAGGAGTTGGGTTGTTACGTTGAGGTTGTACAGGATGATAGTGAGGCCTCTCCTAGAGTACTGTGCCCAGTTCTGGTCACCACGTTACAGGAAGGATACTATTAAGCTGGGGAAGGTTCAGAGAGATTTACCAGGATATTGCTGGAAATGGAGGGTTTGAGTTATAAAAATAGGCTGGGTAGACTTGGACCTTTTTTTACTGGAGAATAGAAGATTGAGGAGTGATTTTACTGAGATTTATAAAATCGTAAAGGGTATAAATAAATTGAATGGCAGGCGTCTTTTCCCTAAGACATGGAATTTCAATACTAGGAGGCATATTTTTAAGGTGAGAGAAGGATTTTAAAAAGACAGGAGGGGCAACTTTTTCTACAAAGAGTGTCTGGTTTGTGGAATTAACTTCCAGAGGAAGGAGTCGATGTGGTACAGTTACAACATTTGAAAGACATTTAGATAAGTGCATGAATAAGAAAAGTTTGGAGGGATGTGGGCCAAATGCAGGCAGGTGGGACTAGTTTAGTTTGGGATTATGGTTGGTATGGATTAGTTGAACCAAAGGGTTAGTTTCCACGCTGTATGACTCTATGACAAGTTCCAGATATTTGTTTCCATTGGGTATGCTGAGCAAAGAAATGGATAATATTGTCCATCACTGGCAAATGTTAGATAAGCTGAAACTTTCTTTAACGATAACGATAATTCAAAGGAGGTATTTGGCATATCTTTGTTAATTGAAGCCCAGAAATAATCTTAGATTTAAACAAGTTGTCACAGGTAGCTCATATTGAAGGTGAGGATGAAGGAGCTCTGGAGTACTACTGTGATCAAAGTGGAGCTTGGATGGGGAAGTGGATCCAGACAAATCTGCAGACAAGGAATGGACCATTATTCATCAGATAATGGTGCTACTCAGATACCACATGGAGATATTGTCAGTTGAACATGAAGTTCCAATAACTGAACATGTTGGAATACCTTAAATTCAGACATTGATAAGCATAAGAACTAGGAGCAGAAGATGCTATCTGAAGGATAGAAAAGGGGGCAAGAGAGGAGGGGGCATAGCGTTTTGGATTAGGGATAATATTACAGCTGTACTTAGGGAGGATATTCCTGGGAGTATACCCAGGGAAGTTATTTGAGTGGAGCATAAAATAAGGAAGGGATAATCACGTTATTGGGATTGTACTACAGACTCTGCCAGTAGTCAGTGGGAAATTGAGAAACAAATTTGTAAGGAGATCTCAGTTATTTATAAGAATAATAGGGTGGTTATGGTAGAGGATTTTAATTTTCCAAACATAGACTGGGACTGCCATAGTATTAAGGGCTTAGATGAGAGGAATTTGTTAAGTGTATACAAGTCAATTTTCTGATTCAGTATGTGGATGCACCTGCTAGAGAAGGTGCAAAACTTGATCTATTCTTGGGAAATAAGGCAGGGCAGGTGACTGAGGTGTCAGTGGGGGAGAACTTAAGGGCTAGTGAACATGATTCTATTAGTTTTGAAATTGTAATGGAAAAGGATAGACCGGGCCTCATGTTAAAATTTTAAATTGGAGGAAGGGCATTATTGATGGTATTAGGCAAAAAATTTCAAAAATTGATTGGGGGAGGATATTGGGGATGGTTGGAAAATAGGAAACCTTCCAAGTCCAGAGACATTATATTCCTATTAAGGTGAAGGGCAAAGTTAGAAGGTGCAAGGAATGCTGGATGCCTCAAGATGTTGAGGCTTTAGTCAAGAAAAAGAAGGAATCATGTCAGGTACAATCATCAGGTTTCGAGGGAATACCCCAGAAGAGTATAAAGACAGTAGAAGTATGCCTAAGAAGAAATCAGGAGGGCAAAAAGGGAAGCTGAGATAGCTTTGGCAAATTGGGTTAAAAAAAAGCCAAAGGGATCTTGATCAGATGAGCCAATGGGCTGAGGAGTGGCAGATGGTATTTAATTTGGATAAATGTGAGGTGCTGCATTTTGGAAAGGTAAATCAGAGCAGGACTTATACACTTAATGGGGAGTATTGCTGAACAAAGAGACCTTGGAGTGCAGGTTCATTGTTCTTTAAAAGCGGAGTCGCAAGTAGACAGGATATTAAAGAAGTTGTTTGGTATGCTTGCCTTTATTGGTCAGGAGTTGGGAGGTCATGTTATGGCTGTACAGGACATTGGTTAGGCCACATTTGGAATACTGCGTTCAATTCTGTTCTCCCTGCTATAGGAATGATGTTGTGATATCTTGAAGTGGTTCAGCAAAGATTTACAAGGATGCTGTCAGGGTTGGAGGGTTTGAGCTAAAGGGAGAGGTTAAATAGGTGGGGACTGTTTCTAAGCCTTATAGAGATTTAGAAAATCATGAGGAGCATGGATAGAGTAAATAGACAAGGTCTTTGTGACAAAACAACCAATTGCAGTTGGAAGCTGAGAAACAGACCTGAAGACAGATGTGTGGGAAAATGTTTCTACCTCATATCTTGAAAATGATTTTATTGAAGCAGTATTTATTTGAGTTAGAATTGCAGGAAGAATCCTCTGACTCTAATCCAAAAGCCTGGGAGCCAGGTTAACTCCAGACAATGGTCACAGGGAAAAGTACTGCAGAACTTGATTTTATTTGTGTTTCATAGATTTGAATCCAAAATTTGATTGTTATTATCCTAGACTAATGTTATTTTCATTTTGAGTGAAAGTCTGTGTGCAGGGAATTCACAGAATCTCTTATTCATGAGAAATATCGTTTGTTGGGAAGGTTAAAATTTGAAATGCAAGTCTGTTTAGATGGTGTCTATTGATTCAAGTTTCAACATCAAGATCAGTCACTCTGCTGGGAGAGATAATGTAAATCCAATGCCTTATCCTGAATGTAAAATAATGAATTAAGTTAATGTTTAAGAAATGCTTCAAGATAAACAAGAAGGTGTAAGGGAGAAGGAAGGATGAATAAATGAAAGGCTCATGTTGTGTTGTCTGTATGTGTTTTTATTTACTTTGTGATGAAATGTGTTTTTCAATTGCCTAAGCATGGAGGCATGTAAAGGCTACATCCTTTTTTATGTTTTTTTACTGTTGAACTGTGGACCAAAACTGGAAAAACATTGCTTTGAATCAAGGTTTCAATGAAAATTGAATGAATGTGATTCTTATTGTAAAAGTATCATGTTTACCCGAACTGTTTGCAACTTGCAATTATTGGGCTGAATCTTTTCTTGGCTAAGTGGAGGTTAAGTCAAGTCTATTGGAGGGAATCCCTGGTGAGTTCTCATAATATTTCTCACTTTATCTTACCAAATGCACCTAACTAACTATTGACCCTACCCAATGGCATCCCACACATCAAATTCTAGCTCCATTTTATCATGTCTGACTCCCACAACAATCCACAGAAAGACATTCATTGCACTTGCACCACCTTTAAGAGGCCACTGTGCACACAACAAACATCAGCAATCCAGCAAGGCACTTCACTGGGAGATTGATGGCACAACAGCCACAGATCTACACTGCACATGCCACATAGCTGAAACTCCCTTGCATATACAATGCCACTCTCTCATCCTAGTCACTGCCTAAAGACCATACAGTTTCCCTGTCCTGAAATACATCCCATTTCTCTGGGTTCCTGATACTCTTTACCCAATGACCATTGGCCAACCACCCATGCCCCCCCCCCTCCGCCTTGTCATTGCTCTGTAGGAGAACATCACATCCAGGCAGTTGTTTGGGCAAGTCCAAATATGAGCTTCTTTGTTAGCCAGAAAAAGCTAACACAAAGGAAATGTGTATAGGCTGAAATTCACACCCAAAATGCAAACCATATGCTAGCATCTTGAGTTTGACAGTCCATGATGGTCTTCAGCATCCAACTAACATCTACTACAATTAGTTGATCAAGTCCTGTCCACCTTTCAGGCACCAATGTATATACATTTTCTCGTCCTCAAGGAGAGCTTCCTCCTCTCCAATGTCCTTATCCTTCCCGTTGGAAGATTTTCTCATTTCCCCAAATCCTCAGTATCCAACACATGATGTTGTTGCCTTCTCCGATAATGTGCAATACAGCATGCCGGGATGGTGCAGCGCTCTCAGTCCGTATTAGACTGGAGCGTCCACCCAGTCCACACCAAACTATGGAGCTAGACCTTCAGCAACAGGATCATCTGCCCAATCGGGGTCCTGGTCGCAGCACGTGCACCAACTTGGTGCAGATGCCATATCAGCCAAATGATCAATGCTTAACCATCCAAAAGGGAGTACTCAGTGTGCTCTGACTCCTTTCATCCCACAGCCAATTCAATCCTTCTATTTTCCATTTCATTCATTAGAGACCATTGTCAGACTTCCATGACTTTTTTAGATGATTTCATTTTTTAGATTACTTACAGTGTGGAAACAGGCCCTTCGGTCCAACAAATCCACACCGACCCACCGAAGAGCAACCCACCCAAACTCATTCCCCTACATCTACCCCTTCACCTAACACTACGGGCAATTTAGCATGGCCGATTCACCTAACCTGCACATCTTTGGACTGTGGGAGGAAACCGGAGCACCCGGAAGAAACCCATGCAGACACGGGGAGAATGTGCAAACTCCACACAGTCAGTCGCCTGAGGCGGCAACCTGGGTCTCTGGTGCTGTGAGGCAGCAGTGCTAACCACTGTGTCACCATGCCGCCCACAAATGACATGGCACCATTCCCCTTGTTCACAGCAACTTTCTGGCATTTGCCACTAACATCTGTATCGCCTGAGATGACAGTGATAGTTTGGCTACTGTGAATGTCGTTGTGCAATCTGCCTTTGACCAACATTTGATGCATGAGCATGTTCAGTCTGCATATCATGTCATATGTGCAAAGGAAAGTTTGCAAATGAAATTTAGCTGGAGTTTTCAGGTGAATGCTTTATGCATTTGCCCCTTTAATATCCTAATATCCAGCAGACATGGATCCTGCATTTTCATCCATCAAAGTGGCACTGACTCCACCCACCTTGAGGATTCTCTGAGCCATTTTTCCGTCACATTGTGTATTTAGAGAACAAATGATGTCAAAACATGGCGTACACTATCAGCTTTGGGTTCTACCTGATTGCCAGCTAACCTCTACATCCTGTATGCCCTCGTTCACTTTGAACAATGCTGAAAGCCAATTTCCATCCCTTCGCTCCCTAAGTGGAGATATACAGCTTTGAACTCTACCTCCAACTGTCCTCCCTGCCCACTGATCCCTGACATAATGCTCAATGATGCCCACCATATAGATGCTGTGGTGGTCACTGTCAATAATCCTTCCTCCTGTAGCCTACCATGCCCTCTGCAGCTGCTCTGTCTTCACCCAAATACTCAGGATTCCCCACATCCTTGTGCTCACCTTCTCAAATGCCTCATTTTTCATCTCTCCAACTCACTGCGGAGGAAGTGAGGACTGCAGATGCTGGAAATCAGAGACAAAGAGTGTGGTGCTGGAAAAACACAGCCAGCATCCGAGGAGCAGGAAAATTGGTGATGAAGGGCTTATGCCTGAAACATTGATTCTTCTGCTCCTCGGATGCTGCCTGACCAGCTGTGTTTTTCCAGCACCACACTCTTCAACTCCAACTCACTGCCCCAATCTTCACACACCCTCCCTCGCCCCCACTCAGTGATGCCTCCTGATGCCCTTGCAGGATCCCCTAGCACCATCTGTGATGATTGACAAATGGACCCTAGCATTATATTTGTCCCAGACCTCTGGCCAACTTTGATGTGCGACCCTTTGACATGTCTGAACAGATTCTGGCTGCCGTCTTTGCAGCTCTCCAACTGGCAAAATGCAATACCCCAGCCTGCTGCTTCTGGCCTTGCAGGACTGATAGCTGCCAATTCCCACATTGTAGTTGGACAATTCTCATGCTGATGAGCCACCCAAGCTGACAACTTGGCCATGCCCCTAAACTGTGTACAAACTGTGCCCACAACTAATGATACTGGACCTCCTGACCTTAGACTACCCCCATTGACTGGATTGAAAATTACCTTCCAGCCAATTTCCCACATGGTCATTTGGTTGAATACACCTGCAATATATTTGCTGTGCAGGCAGCTGGCGCATGCTGCACATGTTAGAATGACAGCTTAGTGCACTGAAAACTAGGGTGTCCAGCCTAGCGATCCCTATTGACAAGCAACCCAACTGTTGGCTCTGGTTGAAGCACCAGTGCACTAACAGGCGTAGCAAGACAAGACTTAAATGACGTGTACTAAGTAAGCAAGTGCTAACACAGCAAACAAGCAGCTCTGAAACACAGTTTGGTTCAATCCATGAACTGGGTTCTTGCCCATGTGCACAACATGTTCCTGCTGCATCCTTTCACTGCTAGTTGCCATGTATCTCGCAATGCAAGGCTGTGCTTTCTGAACAGCCTGCAAGTGTATCGGTCAAGTACCATCAAGGATCTGAGTTATTTGGAAATTCTGGATGCCAGTGTCCATAGAAGAGAAGTTTTTATGCCTGATGCCTGTGGATCATGCCATCAGATGCTGTTTGATCCAAATAACCACAGAAGCCCTTCATAGAAAGTGATGAGCTGAAGTTGCATATTACTTGCTCTAATTTCCATGTTTAGTATTTTTGACATCTAGCCTGTATGGTGCATTTGATAAGATCAGAAGTTGAATATTAATGATGGGAGTTAAATTGTTAACAAAGTGTTTAACAATCAAGTTAATAGGCAACTAACCACTGACTAGCAATAAACTCACACGCTTTTTGGACAGAAGCATAAAAGATGTACTGAGATGGTTCCAACTCAAGATAGGCCACACTGACATCTCATCTGATTTTGCCACTAATCTTGGCCTCTCTGAGACCCTAGGTAGCTGTGGTGACATCAAAACCCAACAAATTATCTTTGTCTTCCAGGTGACTCTGTCTAGTGATATTGGTTTGCTTGGCTTTTTCCATTAGCCTGTTGGCGTGCACGGTCACTCACCCTTACAAAAGCATTTGGATTGTCCTCAAATCGGGAGGATAGTTCTGGTGTGTAAGTAAGGAAACAGAGAAAGAACCTAACTTTTAAAGATAAGTCATCAAGAGGAATGGGGAAATTGGGGAATTTAGGTAGTTGACGGAATATTTTCACATTTGTAATGACTTCAAGAACAGTGGGGCTTGATTTCCGGTGTAATACTCCTGTGGGTTATAACAGTATCAGGAAACACTTGGCTTAGCCAAGGTAGCCATTAAGAGGTGCATGCAGTAGGTGACTGAGATGGTCATTTAGCCTAGCTGCCTGTGACCACTACTTTTGCAGATATATTTGTGCCCAGGTGCCTCTGCACAGAGAGCCCACAATGTCCATTGGCACATGTAAGACAATCTCCAGCTCGTGGGTGCCACAGGGGCTTGAATTCATTATCTCTCCCTAAAATGTCATCCTATTTCAACTATATCAGTTTTGTCTGAAATTTTGTTTTTGTTACATTACTGGCTTTAAGAGCCGGTTTTAAAACAATTAACTAATTTATTAGAGTGAAAAGTGATACTTAGCTTGGCCAGGGTATTAACATTCAGTCCAGTGTAAATTGTAGTAAATCTTTGAATTAGCAGTCGATGGGTAGAAGGGCTCCTTATGTTCCACATGATTTTATAATTCTCGACCCAGTTTGCAATCCATGGCGGTGATTATTAGACCTGACTGCCTGCCTCCCTTTGTGGTTATGCATGCTTCTGGCTGTTCCTGAAGAGAGAGAGAATGTGGTGACCACTGATACGTTTATGGCTTTCTGTGACTGGTGAGGGGCCTGAATGGGGTGGCATGGTGGCTCAGTGGTTAGCAATGATGCCTCACAGTGACAGGGATCCGAGTTCGATTGTTAAGACCACCACTTGTTATTTTGGTTTCAAAAGCAATACGAGTTGAATGGCATCAGGAAATATATGCATTTGTATTCTGTCTCACAATTAGCATGCTGTATACCTTTAACATCACTGTGATTGTGACTTCAGAGTATAAAAGTTTCAGACTCCATCTAAACCGGGGCTATTTGAAGTAATGTAAGAAATGCAGCATAGATTCACTGGGATGTTAACAGGGACAAATATGAAGTATGATGCATTGGTGAAAGCATGCAACTCTTTGTAACCCAGACAATGAAGTGTCTGTGATTATAATATATGTATATACCAGGAGCTGTAAATAAAAAAACGGCCCATTGAATCTTTCAATATCGCATTACCTGTATCTAAATCCTGTTATGGGAGTTAACATGAGCACTGCCACATCATGTATAAATGCCCTGCTGAGTATAACATGAAAATGTAATTGTTTTATTTTCTTGATTCTCTTTGATGCTCTTAAGTTTGTATTCAAGTTAACACTTCACCACTCAGTGAAAATTGACTTTGTCAGTGCTTTCATATTCTTGGAGACAGCTAGCAGTTCGTATCTTTTTCAGTTTTCGTGAAACAGTCTTAACTTCGTAAACTGTTCAATATAACTGGAACCCATCTTGTCCCTGGTAACATCCCAGTGAATCTATGCTGCACTCTTATATATTTCATTCAAACAAATGCATAAAATCACTCTATACTGCACTACGGCCTAATAAGGTTTTTATTCAGTGTGACTTCCTTTTTGCATTATATGTTGCTTATGCCTAATTCAAACACTTTTTGTTTGTCTCTGAACAGTTTTATATTTTACACTGGATTGTTGACCTAACCGAAAGCAAGTAATCATGTGGAATTAATTAAAAAGATTTGTCTATATTGTGATGCTGGTTCCCAGACGATATGCTAAGATCAGTATAACAAGACATGACAGTTTGGATCAAGAGTGTCTAAATTCCACTTGGTCTGAAATCCAAATCATTGATATATATTGTAAAACAGCTGGGGTTCAAACACTGATCCTTGCAATACCTGACTAGTCACAGCCTGCCAATATGAAAATGACCAGTTTATTCCTGCACTCTTTTTAGCCTGTTAGTTAATACTTAAGCAATAATAGAAATTGCTGGAAAAGCTTAGCAGCGTCTGTGGAGCGAAATCAGAGTTAATGTTCTAGGTCAAGTGACCTCTCCTCAGAACTCAAGTTAATTATTATTTCTCTCCACAAATGTTACCAGGCCGGTGAGCTTTTTCCACAGGTGCTGCTGAGCTTTTCCAGCAATTTCGATTTTTGCCTCTGATTAAAAACGTCTGTAGTTCTTTGGTTTTTGACTAATTCCTAATCTATGTCTGTATATTAAAACTATTCTACATGCTTTAATTGTGCTAATTTGATTACCTGTAGGAAAACTGATCAGAAACCTTCTAAAAATCCAAATCTGTTAGATTCATTCACTTCTCCCACCCCACCCCTTTATCAATGTGTTAGTAACATTTTCAAAAAGCTGCTAACAAGTTGTCAAATATAATTTCCTACTTGCAAATCCATTCTAATGATACCCAATCAGAATTATTATCCAAGTGGCCATTTATTTCCTGGAGATTAGATTCTAGCATTTTCCCTCGAAGACTAACAGGCCTTTAGATCCTTAGTTTATCTTTTGTTTTTAAACTGTGGATAGCATTTGCTAGCTTCCAATCTGCAGGAATCATTTCAGAATCCATAGAATGGTGGAAGATGAGTACATGTGCCCTTAAAAGTAGATAATTCTGCAGACTCAGATGGGATTAGATACCCTACAGCATGGAAACAGGCCTTTCAATAGACAATAGACAATAGACAATAGGTGCATGAGGAGGCCATTCTGCCCTTTGAGTCTGCACCACCATTCAATATGATCATGGCTGATCATCCTTAATCAGTATCCTGTTCCTGCCTTATCTCCATAACCCTTGATTCCACAATCCTGGAGAGCTCTATCCAACTCTTTCTTAAATGAATCCAGAGACTGGGCCTCCACTGCCCTCTGGGGCAGAGCATTCCACACAGCCACCACTCTCTGGGTGAAGAAGTTTCTCCTCATCTCTGTCCGAAATGGTCTACCCCGTATTTTTAAGCTGTGTCCTCTGATAGGACACTCACCCATCAGCAGAAACATGTTTCCTGCCTCCAGAGTGTCCAATCCTTTAATAATCTTATATGTCTCAATCAGATCCCCTCTCAGTCTTCTAAACTCAAGGGTATACAAGCCCAGTCGCTCCGTCTTTCAGCATAAGGTAGTCCCGCCATTCCAGGAATTGACCTCGTGAACCTACGCTGCACTCCCTCAATAGCCAGAATGTCTTTCCTCAAATTTGGAGACCAGAACTGTACACAATACTCCAGGTGTGGTCTCACAAGTGCCCTGTACAGCTGCAGAAGAACCTCTTTGCTTCTGAACTCAATCCCGCTTGTTATGAAGGCCAGGATGCTATTAGCTTCTCCACTATCTGCTGTACCTGCATGCTTCAGTGACTGGTGTACAAGAACACCCAGATCTCTTTGTACTGCCCCTTTACCTAAATTGATTCCATTTAGGTAGTAATCTGCCTTCCTGTTCTTGCCACCAAAGTGGATAACCATACATTTATCCACATTAAACTGCATCTGCCATGCATCTGACCATGCACCTAACCTGTCCAGGTCACCCTGTAATCTCCTAACATCCTCCCCACATTTCACCCTGCCATCCAGCTTAGTATCATCAGCAAATTTGCTAATGTTATTACTAATACCATTTCCTATATCATTAATATATATTGTAAAAAGCTGTGGTCCCAGCACTGATCCCTGCGGTATCCTACTGATCACTGCTTGCCATTCCGAAATGGAGCCGTTTATCACTACTCTTTGTTTCCTGTCAGCCAACCAACTTTCCATCCAAGTTAGTACTTTGCCCCCAATACCATGCGCCCTAATTTTGCTCACTAACCTCTTTCTGAAAGTCCAGGTACACTACATCTACTGGATCTCCCTCGTCCATCTTCAGAGTTACTTCCTTCAAACATTCCAGAAGATTAGTCAAGCATGATTTCCCCTTCATAAATCCATGCTGACTCTGACCTATCCTGTTACTACTATCCAGATGTGTCGTAATTTCATCCTTTATAATAGACTTCAGCATCTTTCCCACCACTGAGGTCAGACTAACTGGTCTATAATTTCCTGCTTTCTCTCTCCCACCTTTCTTAAAAAGTGGTACAACATTAGCCACCCTCCAATCCGCAGGAACTGATCCCGAATCTATCGAACTCTGGAAAATAATCACCAATGCATCCACGATTTCTCGAGCTACCTCCTTCAGTACCCTGGGACGTAGACTATCAGGCCCCGGGGACTTATCAACCTTCAGACCTAACAGTCTCTCTAACATCAATTCCTGGCAAATATAAATTCCCTTAAGTTCAGGTCCTTCAGCCACTGTTACCTCAGGGAGATTGCTTGTGTCTTCCCCAATGAATACAGATCTGAAGTACCAATTCAATTCTTCTGCCATTTCTTTATTCCCTGTAATATATTCCCCTGTTTCTGTCTTCAAGGGCCCAATTTTAGTCTTAACCATTTTTTGCCTTTCACATACCTAAAGAAACTTTTACTATCCTCCTTTATATTTTTGGCCATTTTGCCTTCGTACCTCATTTTTTCTCTTAGTTGTTCTTTAAAAGCTTCCCAATCCTCCGTTTTCCCACTTATCTTTGCTATGTTATACTTTTTCTCTTTTAACTTTATATGTTTCTTAACTTCCCTTGTCAGCCACGGCCAACCATGCCTCCTCCTAGGATCTTTCTTCCTTTTTGGAATGAACTGATCCTGCATCTTCTGCATTATACACAGAAATATCCACCATTGTTCCTCCACTGTCATCCCTGCTAAGGTATTGCACCATTGAAATTTGGCCAGGTCCTCCCTCATAGCTCCATAGTTCCCTTTATTCAACAGAAATATTGTCACTTCCGATTGTACCCTCTCCCTCTCAAATTGCAGATTGAAGCTTATAGTATTATGGTCACTACTTCCCAATGGCTCCTTCACTTCAAGGTCCCTGATCAATTCTGGTTCATTGCACAATACCAGATCCAGAATTGCCTTCTCCCTGGTAGGCTCCAGCACCAGCTGTTCTAAGAATCCATCTCGGAGGCACTCCACAAAGTCTCTTTCTTGAGGTCCAATACCATCCTGATTCTCCCAGTCTACCTGCATGTTGAAATCCCCCATAACAACTGTAGTAACATCTTTGTGACAGGCCAATTTCAGCTCCTGATTCAACTTACATCCGACATCCAGATTACTGTTTGGGGGCCTGTAGATAACTCCCAAGAGGATCTTTTAACCCTTAGAATTTCTCAGCTCTATCCATACTGACTCTACATCCCCTGATTCTAGGTCCTCCCGTGCAAGGATATCATCCCTTACCAACATGGCCACCCCACCCCCTCTGCCCATCAGTCTGTCCTTACGATAGCACGTGTAGCCTTGAATATTCATTTCCCAGGCCCTGTCCATTTGAAGCCACGTCTCAGTTATCCCCACAATATCGTATCTGCCAATTTCCAAAAGAGCCTCAAGCTCATCCATCTTATTTCTAATGCTTCGTGCACTCATATATAGTATTTTTAATTTGTTACTGCCCTCACCCTTCCCATCAACTCCTATTTCACTCAACCTTACAGCATGATCCCTTTTTGAGTTTTCTGCTTCATTGATACAGTTGTCTTTCTTGACTTCCCTTGTTCTAACTTTCCCTTCAATTTCCTTCTTAAACATCCAGTTTGTCCCCTCCCCCCCCGCTACTTAGTTTAAACATAGCTGTGTTGCAGTAGCAAACCTGCCTGCCAGAATGCTGGTCCCCAACCTATTAAGGTGCAAACCATCTCTCATGTATAATTTATGCTTACCACAAAACATACCCCAGTGATCCAAGAATTTAAATCCTTGCTTCTGCACCAGTTCCCCAGCCACATGTTCAAGTCCATTATCTCCCTGTTTCTAGCCTCACCAGCCCGAGGAACTGGAAGCAAACCGGAGATAACCACCCTGGACGCCCTGCTTTTCAGCCTTCTTTCTAGTTCTCCGAAGTCCCGCTGTAGTATGTTCCTCCTTTTCTTCCCGACATCATTTGTGCCGACATGTACCACCATCTCTGGCTCTTCACTCTCATCCTTGAGGACTTCCTGCACTCTGTCCGCGATGTCTTTCACCCTGGCACCAGGAAGGCAACACACCATCCTTAAGTCCCGCCTGCTGCCACAAAAACCCCGGTCAGTTCCTATCACTATGGAGTCTCCTATTACCACGGCTCTGTGCGATGTCCGACTCTTCCGCTCTGTCTCCCTGCCAACTTTTGATTGACAGACCTGGCTGCCTCGCGGACTGGCAGTGTCATCTGTCTCTACTGTTTCCAAAAGATTCAACATGTTCCTGACAGGTACTTCCCCCGGGGTCTCTTGCACCTGTCTCCTCTCTGCCTTCCTCATTATCTGCTCTCTTCTGCTCTCTTTTGGTATGGTCGCTGTAATAACCTCGCTGAAGGTCTTGTCCAGAAAGATCTCGTTCTCTCGGATGAGCCTAAGGTCCTTGAGTTCTTTCATCAGTTCTGCAATATGCTCTGTCAGTAGCTGAAAGTGCACACACTTTCCACACTTATACGAGCCAGACACACCAGAGTCGTTGACTTCCCACATCAAGCACGCAGCACACTGAACCAGCTTGGCAGTCATGTCTTCACCCTCTTCAACTTTGGTGTAATCACTTCATCAACGTCCTTGTCAAAGACTCCTGAGCTAAAGCCTCACTCTTCAATCCACAGGAACTTCCTTGGACCCTCTTTTTGGGGCAAGTCTGTGGACTTTTAATTTAGGTTAGAGGAGGAGGGTGGGAGGGAGGCCCTATTTTGTAGGACCTGGGGTCTAGGACACACCCACTCAAATAACAATCACTTACCTTCCCGACCGGCTTTGTGCTCCGACTTCACTTCCGCCTAGCACCTGCCGTTCTTTGCTGCTAAAAGACCGTTGGCATCGAGTTAAGTTCTTAAATAACAATCACTTACCTTCCTAACCGGCTTTGCGCTCCAACAAGTGCACACTGACCCTCCGAAGAGTAACTCACCCAGACTCATTTCCCTCTGACTAGTTCACCTAACGCTATGGGCAAGTTAGCGTGGCCAATTCACCTGACCTGCACGTTTTTGGACTGTGGAAGGAAACCCATACAGACACCGGGAGAACGTACAAACTCCACACAGACAGTTGCCCAAGGTTGGAATCAAACCTGGGTCCCTGGCACCGTGAGGCAACAGTGCTAACCACTGAGACTCCGTGCCACCCATATTGTCTCTGCATAGTCTCTAACCATAGTTGAGGTGCCAGAGGACTGGAGAACTGCTAACATTGTCCCATTATTTAAAAAATGGAGGAAAGAATAGACTGGGAAATCACAGAGCAGTAAGTCTACCTTTGATGATGCATGATTTGGAGATGCCGGTGTTGGACTAGGGTGTACAAAGTCACAAATCACACAACACCAGGTTATAGTCCAACTGGTTTAATTGGAAGCATTAGCTTTCGGAGCACCGAAAGCTAGTGCTTCCAATTAAACCTGTTGGACTATAACATGGTGTTGTGTGATTTGTAACTTCGATGATGCAGAAATTATTAGACAGAATTCTGGATGACAAAATATATCTACACTTGGAGAGCTGCTAATTAGGGATAAGTCAGCATGAATTTGGTAAGGGAGGGTCACGTTTGACAAATTTTTTTGAGGTGATAACTCAGATGGCAGGATGATAAAAAGTGAGGAGATAGCAATAAACTGCAGGAGGATATCAATGGACTGATCAGCTTGGCAGTGCAGTTGCAAATGAAATTTAATCCAGAAAAGTGTGAAGTAATGTATTGAGAGGAGCTAACGAGGAAAGATTATACAATGAATAATAGGACCCTGGTAAGTATTGAAGATGAAAGGGACTTTGAGGTGCACATCCACAGAATCCTGGAAGCAGCAGGGCAGGTGGGTAAGCTAATTAAGAAGGCATTTGGAACACTTGTGTTCTATGCCTTTGGGTACTAAAGAGAACAGCGAAGAGGTTATGCATGAACTGTTTAAAAGACTGGTTAAGCTATAGTTGGAGAACTGTGTGTAATTTTGGTCACCATATCATAGATAAAATGTGATTGCACCAGAGAAGGTGCTGACAAGATTTATCAGAGTGCTGCCTGGGCTGGAGGGTCTGGGAAATGCAAAAACATTGGATCGGCTGAGATTATTTTCGTTGGAGCAGTGAAAGTCAAAAGGAGACCTCATAAAAGTGTATTAGATTATGAAAGGCAGAGATAATGTGAATCAAAAGTAGAGGAGGCAATAACCCGGGTTCATTGATTGAAAGTAAGAGGTGGGAGACTAATTGGGGAATTGAGAATTGTTTTCACTCAGAAGTTGCTGAGAATTTGGAGCTCATTACCTGAAAGGGTGCTTGAGTCAGAAACCCTCAAAACATTTAAAGGGTATTTACATGTTCATATTAAATTTCTAGAATTACGGGCTAAAAGCTGGAGAGTGGGAATTCATAAAATCATCCACTACATAAGAAGTCCTTCTGTCATCATGTCTGTACTTCCAAAAATATACTATGAACTACACGAGTTCCATTTTTCCATAGTAGCACATAGCCTTGAATATTGTGACTTTTCAAGTGCTCATCCAAGTACTTTTAAAGTTTAAGGTTTCCTGCCTCAACTATCCTCCAAGGTGGTTCATTCTAGGCCTCCACCCTATGGGTGAAAAATATTTTCCTTGACATCCCTTCGAAACATCCTGCTTTAAAATTAAACTTTAAAATTATGCCCCCTTGTTTTTGACCATTCAGCTAATTGGAACACTTGCTTTCTGTTCACACAGTCTATGCCCTTCATAATCGTATGCACCTTTTGTTAGGTTCCCCCCACTAACCTTCATTAGTCCAAAGAAAACAATCTAAACTTATTCAGCCTCTTTTCATATCTAAAATGCTGTATCTCAGTCAACATCCTGGCTAATCTGTTTTGCTCCCATTCCAGTGCAATCACATACTTCTTATAATGCAATGACCAAAATACAGTACTCCAGCCATAGACTAACCAAATTTCTGTATAGCTCCAACGTGACCTCTCTGCTCTCATGATCTATGTCACAACTATTAAAGGCAAGCATTTTGTATTCCCTACACTAATGGAAACACTTGGTTTCTATTCACCACGTCCATGCCAATCAATCTTTTATATTTCCAGAAGGTTGCCCATCAACCTTCTCTACTCCAAAGAAAGCAACCCAAGCATATCCAGTGTCTCTTCATAGCTAAACTGCTCCATCCCAGGCAACAGCCTTGTAAATCTCTTTTGCAGTTCCTCCGGTGCAATCACATTATTCCTATGATATGATGGCCAGAACTGTGCACAGTACTCCAACTGTGGCCTAACCAAAGTTCTGTACAGCTCCAACATGACCTTCCTGCTCTTATAATTTTTAACACTACTTAAAGACAAGCATCCTATTTGCCTCAAGTATTCTTTTAACCTGTCTTGTCATCTCTGGGATCTATGGACAAGCACCCCAAGATTTCTCTTCCTCTGAGCTTCTTAGTGCCTTATCTTTCGTTGACTATTTCCTTGTCTTGTTTCTTCCAAAGTGTATCACCTTGCATTTATCAGGGCAAAATTCCATCTGCCTCTGATCTGCCTATCTGGCCAACCTCCTGGAACTGAATACTTTCCTCCTCAGCATCTACCAATCTTTGTGTCATCTATAAACTTGCTTAGCATGCCTACCACAATCTCATCTATAGCATTCTCAGAATATCACAAATAATAAGGGAGCCAGCCCTCTATTACACCACTGCATACCAGGCCCCAGTCACACGAACAGCCTTTTACCATCACCTTCTGTCTCCTATCACTCAGCCAATTAGGGCAGGCAGATATTTGTTGACAGGTACAACTCACTTCATTAATATTCAACATCCTATCTTACCAACCATGTCAAGCAAGCCAGACATCAAGATTTCTTGACATAGAAGTCAGAGCAAGTACCTGGCAATTTCAGCTCACATTCCAGAGGACCTCCATGTTGGACACAGGCACCAACATCTAAGACTATATTCCATGGGCACCAGCTGCATGCATCCTACATGGACATTGCCCTTTAACATGTGCTAACCTTTTTAAACTCTCTTAGCATATCTCCAGATCACTCACAATACATTTCTGCACCTTAGCGCAAAACCTCAGGCTGCACAGACCACTGTCCTTATAATGCTACTGCAGGGAGACATTTCCAGCACATGAAGGGTCTGCTTCCATGCTGTACATCTCTATGACTCTATGAGCTGGTCTCGGCGGCATTTTCATCCTGTTCTTTCACTGTCATAGCCTTATTCACTCTGACCATATCTGGATGCTGACAGCATTCCTGCATTGCATGGCCTTGTTTACACTTTATCCTCTCAGCCAGAGATACCAGACTCTCATTTAGCCATGTAGATAGTTAATGAGATTACTTTGGTAATATATGGGGAGATAACTTGCCAGAATGCATAGTGCCCAACCCTCCAAAAAAGCTCAAAGAAACTTGGACTTAGCAAAAAACTAATAAGATGCAGCCCATGGTCATTCAGCCTTTTCCAGATCCACAGCTCCAAAGCACCACATAAAAGCAAAATACTGCAGATGCTTAGAAATCTAATATAAGACTTGCAACATTAACCCTATTCCTCTCTCCACAGAAGCTGCCAGATCTGCTACTTTTCTCCAGCACTTTTACTTTTATTGCAAAGGTCTACACTTCTGCTGATTGTGACCATGTGTGTGTGTGTGTGGTGGTGGGGGGTGGTGGTGAGGGCAGTGGAGAAGCCTTCTCTGTCCATCATTTGAAATAAGTACTCCCTTTTCTTAAATGGATTAGATTAGATTAGATTAGATTACTTACAGTGTGGAAACAGGCCCTTCGGCCCAAAAAGTCCACGCCGAAGCGCAATCCACCCATTCCCCTACATTTACCCCTTTACCTAACACTACGGGCAATTTAGCATGGCCAATTCACCTGACTTGCACATCTTTGGACTGTGGGAGGAAACCGGAGCACCCGGAGGAAACCCACGCAGACACGGGGAGAATGTGCAAACTCCACACAGTCAGTCGCCTGAGTCGGGAATTGAACCCGGGTCTCTGGCGCTGTGAGGCAGCAGTGCTAACCACTGTGCCATCGTGCCACCCACTTTTCTATTGCCATTTTCTATTGCCCCACCTCTGTTCCCTTAACCCAGCCAATTAACAGCCACATCTACGAAAATCACCGATGTTTCAATCCCTCTCTTTACCTTAGATCAGAATCTGGATTTGGAAATAGAACTGGCATTGGTTTCCTGACCCCAGAGGAAAATACTATCAATAGTTGCAAAGTGACTAAGCAGCCCTAATAGTAAAGGATGGCAATAAGGACATTAGTGAAAAATGATCTTGGCTCAGAAAACTAGGAAGTAGAACCAGTGCCACCAGAGATAAGGAGTAATAAGGGATAGAAAATGCTGATGGGAAACATTTATATAGCCCCTCACTGACAACATTGAGGAAGATAAAATTGAAGTCTGTAAAAAAGGCGATGTAATATTCATTGGGGACTTTAATCTTTGTATACATTGAGTATATCAAACAAAGCTGGTCTGGAAAATGAGTTGGAAGAATACCTTTTTGACAACTTCTTGCTGTTTTGGAACCAACTACTGAAAAAGCACTTCTACACTTAGTATTCTGTTATGAGCCAACTTTAGCTTGTCGCCTCATGGTAATAGGTTCTCTTGGAAAGAGTGATCATAATACAAATGAAGTCCACATGAAGTTATGAAAATATTTCAATCCAAAAAAGCATGTTAAACATAATTGCAGTCATACAAGTATGAGGAGAAATTTGACTAAGATCAATTGGGTAAATAAACTGAAAATGATTGCAGTTTTAAAAAGTAAATAAATCAAAATTACTTACACTTTTTTAACAAAACAAATCTCAACTAGAAAGATCCAACTTGAGCTTAATAAGAAACTTAGGATGCCATCAACACCAGCTCCATAGCCAAGAAAGCCCAGCAGCGTCTCTACTTTCTGCACAGGCTGGGGAAAACCCACCCCCCATCCTCACCACATCCTACAGAGAGTTCATTGAGAGTACTCTGAGCTGCTGCATCACTGCTTGGTTTGGGAATTGCACCGTCTCAGATCGTAAGACCCTGCAATGGATATTGAGGACAGCTGAGAAGATCATCGGGGTCTCTCTTCCCTCCATTGTAGACATTTACACCACAAGTTGCATCCGAAAGGCTAAGAGCATTGTGGAGGACCCCACATTCCTCTCATTCAAACTCATCTCCCTCATCTGGAGCATTCGGTCTCACACAGCCAGACTGTGCAACAGTTTTTTCCCAAGCCATCAGGTTCCTTAACATAGTATGATTGAGCTCTTGTCCATCTGAAATTCTTTGCATGACTTTGAATTGCTGCTGGAAAAATGTCTATTATTTATCATTCTTCTATTACACTGTAAATTTGCATGTTTTGCACTTCTTATGCACTTTGTGCCTTGTACGAGTGTGTAGTTTATGCTGTCCATGTAGCAGCCTCGGTCCTGGAGGAACGCTGTCTCATATTTACTGTATCAGTTGTATATTGTAGAAATGACAAATAAAAAATTACTTTACTCTACTACTCTAGAAGAGGCTTAGAATATAACATTAAGCCTGAGGATTGGAAGAATTTTAGAAACCAGCAAATTGTAAGCAAAAAGGAGAAAGTTAGACTATGAAGTTATTCCAGCCATAAGTAAAACAATTTTTAAAAATTCTTTCATGGTAAATAGGCAGTACTGGCTAGGTTAGCATTTGTTGCCTGTCCATGATTGCCCATGAGAAGGCAGTGAATCACTTCAGTCCATTTGGTGTGGGTACTCCCACACTGCTATTGGGAAGGGAGTTTCAAGATGTTGATCCATGACAATAAAGGATCAGATCCAAGACAGTTCAACTAGTTTTAGTGGTCCTTGCTCCATGAAGGGGGTAACTAAGCCTATATTAGGAATTCCCTCAGAAATTGGAGTCTATTGTGAAGGATGAGATTTCCAAATACTTGCAAGTGCATGGTAAAATAGAGCCAAGTCAGCATGCTTTCATCAAGGGGACGTCATACCTGACAAATCAGTTAAAATTCCTTGAGGAGGTAATGAGTAGGCTAGACCAAGGAGAGTCAATGGATGTTTCCTATCTGGACTTCCAGAAGGCCTTTGATAAGGTGCCACACGGGAGGCTGCTGAGTAAGAAGGTGGTGAGTAAGATGGTAGACAAGATACTAGCATAGATAGAAGATTGGCTGGCTGCCAGAAAGCAGAGAGGGGGGATAAAAAGGTCTTTCTCAGGATGGAAGCCAGTGATGAGTTGTATTCCACCAAGGTCAGTGTTGGGACCACAACTTTACAGTTTCTACATTCACGATCTAGATGAAGGAACTGAGGACATTCTGGCTAAGTTTGCAGATGATACAAAGATAAGTGGGGGAGTAGGTATTATTGAGGAGGCAGGGAGGCTGCAGAAAGACTTAGACACGTTAGGAGAGTGGGCAAAGAAGTGGCAGATGAAATAAAATGTGGGAAAATGTGAGGTTTTGCACTTTGATAGGAAGGATGGAGGCTTAGACTATTTTCTACATGGAGAGAAAATTCATAAATCTGAAGTGCAAAGGGGCTTGGGAGTCCTAGTCCAGGTTTCTCTTAAGGTAAACTTGCAGGTTGAATTGGTAGTTAGGAAGTCAAATACAATGTTGTCATTCATCTCGAGAGGATTACAATATAAAAGCAGGGGTGTACTTCTGAGGCCTTATAAGACTCTCATCAGACCACATTCCTGTGGCTCCTTACCTCAGGAAGGAGGTATTGGTCCTGGAGCAGGTCCAAAGGAGGTTCACGAGAATGGTCCCAGGAATGAAAGGCTTAACATATGAAGAACGTTTGAGGACTCTGGGATTATGTTTGATGGAGTTCAGAAGGATGAGGGGGAATCTGATGGAAACTTTCAGAATACTGAATGGCCTGGACAGAGTGGATGTTGGGAAGAAGTTTCCATTGGTAGGAGAGACTAGGACCTGAGGGCACAGTCTGAAAGTAAAGGGAAGACACTTTCGAATGGAGATAAGGAGAAACTTCTTTAGCCAGAGAGTGGTGAATCTGTGGAATTCATCACCTCAGAAGGCTGAGGAGGCCAGGTCATTGAGTATATTTAAACAGAGATAGATAAATTGCCAAGGTTATCTAAGGTTATGTAGAGAAAGCTGGAAAATGGGATTGAAAAGCTTATCAGTCATGATTGAATGGTGGAGCTGACTCGATGGGTTGAATGGCCTAATTTCTGCTCCTATGTCTTATGGTCTTATGGTCTTATCATCCACTGGCTCCCATTCATTGCTATAATTTCACTACAAGAATATTAAATTTAGTTAAACCTTATTAAAATGTACAGTTTTACTCCCTTTCTCTATTCACAGATGGCTTTCTTTTATGAATATTAAATGAAATGCTTTTGTTGCCATCATTGGAATATTGAAGGTTTCATATTTGGTTATTGAGTTTTATAAGCTTTTCAAGTTCTCGAGAATCTTAATCTGATTTTCTATTTTTGTTCCTTTGATCAGTTCCTAACTCTCTTCATCCGTTTTTTATGTTCATTTGTGTCCTTTGACCGACCAGTAGATAGATACTTAAGCAATATTCTTTATTTACTTTATCCCGACTATTACAATTGCTCCCATATTAGTTTCCTCTTTCTTCGTGAGATGTAGTTACTGTGCAATTTTTTTGCTATAAACTGCAAAGTATTCCATGAATCTACTGCAGTCTTCGCTCATAATAATTTATTCTTTTTAAGAGTCTTTCACAAACTCCTCCTAATTTTTGGTTTTCCCATTGATTCCTCAATCTTTTCTATGAGTTCAGTTGTAGAAAATAGAATCATAGAGCACGACAAGCCACAGTTTAGCCCATTGAGGTCATGGCATTTCTTTGAAAGAGCTATGAAGTCAGTCCCACTCCCGTACCTTTTTACCTATAACCCTGAAAAATATTCCCCTTCAAGTATTTATCCAATTTCCTATTAAACATTACTACTGAATAACTGCCCTTCCCCATTGTGTATTCCAAATCATATTGACACCGTGTGTAAATATTTTTCCTTATTCACCTTTACCTTTTTTCCTTTTTTCCTTTTCCTTTTCCTTACCAATTATCTTAGATTCATGTTATATAATTACTGAGTGTTTTACACTACAAGTATTTGCTAGAATCCTCTGAACTTATAAAAGGCTCAAGCATTGAATAATTCTGCAGCCTTATACTCATTCCTGTCAGTGGTGCATCCTCCAGTAAAATCTTATCTAGCTGATCTGATCTCAGTCACTTCATTACAAAATCACATCAGCACTTTACTCATCTCTTCCTATTCTCAGACAGATATCCTCTTCATGAAAATTTATTTATTTGTGTCGACCCTGAGTTTGCTACAATTGAAATTCTATGCGGAATATTGCTCCAGAGAAAGAGCTCCCTGGTTGATTTTAGTTCCTGTCATGTTTAGATAAAATTACTCCTAACTCACTTCCTCTATGTTTTAGCTCGTCTGTGCTGAAATCTTGGTTATTATGTGGCATCCATTCAATATTTGGGAAGTTTAATTTAACTGAAAATTTATATTAATTGTATGTTTATGTGATTTAACTAACTTCCTGGCACCGCAGGCAAAAATGTACGGAGGTGGAAACATGTCGGCGAGACCACCTAATCCCATTCCTCTCCCCAACCCACCTTCAAATCATCTTTATAGAGGTGTGAAAATTCCAGTCAGTTTTTGAAGCATTTTTGATAACCATAATTTTGAGAACCTCCATCAAATCTCTCCTTAACTCTCTCTACTCTGTACAGCACAACTTCAGTTTCTCCAGTTTCACCATGTGACTGAAGTAAAGTGACCATGGTATCATTCGAGTAGACATCCTTTTCACTCTCTCTAATGTATTGAATATTTTACAGAAATCTAGTATTTAGAATTTAATACAATATTCTGTCATATTGGACTCTGAGTAATTGAGGGCAGCACAGTGGTTCAGTTGGTTGCATAGAGTCATAGAGATGTACAGCATGGAAACAGACCCTTCGGTCCAACCCATCCAACCCTCCCAACCCAATCTAGTCCCACCTGCCAGAACCTGGCCCATATCCCTCCAAACCCTTCCTATTCATATACCCATCCAAATGCCTCTTAAATGTTGCAATTGTACCAGCCTCCACCACTTCCTCTGGCAGCTCATTCCATACCCGTACCACTCTCTGTGTGAAAACGTTGCCCCTTAGGTCCCTTTTATATCTTTCCCCTCTCCCCTAAAACCTATGCCCTCTAGTTCTGGGCTCCCCGATCCCAGGGAAAAGACTTTGCCTATTTACCCTATCCATGCTCCTCATAATTTTGTAAACCTCAATAAGGTCACCCCTCAGCCTCCGACGCTCCAGGGAAAACAGCCCCAGCCTTTTCAGCCTCTCCCCGTAGCTCAAATCCTCAAACCCTGGCAACATCCTTGTAAATCTTTTCTGAACCCTTTCAAGTTTCACAACATCTTTCCAATAGGAAGGAGACCAGAATTGCACGCAATATTCCAACAGTGGCCTAACCAATGTCCTGTGCAGCCACAACATGATCTCCCAACTCCTGTACTCAATACTCTGACTAATAAAGGAAAGCATGCCAAGCGCCTTCTTCACTATCCTATCTGCCTGCGACTCCACTTTCAAGGAGCGATGAACCTACACTCCAAGGTCTCTTTGTTCAGCAACACTCCCTAGGACCTTACCATTAAGTGTATAAGTCCTGCTAAGATTTGCTTTACCAAAATGCAGCACCTCATATTTATCTGAATTAAACTCCATCTGCCACCTCTCAGCCCATTGGCCCATCTGGTCAAGATCCTGTTGTAATCTGAGGTAACCCTCTTCACTGTCCACTACACCTTCAATTTTGGTGTCATCTGCAAACTTGCTAACTATACCTCTTCTGCTTGCATCCAAATCATTTATATTAATCACAAAAAGTAGAGGATACAGCATCGATCCTTGTGGCACTCCACTGGTCACAGGCCTCCAGTCTGAAAAACAACCCTCTACCACCACCCTTTGTCTTCTACCTTTGAGCCAGTTCCGTATCCAAATGGCTAGTTCTCCCTGTATTCCATGAGATCTAACCATGCTAATCAGTCTCCCACGGGGAACCTTGTCAAACACCTTACTGAAGTCCATATAGATCACATCTACCACTCTGCCCTCATCAATCCTCTTTGTTACTTTCTCAAAAAACTCAATCAAGTTTGTGAGACAAGATTTCCCATGCACAAAACCATGCTGACAATTCCTAATCAGTCCTTGTCTTTCCAAATACATGTACATCTTGTCCCTCAGGATTCCCTTCAACAACTTACCCACCACCGATGTCAGGCTCATTGGTCTATAGTTCCCTGGCTTGTCCTTACCACCCTTCTTAAACAATGGCACCACGTTAGCCAACCTCCGGTCTTCCGGCACCTCACCTGTGACTATCAATGATACAAGTATCTCAGCAAGAGGCCCAGCATCATTTCTCTAGCTTCCCACAGAGTTCTCGGGTACACCTGATCAGATCCTGGGGATTTATCCACTTTATGCATTTCAAGACATCCAGCACTTCCTCCTCTTTAATATGGACATTTTGCAAGATGTCACCATCTATTTTCCTTCAGTCTATACCTTCCATATCCTTTTCCACAGTAAATACTTATGCAAAATACTCATTTAGTATCTCCCCCAATCTCCTGTGGCTCCACACAAAGGCCACCTTGCTGATCTTTGAGGGGCCCTATTCTCTCCCTAGTTACACTTTTGTCCTTAATGTATTTGTAAAAACTCTTTGGATTCTCCTTAATTCTATTTGCCAAAGCTATCTCATGTCCCCTTTTTGCCCTCCTGATTTTCCTCTTAAGTATACTCCTACTTCCTTTATACTCTTCTAAGGATTTACATGATCTATCCTGTTTATACGTTACATATGCTTCTTTCTTTTTCTTAACCAAACCCTCAATTTCTTTATTCATCCAGCAGTCCCTATACCTACCAGCCTTTCTTTTCACTGTAACAGGAATATTCTTTCTCTGGAATCTCATTATCTCATTTCTGAAGGCTTCTCATTTTCCAGCTGTCCCTTTACCTGCGAACATCTGCCCCCAATCAGCTTTCGAAAGTTCTTGCCTAATACCGTCGAAATTGGCCTTTCCCCAATTTAGAATTTCAACTTTTAGATCTGGTCTCTCCTTTTCCATCATTATTTTAAATCTAATAGAATTATGGTCGCTGGCCCCAAAGTGCTCCCCCACTGACACCTCAGTCACCTGCCCTGCCTTATTTCCTAAAAGTAGGTCAAGTTTTGCACCTTCTCTAGTAGGCACATCCACATACTGAATCAGAAAATTGTCTTGTACACAATTAAGAAATTCCTCTCCATCTAAACCTTTAACACTTTGGCAGTCCCCAGTCGATGTTTGGAAAGTTAAAATCCCCTACCATAACCACCCTATTATTCTTTCAGATAGCTGAGATCTCCTTACAAGTTTGTTTCTCAATTTCCCTCTGACTATTGGGGGGTCTATATTACAATCCCAATAAGGTTATCATCCCTTTCTTATTTCTCAGTTCTACCCAAATAACTTCCCTGGATGTATTTCCAGGAATATCCGCCCTCAGCACAGCTGTTATGCTATCCCTTATCAAAAATGCCACACACACACCCCCACACCCCCAGCCTTGCCTCCCTTTCATTCCTTCCTGTAGCATTTGTATCCTGGAACATTAAGCTGCCAGTCCTGCCCATCTCTGAGCCATGTTTCTGTAATTGCTATGATATCCCAGTCCCATGTTCCTAACCATGCCCTGAGTTCATCTGTCTTCCCTGTTAGCCCCATTTCATTGAAGTAAATGCAGTTTAATTCATATAGAATTAGTCCTATCTTGTCCCTGCCTGCCCTGACTGTTTGACTCGCTTCTGTTCTAAACTGTACCAGTCTCAGATCAATCTCTTTCCTCACTATCTCTCTGGGTCCCAGCCTCCCACCTTACTAGTTTTAATCCTTCCGAGCAGCTCTAGTAAATTTCCCTGCCAGTATATTAGTCCCCTTCCAACTTAGGTGCAATCCGTCCTTCTTGTACCGGTCACTTCTACCCAAAAGAGATTCTAATGATCCAAAAATGTGAATCCTTCTCCCATATACCAGCTCCTCAGCCATGCATTCATCTGCTCTATCCTCCTATTCCTGCCCTCACTAGCTCATAGCACTGGGAGTAATCCAGATATTACTACTCTCGAGGACCTCCTTTTTAAATTTCTGCCTAACCCTCTGTATTCTCCCTTCAGAATCTCAACCTTTTCCCTTCCTATGTCGTTGGTTCCAATGTGGACAATGACCTCTTGCTGGCCCCTCTCCCCCGTGAGAACATTCTGCACCCTCTCTGAGACATGCTTGATCCTGGCACCAGGGAAACAACACACCATTCTGCTTTTTCTCTGCTGGCCACAGAAACGTCTGTCTGTACCTCGAACTGGAGAATTCCCGAACACAACTGATCTCTTGAAACCCGACGTACCCCTTGTTGTATTAGAGCCAGTCTCAATATCAGAAACTTGGCTGTTCGTGCTATGTTCTCCTGAGAATCCATCACCCCCTACATTTTCCAAAACAGCTTACCTGTTTGAAACGGGTATATCCACAAAAGACTCCTGCACTAGCTGCCTACCTCTCTTACCTTTCCTGGAGTTAACCCATCTATGTGACTGTATCTGAGACTTTCCCCCTTCCTATAACTGCCATCCATCACATACTGTTGCTGTTGCAAATTCCTCATTGCTTCTAACTGTCTCTCCAACCAATCCATTCGATCTGATAAGATTCGCATCCAACAGAATTTATGGCAGATATAATCTGCGGTAACACTTAAACTCTCTTTAAACTCCTACATCTGACACTCACAACACCAGAGACACAAGTTTGATTCCAGTCTCAGGCGACTGTCTGTGTGGTGTTTGCACATTCTCCCCTTGTCTGCCTGGGTTTCCTCCAGTTTCCTCCCAGCACCGCATAGATGTGCAGGTAAGGTTAACTGGCCGAGCTAAATTGCTGATCGTGTTCAATGTATGTGTTTATGTGTTCAATCTATGGAGTTCAATGTAGCTAAGTGTGAGGTGATTCACTTTGGTAAGAGTAACAAAAAGATGGGGTACTGGGCTAATGGTCGGATACTTGGTAGTGTGGATGAGCAGAGGGATCTTGGTGTCCATGTACACAGATCTTTGAAAGTTGCCACCCAGGTAAATAGTGCGGTGAAGAAGGCATATGGCGTACTGGCTTTTATTCGTAGAGGAATTGAGTTCCAGAGTACTGAGGTCATGTTGCAGTTGTATAAGACTCTGGTCCGGCCGCATCTAGAGTATTGTGTGCAGTTTTGGTCGCCATACTATAGGAAGGATGTGGAGGCACTGGAACGGGTGCAGAGGAGGTTTACCAGGATGTTGCCTGGTATGGTAGAAAGATCGTATGAGGAAAGGCTGAGGCACTTGGGGCTGTTTTCATTGGAGAAAAGAAGGTTTAGGGGTGACTTGATAGAGGTGTACAAGATGATTAGGGGTTTAGATAGGGTCGACAGTGAGAATCGTTTTCCACGTATGGAGTCAGCTATTAAAGGGGGCATAGCTTTAAATTAAGGGGGGGTAGGTATAGGACAGATGTTAGGGGTAGGTTCTTTACTCAGCGAGTCATGAGTTCATGGAATGCCCTGTCAGTAGCAGTGGTGGACTCTCCCTCATTATGGGCATTTAAGCGGGCATTGGATAGGCATATCGAGGATAGTGGGCTAGTGTAGGTTAGGTGGGCTTGGATCGGCGCAACATCGAGGGCCGAAGGGCCTGTACTGCACTGTATTCTTCTATGTTCTATGTTCTATGTTCTATGTTCAGGGATGTGTAGGTTAGGTGCATTAGTTAGGGGTAAATTTAGAGTAATAGAGAAGGGAATGGTTCTGGTTAGGTTACTATTTGGAGGGTTGGTGTGGATTAGGTGGGCCAAATGGCCTGTTTCCACACTGTTGGGATTCTAAGATTCTATAATAGTGCTACCACCAATCCTCTTCCCTCTGCCGAACTTAAGGGTATATCTAATTAACTGTAGAAGTCAGACCACAGAAAGTCTTGTTGAGAGTCACTTGTCTCATACAAGAGGGAATTTGTTGTGCAGTGGAAATCAGTATATGTTACATTGACCGATTAGCATAGTTCCTTAAGACAGTCAAGAGCCAGAAATGTCACACTGACTCCATCAGGATCCTCTGCAAAATTGCCTTATTCTCCACCTAAACATTGTGTGGCAAATTAAGATTGTATGGAGCTTAATGCAACTTCAATATTTCAGAACCATTACCTTATACGGCATTTTCCCCTCATGATTTTTCCCCATTGTTTATATTTATGCGCATAGCCATTTTTATATTCACCAGAAAAAAACTACATCATTCCCACTCAAGTCTCTAACTGTACAAATGCAGGTGGTCTGGATGTTGAATGATTCTACCAGATGGCATTCCATTCTGGCTTGGAAAGTACCTCTTCAGCTTGAAGACTGATGACCTTGATTCAGATCTTGACCATGATTAGTCTACGAAACAATTTTCTACTGGACGACCTTTAACCTCCTGAATGGCTTTCTAGGTGCATGATATTCCTGTTAAACCTAACAATTGGCTCATGGCCTTATCTGGAGAACTCTTAATCTCCTGAATTTCCTTTGAAAAGAAACTCTTCCCTGCTGATTTAGGCAGTTGTCCCTTTAATCTCTTGAGTGTTGGTAATAAAAAAACAGCTGTTTTGTTGAAACAAGTTTGTTTCTGGTCCAGTTGTTCTTAAGGAACTAATTATACTCTGCTTTCTTAAGAATGTTGCTTCGACTAGTTATGCATAATTACTTAAGACTATCAGGAGCTAGTTCTGTCACTTCTGATCTCATTAAGCTCTGGTGTAAGACTGCATGATTCTTATCTGAAGACCTTATGATAACATCAGGTTGTGTGACATTCAATGTAACAATGTTAACTCTTTCAATACCATCACTTTATACAACATTCTTTGGTTTGAACACAGGTTTAACATAAGTTGCTTGCATTCGTACTCAATTTATTCTATTTATAAAGCCATAAAAGTTTTTTTAAAATCTTTTGTCCTAATCCCTTAAAGGAACTGTGTAGATGCGCCTCCAGATTTCTTTGTTCCTATAGATACTTCAGCATGTACCCAGTTTATTATTGTGTATTATATATCTCCTTATTCTTCCTTTTTAAACATATCATTTTTCACGTCTTTTTGTATGAAATTGAATTTCCAACTGCCTGTTCATTTCATATGACTATCTGTGTGCTCCTTCAATTTGTTATTCTTTTCCTTCTCAATATTTACTGCATGCCAACAAGAGGCCATGTAGCGCAACAACAGTGTTTCCATCTCTAGGGCAAAAAGCTCCAGGATTAAGTCTCACCTCAGGACTTCATAGTGTCATGAAGATGTGGGTCTACTGTACCTTTAAGAAAGTTATTAGCTAATTGAACTACCTGACAGAACCAAAGCGTTCTGAAAAAAATCTATAATGTAACATTTGGTCTAACAACTCGATTAAGCTAATTTGGAGACAAAAACAAATTTGAATTCAACCAATCAGTTTAAATTATTACCCAAAATACCAACCTCCAATCAAGTTTGAATTTAGTGTATTGACAATCTTAAAAGTCAATGACACAATCCGATACTTTGGGGTTTTAAGACTGGGAAAAATTGAACTGTTGGGAGGGGAACTGCCAAGCCACCAGCATGTAAAGACTGCCCAAAAAATAGCTCTCTTAAAGGTACCTTTTATTGATCAGTAACCGGTGAACAGAATCCCCAAGAAGAAGAAAAGAAGACAGGAATACAGAGTAGAACTGGAAGCTACCTCATTTGGAGATAAGAAGTTTTGTTTTGTAAATCTTAATCGGGATTTTTATCGGACTAGTACTGCAAAGGGGAAAGTAAAAGATAGGTTAGAAGAAGGTTAATTTTTAATTTAAATAGTTTTTAGCCTCTTGAATTTTCACAGATTACTACATGGAATAAATCATTCTTGTGTTGCTTGTATAAATTAAGCAGAAGGATTTATGCCATGTTGTAAGAATAGCTATGCAAGATATGTTATAATGAGGCCAAACAAATTGATTATCTCCTTCAGTGTGCCTAAGGCAGTTGGTAAGTGTGAGATTTTGTCAGCCAGAACCTTTTGATAGCTGCAGCAACAGCCACACCGCATTAAAAGACTCTACACGCAGGTTCTTGCCATTAGCATCTGTCATCCTCATTCTAAGGAACTACTACACATTCAATGCTACATATCTGAATTTCATATCACTTGCAAAATTGGAAATTAATGCCTGTTCAACTCATGAAGAATTATCGAAAGTACCAAATGTCCTTTTTCACAATGCTCCCCTTGTGCTACAAACCCTGAGACACTGCAATGACTGACTTGATCCTCCCTTAAACAAGTGGTCAAATCCTCAGTTTCCTGAATGGATTCACAGACTTATCAATAGACTCTCGATAATAGGTACCCCAGTCTTGTTTCTACTCTGTTCTACCATTGCAGATCATGTTTTGTTAATGGTGGTGCACTGAATATGAATGTGGAAATGAATAGTCCAAATCTGTCCCCTAAATGTTCCTAGACCATGACCTTTTAATGGCCTTATGTAACATTTTACTAAGATGTGGTAAAATACCAATTCTCTCTGTTAATACATTCCAAAATTTGAGTATGCTAGCCTTACATTCAGAAACCAAGTCTGGCCCAAGGACAGGTTTAAGTGACTATCCATTCATAAGCTTCTATGTCAATCAATCCAAAATCTTTCTATTGAAACTGACAAGCTGTTCTCTTATTATACAGTTCAGGCAATCACTGCAATCAATAATGTCTGTTTCATACACTGCAGTAAAAAGTGCTTTGTGTTTTAGAGTCATAAAGTCACAGAGATGTACAGCACGGAAACAGATCCTTCAGTCAACGCGTCCATACTGACCAGCACATGGCCCATATCCCTCTCAACCCTTCCTGTTGTGAACCATGAGAGGAAGGGTGTTAATGCACACATTTGGTTCAATGAAGTTAACTAACTAATATCAAGGCAATGTGGGTGATCTAAGAATGATGGGTATAGGATACTCCTGTGAATCAAGATCAAAGAAAAGGAATGCAATTAAACAAAATGGGCAAAATCTTTTGACTTAGTTTATCCTTTTGAAAATTTCTGACATGCTCAAAGGAAGCTGGAGCTTACAATTTTTCCAAGGAATACGTTTTGCAAGTCAAGCAGGCACTGAAAAATCTGTAAACACAGAACTAAAAAGAAAGTAAACAGAAAGTACTCCCTGTTTCAGAAATAAAATGGTACAGTGACACACTGCAAAGATTTTGTTTGATGTTGGGTGCCTTAGTGGATAACATTGTCAGACCAGACTGATTCACAGTACATGTTATTCATTCATATGAATGTGGAAATGAATAGTCCAAATCTGTCCCCTAAATGTTCCTAGACCATGACCTTTTAATGGCCTTATGTAACTATTTACTAAGGTGTGGTGGAATGCCAATTCTCTCTGTTAATACATTCCAAAATTTGAGTATGCTAGCCTTACATTCAGAAACATGAATTTCACAAGCTTGGCTGACATTTGTGGCCCGTCCCTAATTACAAATGAGTCACCCTCTTGAACTACTGATGTTAATGTGGTTAGGTAAATTCACAGTACTGATAAGAAGAGAGTTCAGCATTTTGTGAAGGAAAGTTACAATTCAGCATCAAATAATGTGTAACTTGGAGAGGAGTTTCCAAATGGTGACGATACCAATTGTTTGTTGCCATTTTCCTTCGAGGTGGCATAGGCCATAGATTAGATTAGATTACTTACTTTGTGGAAACAGGCCCTTCGGCCCTACAAGTCAACACCGACCCGCCAAAGTGCACCCACCCAGACCCATTCCCCTACATTTGCCCCTGCACCTAACACTATGGGTAATTTAGCATGTCCAATTCACCTAACCTGCATGTTTTTGGACTGTGGGAGGAAACCGGAGCACCCGAAGGAAACCCACGCAGACACGGGAAGAATGTGCAAACTCCACACAGTCAGTCGCCTGAGGCGGGAATTGAACCCGGGTTTCTGGCGCTGTGAGGCAGCAGTGCTAACCACTGTGCCACCGTGCTGTTGCTGCAATGCATCTTGTTGCCGCCTCTGGGTGTTCATGGGAAAGGAAGTTAATACTTAAGGCAGTGGATGGGTGCTGATCATGAGAGCTCCTTTGTCTATTGGAGATGAAATGCTTCAACATTGTTGGAGTAGCTATCATTCAATAAAGTTCAGATTATTCCACCACTCATTTGAGTTGTGCCTTGTAGAGAGTAGACAGGCATCAGGCAATCAGGAGATGAGATATTAACTGCAGAGATCTGGGTCTCCACAAGACCAGCAGGAATAAGAACATGAGCAGGCCATTCAGTTGCTCTCACCTGCTCCACTATTCATGACTGATCTGACATTCCTGAAGTCCACTTTCCTATGTCTTGTCTGTAACCTTTGATTCCACGACTCATCAAGGAACTATCTATCTCAACTTTAAATATCTACAAGGCCCCTGTCCCCAGTGCTCTTTGTGGCAGGGAGTTCCAAAGAGTCACAACCCTAGGGGAAGGAATTCTACAGTTCAGCCTTAAAGCAGCATTGTTTTATTCAGAGTTTAATTCTCCCAGTGAGTAGAATCTCAGCCTGTTTAGCTTTTGCTCAGAAAACAATCCTTCCAAACTGGGGATCTTCCTAGTGAACCTTCTTTGAACTGTCTCCAATGAAATAATATCTTTCCTTAAATAAGAGGATCAAAAATACTCATAGTACTCCAGTTGTGTTCTCACCTACACAATGTACAATTGCACCTACTCTAATACTCCAACCACCTTGAAATAATGGCCAACATTTATCAGCCTTCCTGATGACCTGCTGCATTGTGTCCTAGCTTTCTATGTTTCAGGTGCAAGTACCTTTCTACAGGTTTTCTCCATTTAATTAATATTCATTTGATCTCCCTTCAAAAGTAAGAAAACTTCACATTTTCCCACCCTATACTCAATTTGCCAGTTTTTATTTTTAACCTACAGTATTTAACATATCAATATATCTCTGTAAACAGTTTGTATCCCTCTTGCAACGTGCCTTTCCGTCTATTTTGTGTTCCTGCAATTTTGATTATGGTATTTTCACTTTGTTCCTTCAAGACATTAATATTTATTGTAAGCAGTTGCCATCCTAGCATTGATCCTTGTGGAAACCCACTGGACAGGCATTGCCAACCTGAAAAAGAACCCCTTATTCCCATTCATTGTTCCCTGCCATTAGCCAAACTCTATCCATGCCAGTATTCTACCTCCAACACTGTGGGGTCTTGTTTTAAGACTCAAACTTTTATGCGGTGCCTTCTTGAACGCTTTCTGGAAGGCCAAATGTAACACATCTATTGGTTCCCCACTATCCACTCTGGTTGAGACTTCCTTGAGGAACTCTAATAAGTTAGTCAGACATAAGTTAGTTAGATTGTTTATGATTTTGTATTGGAGTTTTCAGGTGAGAAATCTGTCTCCTTTGGTCAAATGTCCCAATGTGATTTAAGTAGCCAACGCTTTCTGTAGGACTTTATATCCACACTATTTGGACTACTCATTCTAGAATTTGATCCTCTTTCAGTGAAGCTATTTGCTCCTAGGACTTGGCATCAACCATTGAAGTATGATCTCATTAATGTTGTATTTGTTCTTGTAGTCAAATATATTGATCAGTAGCTGTTTCTCATCATGTTGTTGTCAATATAACATGTGATCTGATGTTCTTCATGTGCAGGAAAGAAATTTATTGACCTGTCCTGCACTTGATTGTCCAATCCTGAAACGGTTCAAAATATTCGGAACTCTGCTTTCCACATTTGCCAATTTGCTGATCTTTCAAATGGATTTAGTAGTTGCTGTGATGGCAAAATTGGTCTCACTGAATTTTGTTGAATTGTCTGATTATTGGTAGGTACTTGAGACTATTGATTATATTCTTGATTTTGATTGTTGTTTACGATAGCTACTTTCTTATGTTATCGCATTCTTTGATCAAAGTAAACTTTGAAGTTTCTGAAGTTCCAAATTAAGTTTTCTATGTAAAGTTCAGTTTTCCTTTATCAGTTTAACATGTTCATAGAGATGAATGAAGATGGTTGCAGGATTTTTAGAAGATCTGTGAGTACTACCTTTCTCAAGATAGCTTCAATCAATAACATTCAGTGAGTTTTGACGACATCAAAGATAGCTGACATGACTACATTCAGGAGATTTGGTGCTGAATTCAACATCACATGATCAGTCAAACACATTTTCTTTGTTTCCAATATTACTTTTTAATAATTGAATTCAACAAAACTTAGAAATTATTGAAACAGACTTGCAATTCTCATCCTAACTGTCAAAATAATGAAGATTATTAATAAAGAATAGAAGTGGTTAAAGGAACATATCATAGATATACTGATGGTAATGAAGTCAGCCAGGGGGACCTCATCGAATATGAGTTCCCTAATTGAGGTTGTCAGTCTGGTCCAATCAAGGAGCCCTGGCTGACAGATAAGAACAGGAGTGTCAGACATCCTTTACACTCTGAAGGAGCCAGATCAGTGTCATGGACTCTCTACATGTAAAGAAGGGATTACTTAGGATGGGATACTGGCCTCTGTGGAGTTATTTCAAGAGAGTTGTCAAAAGAATAAAGACAACTAATCTCAATTCAATGAGACATTCAATTCCAAGAAACAATTCTTATTCCTGACATTTTCAATCAGTTTACCTTAAGCCTTTTTCTGAATAATCTTCTTAACTTGCTTGTTGATGAATTTATTATCAAGTAAGTAGACTAAAGTCACTGCCAGGAATCTTAATTCAGCCGCCCAGCCTGGTGTTTGGGTTTTTCCTTGAAGGGATTATAGCTCCTTTGTGTGTCCAGTAATTTACCTCTTTTCACATATGGTTGATTTGGATTTATCCCCTCAGCTGATCATAGATTTTTACTGCACTCACTGCCTTATCTTTTCCCTTAATCATTTCTTTCTCCTATTACTGGCCATAAAATGCTTTTATTGGCTTATGGTTGGCTTTGGTGATTTCTCTGGAGTTTTCTGTTCAGATCAGACATTTTACCTTCCCAGCAGCTCTTCAACATCCTGGCTTTTTGCTATCGACTGGTCGCAAAACTGTGTTGATTCTTTTTAGGACACATAATTTTTTAACATATTATTCTCTTCACATGATTTTAGGTTTGATTTGTGTATTTCATTTCTGTCATAGACCATTAGCAGTGGATCTCACTGCTGACACCATATTTTATGATTTCATGCCAAACATCCAAGTGTTCAGCTTTGACACAAACTGTTTGAGGAGAAGGCAAGATCAAAAACAGTCAACAAGCTTAGGCTTCTTTAGAACTCTGTTTATTGCATATTATTACTAAATACAATCTGAGGTACACCAGCTTGTAATCTTACCATTACACTATTAAACCTATTCTCATCATATGCTTGTTTCTGTCAATCTAATTCATCACATCTATTAATCTCCTACTTAGCTAACTGTTCTTTTCATACTATGTAAGAAGTTCTGGAACATCATTGCAAGTTTGCTTCTAAAGTCCTTAAGCAACAATTCCAGTAAATACTGAATGAATGCTGCTATGTAAATATTTCTGGGGAAAAAACAGCATGCCCCATGATTAAAGTGGGATAAATATATTAGCTTACATCTCGAATTTTTGTTGAAACACAGTTAACTATAATATGCAGACCTCAGTGACCTACTGGGTGGAACAGAATTGTTAGTAGATGTAGGAGAATATTCAGTAGCAGACCTTTTGGAAATACTTGATCCAAGCCACACAGTACTTCTTCCAGCATTGATACTCACCACTGGCCTCAGGATGAATGAGAAGGCAAGTGAAGTAAATATTGTAGAAATAGAATTATGTGGTTGGACCCACAGAGCAATGCCATGATTAGGTTACCCAGGTAGTCTGGGTGATGGCCAAATCCTTACCATCCAGAAACAATCAAACTTTTCTCTGGTGCTGTGGGAAGTTTTTAAATGTGTCAGATTGAGGTCATGAGGATACTTTCTGAAAGAATTCTTTTGCTAGTTGGGCGCACAGAACATGATGTATTCATATTGATAGTAATAATTTATAAGGTTTTATGTGTTTTCCTAATGTTTGAATGTCAGGGGAAATTGGTTAGAGTCTCCAATATAAAAGTGAAATATTGCAGATGATGGTGACCTAAAACAAAAGCAGAGGGATGAAACTTACATATTTCATTGTTTAGTTACAGACTGATACTAAATGCTCCTCCTTCCAGCTCAACCTAAATGTATTGGGGAACTCCTAAATATCCTTATCTCCTTCCTAGTAGCTTGTCCTGATAACGCCACAAGTACCACACTCCCCAGTTCCCTATGGAACCTGTCTACCTGTCTACATGTGTCTATACCTGCCTACATTTCCCACTGAGTTCCTAGCATATAAGTTGACCAGGTTAATTGTCATCATTCACTGTTTCCACCTTCCTTTCCTCCTTACCACCCTTCCGCATTACCTCTCCCTTCAACCATGTTTTACAATAGAATCATAGCATCCCTACGGTGTGGAAGCAGGTCAATCAGCCCATCAAGTCCACACTGACCCCCCAAAGAGCATCCCACCTAGACCCAACCTCCTCTTCCCTTTGTAACCCTGCATTCCCCTCCCCCCCTCCCCCAACCAGCCTGCACATCTCTGGACACTATAAGCAATGTGGCATAGCCAATCCACCTAACCAACATCTTTGGATGGTGAGAGAAAACCGGAGCACCCAGAAGAAACTGAACCCAGGTTCCTGACGGTCTGAGGCAGCAGTGCTAACTACTCAGCCACCATGCTGCCAGTGTAACACCCTTGTAAATTCTAATGCCCCCTTCACAATTGTATTGCACCCCATCTCAGAACCTGCAATCCCCTGTCCTGAAGGCTAACCTGACCTCGTCAGTCTTGCCTACTCATCATTTTGAACATCTCTATCAAATTGTTTCTCAGCCTTCTTCTCTCCAAGGAGAACAATACCAGCTTCTCCAATCTACCATGGGAAAGTGAGGACTGCAGATGCTGGAGATCGGGTGTAAGAGTGCGGTGCTGGAAAAGCACAGCCGGTCAAGCAGCATCTGAGGAGCAGGAGAGTCAACATTTCAGGCATAAGCCCTTCATCAGGAATAAGGCACATTCAATCTATTGTCATAATTATTGGAAATGTTTATGCAAATCAGTTCTGCACTGTTTGCAATGCATTTACATTGGCACCCACAACTGTGTAAATACTCCAGCTGAGGTCTGACTGATACCTTGTACAGTTTCAAGATTACTCCATGCTCTTGTACTCTATGCCCATTTTATTAAAACCAAGAACACTGTATACTTCATTAACTTCTTTATCTGTCCTACCACCTCCAGTGATCTGTGTGCTTATATACCCAGTTCCTCAACTCCTGCACCCTCTGTAGAATTGGGAACCTTTTTCTATATTGGGGGTTATAAACATAGAACATTACAGCACAGGAACAGCTCCTTCATCCCACCATATTGCCATTCTAAACTAATTCCATCTGCCTGCACTTGGTCTGTATATGTGTCTATTCCCTGCCTTGTGATAGTACTGTACCTTTAAGAGAGATGTGTTCTGTCCTGTTTCTCTTGATGAGAGGTGTTGCCACACTAGTGCCATTATGTCTCTTTCAGACAGGCAGTTGGTAAACAGCTTTTGAGTCCTTATTGGGTGTTTTTTAAAAAAGATGAGACAAAAGTAGGTGCAGTCAGGGCTCACACAGATCCAGGAAGGCTTTTAATTTTGTTTGGAGTCAGGAGAAGGTTTCCTGTGGATCTAAAAACTTGAGTTCCCAGATGCTACAGTGAAGTCATAGAGAGCAAGGCTTCCTATTAAAATTCAAAAGGGTCGGATTGTCTCTTTCTCTGGACTGGAGAGAGTCAGCACTTGAGAACCATAATTGTTCTGCTAAAATGCATTTTTGACAAACGGTATGTTTGCAGGCTGCTGCATATATTGGAACAGTTCCTGACTGTCACCTCCTCTCTCACCAAAATCTCAAAATGTCCCTCCACCTTTTCAAATGACCCAGGGCAGGCCCAAAACATGGCACCCAAAAGCTTTGTTTTGTTCTTTTATATTTGGGGAAAAAAATCATTTCAGTTTACTTGAAAATCGTGAGAAAATGTATGACACAAGCTGACGCTGCTTGATCATATCTGGGTTTGTGTTCTTTTAAAATAAGCTTTGTTTCTCAAGAAGCAGCTTATAAGTTTTCAATTTGAATTTCTGGTATCATATTGACTCTGCTTTTAACTTTTGCGATACTGTATGTAATTATTTTGCAATTATTATATGGTAAGTTTCTTTTTAATTTTAGTGGATATTTCCCAACAGTAATGAAAGGAATTAAGAATTAACAAATAATCTCTTCAGGGTTTCAAGAAAATCGACAATGAATTTTCTGTGTTTCTTTGAGAAAGGACATTTTGATTTCAGGAGGATACTACATATCTATGTTGATGGTGTGAACTTTTGAAGAGTAATTGTTTGACATAAAAATATCTTCAATGGACTACAAAACAATCTGTGCTAAAACTTATTGTTCCTGATAACCCTTCATATGACAAAAGAACTTTCAGGATATCCTTTCCATCAGAATATCCTTTCAAACAGCTTAAAGTTACTTTCAAGACTAAGGTCCATCATCCCAATATTGATGAAAAGAGACAGTTTCTGACTCACTGAAACAGACCCTTTGGTCCAATTCATCCACGCCAACCAGATACCTGAATCTGACCTCATCTGATTTGCCAGCATTTGGTACATTTCCCTCTAAACTGATTTGTATTCATGTACCCATCTAAGTCCCCTTTACACGTAATTGGACTCGACTCCACCACTTCCTTTGGCAGCTTGTTCCATACTTACACCACCTTCTATGTGAAAAAAATTACCTCTCAGGTCCTCTTTAAAGCATTCCCTTTCACCTTAATCTTATGTCCTCTAGTTTTGGACACCCCAGCCCTCAGAAAAAGAGTTTGGCTATTCACCCTATCCACGCCCCTCATCATTTTATAGACCAGTTCGATCCAATGCTCCATGGAAAACAGCCCCAGATTATTCAGCCTCTCCCTATAGCTCAAACCCTCCAACCCTGGCAACACCCTTGTAAATTTTTTCTGCACTGTCTCAAGTTTAACAGCATCCTACCTATAGAAGGGTGACCAGAATTTTATGCAGTGACCTTGCCAATGTCCTGTATAGCTGTAACATGACATCCCAACTCCTTAGTCAATGTTACAGCCAATGAAGCTAAACATGCCAAACACCTTCTTCACCACCCTGCCTGCCTCTAACTCCATTTTCAAGGGACTATGCAGCTGCACTCATAGGTCTCCGCATTAAGTAATGCTCCTCAGGGCCCTACCATTAACCATATATAAATGTCCTGCCCTAGTTTGCCTTACCAAAATGCAACATCTCATATTCATTTAAATTAAACTCCATCTGCCATTCCTCACCTCATTGGCCTATTTGATCAAGGCCCCATTGTACTCTGAGATAATTTTTGTCACTGTCCACTACATCATCTGCTTTGATGTTATCTATAAATATACTGACCATGCCTCCTATATTCCCATCCAAACCATTTATATCAACTCCCATGAAATGATGCCATTCTTTAAATAAGGGGATCAAAACCATTCTCGGTATTCCAGCACACTGTACGGTTGCAGTAAGACTTCCCCACTTTGATACTTCAATCTTTTGAAATAAAAACCACCATTACTCTTGCCTTCCTTATTACCAGTACCACTTTTATGCTTACTTTCTGCGCTTCATGCACAAGTAATCCCAATGTCCTTTGCATTGCAGCTTTCTGCAATTTTTCTCCAATGAATAGTACTCATATTCTTTTGTTCTCCCTTCCAAAATGAAAAACTTCACAATTGCCCACTGACTTAATCTATCACTATCTCTCTGTAAACTGTTTGGATGCCTCTCACAACTTGTCTTATTACCTATTTTTGTGTCATCTGCAAGTTTGGCTCCAGTGCATTGGTTTCCTTCCTCCAACCATTAATATATATTGTAAACAACTCAGTCCCAGCATTGATGCCTGTGGAATCCAGCAAGTTATAGGTCACCAACCTGAAAAGTAACCCCTTATCCCCCATTTGCTGTTTCCTGCCCATTAGCCAATTCTCTATCCATGCCAGTTTACTCCCACTAATACCATGGGCTCTTATTTTATGACCTAACCTTGAGATACGTTCTAGTCAAATTAAATTGGTAGCATTTGTGAAATTAACCCAGCACTTAACATATCTTCTTCTACTTGGGATTGGCCTTCTGAAGAATTGCACCTGATCCTTGGAGACAGAATAAAATAACATGCTGAAGTTATTCTGTACTTCTGATGAAACTTGAAACTTCTTTTTGAAAAATATTAAACTCTTCTCTTACATCATAAAATTCTTTTTCAATCTAAGTAAAAGGGCAAAAAAGGGAAATGGGGGGAATACTATTTGAAATGCCTGTAGGAGTTTTAGAAACCAGAAACCATTACTGAACATGTATTGAATATTTAAAGCCAAGAGCATGTGGAATATTGCTCAACTTTAATGCCCCATCTATATTCAAAACTTGAGTGATCGCAAAAAGAAAGTGCCAGGCTTACAAGAACATCCTGGCTTACTTTTCATACAAAAGAATATAATTGCCACGTCATGTCAGAGCTTCATGGTTGTCATTGCTGCCTTAGACATCACAACTTTAAAATTTCACTTGGGGCTTCATTTGGAGTCCTGATCTCCACTTTGGCAAACCCTGGTGTAGACGTATCAACCAACTGGTCTCTGCTAAAGTTTATGTTCCATGTATGTCTCCAACAGCTTTACTCCTCTAACCCTGTCAGAGTATACTTCTATAGTTATGCTTTTCTCCATCATTATTTAAATAACTTTTCCTTCAGGGATCTACACTATTTTCCTCGACAGTTTCATGTGGCAGTAAACACCGTGTTATCGATGCTGACAGGGCAAAGATGTTTCTCCTGAATCTTTAATTGGATTTATTACTAGCTACCTTTGTATTGTAGCCCCTAGTTTTGGATTCCTTCAAATGAAAACATCTTAAAAACCTTGATCAAGTCACCTCACAGACTTCTTTTTGAAAGAGTTATAATTTTCTGCTTTTGATTTTCTGGTGCTTTGCTTTCTCTTTGTAATATAGAAACTAGAACTGTTCGGCGTTCTAATGATTAAAGTTTCTTTACAGTTTTAATACAATTTTCCCACTTTATAATTCTGTTCCTTTAGAAATTAAACTCAAAATTCAGATCCTGTCCCACTAGCTACCTGATAAAGGAGCAGTGCTCCAAAAGCTTGTACTTTCAAATAAATCGGTTGGACTATTAACATTGCTGCTTAAGCAATTAATATGTTGTTACCAAATCTGTCTGTACATATGTAATCCTTGAGCAATGAATGTTATTTTTAACATCTAGTTAAATTTGAGCAAATTGTTCAGGTGGAACAAGTGCTGTTTAAACTCATTGCAGGCATCCAGGGAGATAAAAGTGCAGAACTTCAATGAGATGTATGATTTCCACACTGGGGAAAACATCAAATGAGGGTTAAGCTTTAATAATTGGTGTGCACTGATCTGCTGAAGTCCAGGTTCTCAACCCCTTTCATTGTCATGATACGACAAGGTCAAAAATCAAATGAGACCAGGTTATAGTTCAACAGGTTTATTTGAAATTGCAAGCATTCGGAGCTCAGCTCCTTCCTCAGGTGTGGTATGATAAAGAGGTATCAGACACAGTATTTATAAGCAAAATGTTAACAACATTAACTAGTTAGGAGGTAGACTGCTGATTAAAATGTAAAATCCAGATTCCTTTCAAGTGTTTGTCCCTAAAGGTTTTATCAATGCATAAGAGGTGACATCTTAAGTCAGATAATGTATTTGAGGTGTCAGGTCCCACTTTGAATCTGTCTATGCTACAAGCTGAGGTTATGTTGAATGAAATAATGTGTGTGTGTGTGTGTGTGTGTGTGTGTGTGTGTGTGTGTGTGTGTGTGTGTGTGTGTGTGTGTGTGTGTGTGTGTGTGTGTGTGTGTGTGTGTGTGTGTGTGTGTGTGTGTGTGTGTGTAATTGAGAAAGATTGAGTATGTTTGCTAATACGTGTACATGTGAGTGTGCATGTATGAGTGTCTGTGTGTAGGAGAGGGTCTCTGTAGGTGTACGAGTGTGCGTGTGTGAGTGTTTGTATGTAGGAGAGGGTCTCCGTAGGTGTATGACTGTGCGTGTGTGAGTGTTTGTGTGTAGGAGAGGGTCTTTGTAGGTGTATGAGTGTGCGTGTGTGAGTGTTTGTGTGTAGAAGAGGGTCTCTGTAGGTGTATGAGTGTGCATGTGAGTGTTTGTGTGTAGGAGAGGGTCTCTGTAGGTGTACGGATGAGCACATGTGAGTGTTTGTGTGTAGGAGAGGGTCTCTGTAGGTGTATGAGTGTGCATGTGTGAGTGTTTGTGTGTAGAAGAGAGTCTCGGTAGGTGTATGAGTGTGCATGTATGAGTGTTTGTGTGCAGGAGAGGGTCTCTGTAGGTGTACGAGTGTGCGTGTGTGAGTGTTTGTGTGTAGGAGAGGGTCTCCGTAGGTGTATGAGTGTGCGTGTGTGAGTGTGAGTGTTTGTGTGTAGGAGAGGGTCTCTGTAGGTGTACGGATGAGCACATGTGAGTGTTTGTGTGTAGAAGAGGGTCTCGGTAGGTGTATGAGTGTGCATGTGTGAGTGTTTGTGTGTAGGAGAGGGTCTCCGTAGGTGTACGGATGAGCACATGTGAGTGTTTGTGTGTAGGAGAGGGTCTCTGTAGGTGTATGAGTGTGCATGTGTGAGTGTTTGTGTGTAGAAGAGGGTCTCGGTAGGTGTATGAGTGTGCATGTGTGAGTGTTTGTGTGTAGGAGAGGGTCTCCGTAGGTGTACGGATGAGCACATGTGAGTGTTTGTGTGTAGGAGAGGGTCTCTGTAGGTGTATGAGTGTGCATGTGTGAGTGTTTGTGTGTAGGAGAGGGTCTCCGTAGGTGTACGGATGAGCACATGTGAGTGTTTGTGTGTAGGAGTGGGTTTCTGTAGGTGTATGAGTGTGCATGTGTGAGTGTAGGAGAGGGTCTCGTTAGGTGTATGAGTGTGCATGTGTGCGTGTTTGTCTGTAGGAGAGGGTCTCGGTAGATGTACGAGTGTGCGTGTGTGAGTGTTTGTGTGTAGGGGAGGGTCTTTGTAGGTGTACGAGTGTTCGTGTGTGAGTGTTTGTATGTAGGAGAGGGTCACTGTAGGTGTATGAGTGTGAGTGTGTGAGTGTTTGTGTGTAGGAGAGGGTATCTCTAGGTGTATGAGTGTGCGTGTGTGAGTGTTTGTGTGTAGGAGAGGATCTTTGTAGGTGTATGAGTGTGCATGTTTGAGTGTTTGTGTGGAGGAGAGGGTCTCTGTAGGTGTATGAGTGTGCATGTGTGAGTGTTTGTGTGAAGGAGAGGGTCTCTGTAGGTGTATGAGTGTGCGTGTGTGAGTGTTTGTGTGTAGGAGAGGGTCTCTGTAGGTGTATGAGTGTGCATGTGTGAGTGTTTGTGTGAAGGAGAAGGTCTCTGTAGGTGTATGAGTGTGCGTGTGTGAGTGTTTGTGTGTAGGAGAGGGTCTCTGTGGGGGTACGAGTGTGCATGTGTGAGTGTTTGTGTGTGGGAGAGGGTCTTTGTAGGTGTATGAGTGTGCGTGTGTGAGTGTTTGTGTGTAGGAGAGGATCTTTGTAGATGTATGAGTGTGCATGTGTGAGTGTTTGTGTGGAGGAGAGGGTCTCTGTAGGTGTATGAGTGTGCATGTGTGAGTGTTTGTGTGTAGGAGAGGATCTTTGTAGATGTATGAGTGTGCATGTGTGAGTGTTTGTGTGGAGGAGAGGGTCTCTGTAGGTGTATGAGTGTGCATGTGTGAGTGTTTGTGTGGAGGAGAGGGTCTCTGTAGGTGTATGCATGTGCGTGTGTGAGTGTTTGTGTGTAGGAGAGGGTCTCTATAGGTGTACGAGTGTGCATGTGTGAGTGTATGTGTGTTGGTGAAGGTCTCTGTAGGTGTATGAGTGTGCATGTGTGAGTGTTTGCGTGTAGGAGAGGGTCTTTGTAGATGTATGAGTGTGAGTGTTTGTGTGTAGGGTCTCTGTAGGTGTACAAATGTGCACGTGTGAGTATTTGTGTGTAGGAGGAGGTCTCGGTAGGTGTACGAGTGTGCATTTGTGAGTGTGTGTAGGAGAGGGTCTCTGTAGTTGTATGAGTGTGCGTGTGTGAGTGTTTGTGTGTAGGAGAGGGTCTTTGTAGGTGTATGAGTGTGCGTGTGAAAGTGTTTGTGTGCAGGAGAGGGTCTCTGTAGGTGTACGAGTGTGCGTGTGTGAGTGTTTGTGTGTAGAGGAGGGTCTCTGTAGGTGTATGAGTGTGCATGTGTCAGTGTGTGTAGGAGAGGGCCTTTGTAGGTGTATGAGTGTGCGTGTGAAAGTGTTTGTGTGCAGGAGAGGGTCTCTGTACGTGTACGAGTGTGCGTGTGTGAGTGTTTGTGTGTAGAGGAGGGTCTCTGTAGGTGTATGAGTGTGCATGTGTGAGTGTTTGTGTGGAGGAGAGGGTCTCTGTAGGTATATGAATGTGCGTGTGTGAGTGTTTGTGTGTAGGAGAGGGTCTCTATAGGTGTACGAGTGTGCATGTGTGAGTGTATGTGTGTTGGTGAAGGTCTCTGTAGGTGTATGAGTGTGCATGTGTGAGTGTTTGCGTGTAGGAGAGGGTCTTTGTAGATGTATGAGTGTGCGTGTGTGAGTGTTTGTGTGTAGGGTCTCTGTAGGTGTACAAATGTGCACGTGTGAGTGTTTGTGTGTAGGAGGAGGTCTCGGTAGGTGTACAAGTGTGCATTTGTGAGTGTGTGTAGGAGAGGGTCTCTGTAGTTGTATGAGTGTGCGTGTGTGAGTGTTTGTGTGTATGAGAGGGTCTTTGTAGATGTATGAGTGTGCATGTGTCAGTGTGTGTAGGAGAGGGCCTTTGTAGGTGTATGAGTGTGCGTGTGAAAGTGTTTGTGTGCAGGAGAGGGTCTCTGTAGGTGTACGAGTGTGCGTGTGTGAGTGTTTGTGTGTAGAGAGGGTCTCTGTAGGTGTATGAGTGTGCATGTGTGAGTGTTTGTGTGTAGGAGAGGGTCTCTGTAGGTGTACGAGTGTGCATGTGTGAGTGTTTGTGTGTAGGAGGGGGTCTCGGTAGGTGTATGAGTGTGCATGTGTGTGTGTTTGTGTGTGGAAGAGGGCCTCTGACAGTGTACGAGTGTGCATGTGTGAGTGTTTGTGTGTAGGGTCTCTGAAGGTGTACGAATGTGCATGTGTGAGTGTTCGTATGTAGGAGAGGGTCTCTGTAGGTTTATGAGTGTGCGTGTGTGAGTGTTTGTGTGTAGGAGACGGTCGCCGTAGGTGTATGAGTGTGCGTGTGTGAGTGTTTATGTGTAGGAGAGGGTCTCTGTAGGTGTATGAGTGTGCATGTGTGAGTGTTTGTGTGCAGGAGAGGGTCTCTGCAGGTGCACGAGGGTACGTGTGTGAGTGTTTGTGTGTGGGAGAGGGTCTCTGTATGTGTACGAGTGTGCGTGTCTGAGTGTTTGTGTGTAGAAGAGGGTCACCGTAGGTGTATGAGTGTGCATGTGTGAGTGTTTGTGTGTAGAGTCTCTGTAGGTGTACAAATGTGCATGTGTGAGTGTTTGTATGTAGGAGAGGGTCTCTGTAGGTGTACGAGTGTGCATTTGTGAGTGTGTGTAGGAGAGGGTCTCTGTAGTTGTATGAGTGTGCGTGTGTGAGTGTTTGTGTGTAGGAGAGGGTCTCTGTAGGTGTACGAGTGTGCGTGTGTGAGTGTTTGTGTGTAGGAGAGGGTCTCTGTAGGTGTATGAGTGTGCATGTGTGAGTGTTTGTGTGTAGGAGAGGGTCTCTGTAGGTGTACGAGTGTGCATGTGTGAGTGTTTGTGTGTAGGATAGGGTCTCTGTAGGTGTATGAGTGTGCATGTGTGAGTGTTTGTGTGTAGGAGAGGGTCTCTGTAGGTGTATGAGTGTGCATGTGTGAGTGTTTGTGTGTAGGAGAGGGTCTCTGTAGGTGTATGAGTGTGCATGTGTGAGTGTTTGTGTGTAGGAGAGGGTCTCGGTAGGTGTATGAGTGTGCATGTGTGAGTGTTTGTGTGTAGGAGAGGGTCTCGGTAGGTATATGAGTGTGCATGTGTGAGTGTTTGTGTGTAGGAGGGGGTCTCGGTAGGTGTATGAGTGTGCATGTGTGAGTGTTTGTGTGTAGGAGAGGGTCTCGGTAGGTGTATGAGTGTGCATGTGTGCGTGTTTGTGTGTAGGAGGGGGTCTCGGTAGGTGTATGAGTGTGCATGTGTGAGTGTGTGTAGGAGAGGGTCTCTGTAGGTGTATGAGTGTGCATGTGTGCGTGTTTGTGTGTAGGAGGGGGTCTCGGTAGATGTATGAGTGTGCATGTGTGAGTGTGTGTAGGAGAGGGTCTCTGTAGGTGTAGGAGTGTGCATGTGTGTGTGTTTGTGTGTAGGAGAGTGTCTCTGTCGGTGTACGAGTTGGCGTGTGTGAGTGTTTGTGTGTGGGAGTATATGGTTTGATGGGGTTACCTGTTGTGTGACATGAACTCAAGGCCAAGGCTGAGGCCATCGTCTTGGGTACAGAACTCAGCCATCAGCTTCTGCTCAGCATAGTTGCATAATTTGAAGTCTGCCTTGCAGAACTACCTAGGACTGATGGTGTGCTGCAGTTCTACCGAAGATAAGTCAGCTAAGTAAGTGTTTCCTGTTTGAAGTTGTACATCTGACAACATGTGGTAAATTTCAGCTTACCAAAGCACTGTGTGTCTGGATTAGTATTGCTGTGTTACACTGGAAGTTCTACAATTTAAAAAAATCAATGAGTTGCTATTCTATCTTGTCATTCACAAGCTTGAATTCCAGCCATGTTCAGGGGACGATGCCGTGCAACTGTTGTACACAATTAAACTGGTGTTGGTTTTTAAAGCAACCTTGGTTAGTTTAATGTACTTGCTTATTATTAACAATAAATTTACAAATTTTCTGAGGAATGCTTGCTCCTATTTCTTGAATGGGGATTTGGCATGGAAACAACTGAAAAGTTTGTCCCAGATTTTATTTTCCAGGTCCGCCTTTTTCAAAACGGCTGCAAGTTTGACAAGTAAATCTCAAGTAGTAGAACCTTTTCAGAAATCAAACTTGACAATTCAGTGCTTCAGAACAGAAAAGCTTTTTTTCCCCCCTGTGTTCAAGGTAA